>NW_008751779.1:154803-242199 GCF_000715545.1 Opisthorchis viverrini
CTTACTGTAGCCTGGTACACACGACTCTTGAGATCCAGTGAGATGCCTTTTTGACGCAAATTAGCAAACGCGATTCAAGCCTTTGAGATTCTTGCACTGATTGCATCAGACACACTTCCGTCAGTGCTAATACAACTACCGAGGTATGTGAAGTTTTCCACAATCTTCAGTGATTCTCCTTGAATTGTAAGGGATATGTTCGCAGACGGCACGTTCTGAAGCATGACTTTGCACTTTGAAGGTGCAAGGCACATGCCAAAAGATGGAGTGATGGTTGTCAGATTATTCAACAGAGCTTGTGCTTCGCTTTGGTCTTCAAAGATGTCATCTGCGTACTCCAAATCGACAAGGCTATCGCCAGCAACGATTTGAACACCGGGTGTTTTAAAACCGTCCAGTGTTCGCCTCATTATTTCATCGATGACGAAGTTGAACAAGAATGGGGAGAGTGGACATCCTTGTCTGATCACTTTTTGTGGGGAAGCTTTTGGAGAGCTCACCATACACCCTCACCCGCCCAGAAGTATGTGAATATAGGGAGCGGATTATGTTTACAGACTTCTGGGGCATACTGTGTTGAGAAAGTGTAGTTAACAGTGCTGATCGATCAACAGAATCGAACGCACCCTTGAAGTCAAGGAATACCAGGATCGTGGATTGTCTGTACATGTGACGTTGCTCTAACACCTGGCGGAGTGAAGATGTGGTCAACACAGCCTCTACCTGGTCGAAGCCCCGCTTGCTTCCCACGAGTCAAGGCTTTGCGTGCCACCGTAAGACGACGAAGAATCAGTGACGCCAGAAGCCTTGTCACAACAGGTGTCAGATCAACACCTCTGTGGTTACTACATCCATTGCGGGTACCCTTTTCGCAAATGGGCACTACTATCGATTCACCCCAGTTGTCTGAAACGGTCTCCTTCTCACAGACAGACCCAAATAGGCTAGATAGGCACTGGCTGAAAAATCCACCGCCACCCTTGAAATGAACAGGTGGAAGGTCGTCAGGACCAGCAGCACGATAACGCTTGAGTCAAGACATACATTCGGACACTTCTGAGACTGTAGGCGGCTCCATATTTACGGTCCACCTTTCTGTTGAAGGCCAGGTTTCTGGTTTGGAGGTATCAGATGGCCAGCTGAATTTTTGCTTGAAGTATTGTGCTCAGCGGTCCAAACGTTCTGCTTTGCTGCATATCAGAGTGCCCTTTTGGTTTTTAACTATCCCGCTGACAAGAGGTTTCCGAGGACTAGTCAAACGAATCAAGTGGAATAGTTTTCGCGCGTTTCCAGCATTCTTTGCATCTCCCATTTCTCCGGCCTTTCGAGTCCACCAAGCTTCTCGGTCTGCGCGGACACTCAGTTTCGCCTGGAGTCGGATGATGTGCCGGGTGGAGTTATAGCTGCGGACAAGCTGAATCTGTTGCCGAGTCTCCAGCAATGACACGGTCCTATCAGAGATCCAGTGCTTGGATGAGTTTGGCCGGGTTGTACCGCAAGCAGATATTTTTTCCCAGTGGCCGTTTATATCCGACACCGTACCGTCCGGCAGGCGTCCGAGGAGCTGGTTCTGATAGTTTCGTTTGACTGGTCCGTCCACTAGCTTCTCAATGGCTAAGCGAGGTGTGCGCAACTTGTGTACACCTGAAAAGCGCAATGATAAGCAGCAATGTACAAGTGCATGATCGGCGTTCACACTGGTGTTCCAGAAGGAGCGGCAGGTGGTGATCGACCCTCACCACCGATGTGGTCTGTTTGGATTCGGTGCTGGTTTGGTGCTGGGCACCACGTTGTCAAGCGATTTCCACTGTTCCGGAAATTCGTACTGCAAAGGAACAGTCTGCGACCGGCACACACCCAAAGTGAGCAGTCTCAGTTGTCCGTGTGTCTCGTGTCCAAGCCAAGACGACCACCCAATCGGGCCTCAGCAGTGCTTAGTCTACCTACATGGTTCTTCATATCACCAGCAACCACAACGATATCTGAGCTTTTAGTCTGCTGTAGACGGGCACCTAGAGGGTCATGGAAACTCCTTGGCATATTCAGAGCTACAGTCAGGTGCGATGAACCTCACTCCCTTTAGATTGTCAAAGATGTTGCCAAACGAATCGCACAGAGGCGACTATCAACTGGTATCCAATCAAGCGGAGACACTTCCGCTCGTTCGCTCAATACAATACCCACCCTAGCACATCCAGCTGCACCGGCCTCTGCATCACCAGAGGTGCGCAGCCGGAACCTGGAGGAGAGCGAGGGGGCAGTCAGTTCGATCACAGTACTTGCGTCCTGTGTCCTTGTTTCTGAAAGACAACATCAATACAGAGGGAATCCAGCGTACGCGCAAGAGCCACCTGTCGACCTGCTTGCTTCAGTGTGCGAACATTGAAAGTGGCTAAGTGGACGGACTTTCGTGGTTTGAAAACAGACTTCGAAGTGTTTAGGGTTGTAACTGAACTCGGACGTGCGGAAGATGAAGCTGAGTGTGATGCAGAGCGAGTGAAACGGTCAGTCCTAGAGCTGAGACCTGCGGAGAAACTATTCATTTTGGGCTCAGTGGGTGGCCGAGGTACACAAACCGCCACACCACAGTAGGGTCCAGTCTCTTGTGGGCGCGTACGAGTATACAGAAAGCTCTTGCCTGGGTTCACGTCCAATGGTGTAAGGCAAGCATGACCTCTTTCCAGTTTCCTCTTCAACTTCGTTATTGATATGCTGCTTGAATTTTCTCTGCCAGCCTCTGAAACCTGCTGAGTCGAAATGCTCCCGGGACGTTCCATCACAGGCATTGAGTATGCAGAAAATATCGCTGTTCTTGGTTCGGATCCTTCCCAAATGCAAATGATTTTAAATAACCTAAATAACTGTCGCACGGTTTAGCCTGCACTTCTGCAAAGTGTGAAGTGTTGCTGCAAGATTGGGTGGGATCAAACCCGCACCTCATGCTTGCAGGTGAGCCATTCGACGTGGTAGATAAATTCGTTTACCTGAGCAGCTTTGTTGGTTCTGGTGGACTGGCTGAAGATATTACTTCTTGAATCGGAAAGGCAAGGACAGCTTTTGCCAACCTCTGACACGTATGGCGCCGATGTGACGCCAGTTTGTCTGTCAAGGGAAGAGTTTACACTGCGGTTTTGCGATCCATACTGCTTTATGGATCAGAGTCGTGGCCGCTACATGCAGAGGACATACGGAATATGTCAGTGTTTGGTCATCAGTGTCTCCGAAGCAATGGTCGGATTTTGTGGGAACATCGGATTAGCAATGCTGATGTACGCCAGATGGTCTTAGGAAGAAGGAACTTTCCCGCGATAGATGAATTGCTCACGCTTCGTAGTTTACTCTGGTTGGGACATGTACCCCACATGCCAGAAGACCGGCTGTCTCTCAGAGCTTTTTTTACCAGCCCTGTGCTGTGTGGAAGCCACCAAGAGGTGGACATCATATAACCTGACAACGAAGTAGGAAACCACTAACCAGTAAACTTAGTCGGATAGGCAACGGCCGCCTCCCTGGATGAGGACTCTGGGACTCAAGTCAACAGTGGTTGATGACATTGGCAGAAATGGCCCAGTCGCGCAATCTATGATGCTCGTGCATAAAAGCTATCGCCTTCGATGCGTAGTTATCCGATTTCCGAACAAACTCAACGTGCCTTCGCCCCAAAGGCTTTCACTTTCCCGTTCTCCTGTAATCGAAACTGTAGCAGCTGGAACCAATGTGCCTATGGCACACTGTTCATAGCTGATGAATTGAACTGACTGAGGTCTGTGTTTGTCTTGGGTACTTGAAGGTGTATTATCCCTCTTGAATCTTACTTGTGTACGTCTAAAAAGTCAGTTTAAGAAGGTTTTAAGAAGGCAGATCGTCCGGGTAAACATTGTCTGCTGATTTTACGTAGAGTGCAGAGATTGGTCTTACGGCAGGCGACCGACTTGAATGTGGGGGGTTATTACCAACCGGGAACAGTGACCTATTTGAGCGTCCTGTCACAAGATCGTTGTGGCCTTACTGAATTTCAAGTGTCAGATGGGGATAAATCGCAGTTTACTGACGTTGTTCATCGGCCCTACCCGTAGTATTTTAATAGATTCCGGCTTTGTGGGTTGGCATAAAAGTTCTGAATAACCGTAACTGGAGCTAAAAATTTATACGTTAGTTGTCGTGACAGCAGCCGCACTGGCGCAAAGGCGTCAGCTGCGGCAGTGCATGCAGAATAGGTTTAGAATGGCTCAAGTGTTTAGCGCGCGAATTTACTGACCGGAAGGTCCATGATTCGAACCCGACCTCTAACTCTCGACTTCCTTTGCCTAGGCTTGATTAACCTGGCAGTATCCCAGCTTCCTTCGGGTAGCATGACAGATAGGCACCGAAATGGTGTTACAACTGAGCAGTTTTCTTATAGAATGCAGACAAGTGTTTGGGAACTGGCTTGGATAATAGGATAAAAGTTCACTGTCTTCCTGAAATCCTGGTTAGCAACTTAATCTCTGGTTCGACTGTTTAGTGAGAGATAAGTCCATCCATTTTATTGGTCTAATTATGATAGAATAAGTGTTAGTATCCCGCGATTTACTCCTCGGCGCTTCGGCTGCCTCGGGAGTCCTACTCCGAAAGTTCGAACAATAAACCTCAATATATTAAGGGTATTTCCCGCATGATAATTCGGTCAAAGTAGGTGTTCGACGTGACACCTAATCCTTTCGGTCTCTTCCGCCAGAACTCGATGCGAATATTCTCAAGTGTATCAGCAACAGGATAACTCGGATTACTCACTGCGGTTCTCAGATCCACATCCTTAATTGGTTTGATCTCAAATTTGCACAATTGCTTTGGGGACGGAGTACAATATTAACACGTGCACTCCCAATACGTTACTGCAAACATTAAATCTAATCAGTTAGTATTAGAATATATCTATGACGCTTGTCTCTGGAAAGAGTATGCCACGCTGTTATACGTGCTGTACTCAGTAGAGATGAAATATGAGCTTCTTAGTTAGAAGATAATAATAACCTGTTGATGGTCTGCTCCGACGTAGTGCTCAGATGTCCAATTTCGCTGTTCAAAAGCGCAGGCGCTCTGTTTTTCCATGAACATTCTTCCAGATTTGACGTTTCGTTCGCTGTGTGCTGACGATGGATTGTCTCAGAACACTCAACCATTAGTTTACCAATTGAGAAAGTTGCGTTAGTCAAAGGGATCTGGCAGCATATCAGGCTGAGGCGCACTCGGATTTTCGATACCAAAAACAACTATTATTAAAGTGGAAGTAGCTTTCCTGCTGTCTACAAGAGGTTCCCTGCCAAATAAGGCTGCAATTTTTCGTTAGGTGCCTATGAGCAAACGGTCCCCTGACGAGACTTGTATGTTGCCGTAAGAAGGATCTGGTTCTGGGCACCGCCATATCCGGAATATGTTTTTAAATTACCGTTCATCACCTTTGTTGAAGACTTGTTTATCCCATGCTTTTGCTTCTTTTCTTCTTTGACAGTCAAGCTCAATGGGAATCGTGAAGTGATTGGCACTCTTCGTGGTTTCGATGCGTTCATGAACATCGTGATCAATGACGCCATGGAAATCACCAAGGACGGACAGCAGTTACGGATCGATATGGCAGTTATTCGCGGCAACAGTATAAATATCGTAGAGGCGATTGATCGTGTGTAACCGTGTGTTTTGGTCAATCTTTGTACAGTCCTGACCTGTTGGAAATTTTGTCATAAACTTTTTATCGAGTAAAATTACTTTTGGCTCCGTATAATAGGCATTCTCCGGTTTACGCAACTTAGCTTGCCCCGTCATTCCTGACCGTCAAAGGTTTCGATTCACCATTCACCTAAGCACTTCACGAGGCCATCATGAGTGAGCGCTAATTAATGGATCACGCCTGTGCGTAACTTATTCTACGACTGTTATATGTCTCACTTCTGAATCACGTAATGGAATTCAAGGTATGCTCCCCAGCTTTGCAAGTCTGTCCTAAAAGGCGTATGATTACATTTGGAAGCGAACCTCACTAATGTTTTGTTTGACAGTATTTACATACCCGTCGATTATTTGACCATCGAAACCTGTTTCGTGTAAGCGGTTTTGAGCGTCAAGTCGTAATCTACCTGTCTGTGCACTTGCGTCAGCTGTTGGGTCAAAATTCAGCTCATTATAGAAAACCCTTATCCGTTCACTTTTATGGTCTGCAGCGAACGTCTCCGCAGCTGCTTCGAACTATCGTTACACCGGACCGTAGTAGCCAATCGTCTTGTTCCTCTCTGGATGCCCTCTTCTAGAGCCCGTGATATCTGATACTTTGAGTGTTGGTTCTGCGCTGTCCGTTTATACTCTGACAAACTGGGCAGTAGGCATAAACACTATCTTCTGGAATTGGTTTATCTAGTCACGGACACTGATACCAGTGTTTCGGGTAATGTGAACGCAAGTCAAGTACGTCCGATAACCTAGAATGCTTCCACTGTCAATCTTATTCTTGTGAAGATCATGTATTTACTTCGAAGTCTACTGGCGCAACCTTTGATTACAGTGCTTTTGGAATCCCATGGTAGTTCTTAGCGAGCCAGCCGCTTGGCATATTAACTAACCCTATCGCTTGTTTTCATGCATAGTTTAAGGACAACGATCGTCTCCTACGCCTCATGATGTCGTTCGCCCCCGATCGCTTCGTTGCCTACATTAGCAGAGGATTTTGCATGTTCTTTTGGATTTGAAATACTTTTACGGTGTTCGCGGCGAACTTCGAAAGATGTCCAGCGACCTCATTCTAATCCACTCCGTGAAATTGGCTTCATTTTTGTTACCCTTAGGGATCTGAACTATTCGTTCACTGCAAAAAATGCTTATGTTGGTTTGCTGTTGGCCCGAGTAGGACTCAAACAATCTAAAATGTATGGGAAATCGCTGCACTTGTCAGAAATGTAGCTGCCTCAGCCGTGTATGAGGTCTTTTTCAGTCTATTTTCTGGCAACCCAGCTGCTGCCTTTTCTCCATAATGAGAACTAAGTCGACCAATCCTTGGGACTAACTGACCTGACAGCCTGATACATGAACTCAAATTGCCAGCGGAGTTGGGGACGGTAGTTTGATTGGCCACTTAACTTAGAAGCTCTTCAGCGGTAAGGTATTTATTTTTTGGCTACATATACGTCATTTGGTAGGGTGTAACCGTTTTGGAGAGAAACTAGGTCCTGGGAAGATAAGCGGTAAACAGCGTTTTGTATTGTGCTTCAGACGGAATCATTATCAAATACACTGGCTGTTCGAGCTGAGCTTGAGGATTAACTGAATTCCTATGGATAAAACAGCAGAAGACAGATCACGGGGTATTGACATTTCATCTTTATCTTCTCAGCCTTTATTAAAAAGTCAAGCTTTGACACAATAGCAGTGAAATTACTGGTGCAGTTAATGTGGGCTGATCAGTTCGATTTCTCTGCTCCCATTCCACTGGGTCTAAGGCAGGCCGGTCGGGTCTCAGTGCTGCGATTATCCTGCGGGTACCATTGGCTGAAGTTTTTTCCCTAAGGTTCAACCGTACCGAGTAGACCAATGAGAGATAGCTACTGTCCGCACTGCGTGGTATCATTTTGCAGGACATTCTAGAAGCAAAATCGTACTGTTCTTTGCCACAGGGTTCTTCCGGACAACGTATCAGGTATGGAAACAACTGTAATCCGTTCGCGCGAAAACAAGCGGACCTGCACACTCGCCTTCTGCAGTCAAGCAGGTCAGAATTAACCCAGTAGTCCGGGCTGAATGCCATAAGAAAATCCTAAAAAGCGCTGTTTCTCATTTAGAACCTAGGGGCTGGACGAGGGTCCCTGTACAAAAACATCCACCACCTTGTGGGTAGGATTTCGATTCAAAGACACGGGCAACCCAACCCCATCTACTTGTGCAAAAACCAGTACTCGTTCGTTACTCTTCCCTCACACCGCTTCATTCAAATCTGACTGATTCGTTTATCTGTCAATCACTTAACCGTTGCTCTGTATTTAAACCTTTTCTCGGTAAGGTAAACTCCTATTAAGTTTTAGGGGTCTATTCTGCATTGCGACTTCGAACATCAGCACTGTGTCAAATTAGCCAACCAGCATCTCTTACTCAGTTCCTGTTTCCTCTTTCGGTCGTTGAATATCGTACCCGCTACGCATGCAATACCCCAGTTCAGTCCATCACCTCAGACCGCTCGGGGCGAACCCAGAATTCTAACAGTTTGCTCTTCGGTTATCTGGTGATCCTGATTAGGTGGCTCGCGAGATCTTGAGCGTAAGAGTTGTGCTTATTCGTAGGGATGAATACGCTTTGTTGCACTGGATTCCAGTAACCCCTTCGTCTTGACACTGTTCGGCTAACTGGTTCAGTGGCGATAAATGCGTTCCAATGCGTTCAACGGTTCCATTTGTCGTACCAACATATACTTTCACAAAGCGCAGCTCTAAGGTGGAGAAAAATTGCTCAAACTGATAATTATCACGCTACTTCAGTCGGCAAGGAGCACAGATACTGTGGTTCTAGCAGTTGATTGACCAGGTCCGTAAGTAGCCAGTCTTGGCGGACGTCTTGATGTTCACCGCCCAATGGGAAGTGAATTCTCCAGTTATGTTCCGAACGTTATTCGTTTCTAGCCGATGCGAACTTTCTGCACAAGCGGTCACACCTGGGTATTGCGAACTATAAACCATCTCCGGACCCAATTGAATTCTGTCAGATGCTGGTGAAGAGTTTCGATTCAAGGTTTTGGTTGGTTTTAGAGGACACTACTTAACCTTGATCATTACATTGATGTACTCACCTTCCCTCTGGGACACCACGGTCGCAAGATCGTTCACTTTGTTGCCTGCAATGTGTCTCTGTAGACTGACAATATCGGGTTGAGTCGTCTAAAAGAACTCAGAATTCAATCTACTGGTAATAGTGATGATCTGGACGGCGATCGTAAAAAACTGGAGGAACCATGCTCGCAGCTTTTTAAACAGTCCACGAATAGTCTCTTGCACACACCAGTGGACACTGGATCTCATCATAATCAGCATCTCTCACTGATGTCGAAAAAGCCAGGTTAGAAAGAAACGAATGTGATGGCTCGCGTTGACCCCTCGAATGTCGAATAATGAGAAGCCTACGCATTGACATACCGCTAGCGGATAGCCGAACCCCGAGAATTGGAGAAAGCTTTTGTAACGAGAAACAACCGATTCCTGTTTCAGCCAGTCCGATAAATTGATCGGAAAGGGACGAATGTTAGAGAAACGATCTCCGAAAAGAATGGGACTTCAGTTCACTCACAGAGGCGTCATTTTGACGCTTCGAATGACATTCGGACTGGCCTTCATCATGCTAACATCTAGAAGAACTACATGAACCTGAATGGAACGCCGACACCATTTCTTCATCAAAAACGGGAGTCACCGGAGAATCCAACCGCCTCAGTACAGATAAGCCCCCTGTTCAGATAGTTTGTATCTTGTACACTTCAGAGGTCCTTTGTGACCATTCTGATGATAACACCCCATGAATGAGGATAACACTAATGGAATGGAGCGCTTTGACGGTGATTCCACCATACAGAATGACACAAAAGCATCGCGAGGAAACCACCAAGGTATCACCCTAGTAGTCATAGCTACCTACTTAGGTTTTTCCATCATCGTGACAGTCTGACTCATCAGAGTCAAGCTGAGTTTCCCTCCGGCCAAGGCTTCATCGAGTGTATCTTCATTCTGCCATAAATGTTGGAACCGCTCCACTCCTTCCGACGACCAACAATAGTCTTTTTTAACCTTCTGATCGCGTGGATTTTTGTAAATATGGCCGTTGTTGTCGATAAAAGGTGTTCCTTCTTAATTTTCGTGTCTTATAATGGCTCTGTGGATCTCTTCCCGCCGGTAGTTGTCTACTACAAACTCCTGATTTCACTACATCGTTTGTCGTCAGATATGGGTGCCATGTCACCCCTCCATTTCAACTTCGTATTCATGCCATACTTGTGTATCTTTACTTGTGTCTAACATTTTTGGGGTAGTAATAGCCCTGGGGCGTTCGCTTACAGACAGCCCTGACGATATCGCCCGTCTCGCGTGGTACGTTTTGTAAACCCAAACTGCTTTAAATAACCATGTTGCACAGTTTGGCGTACGCTTCACACCTGAAAAATGTGAACCAAACTGCAATACTCGATAAGCGAGACCAATACGCCATGTTTTTTATGTAGTAGATTAGTCCGTCTACTCGGGCAGCTGCATATGACTCGCGAAGGATCAACTCATTTCCTGAATCAGGAAGGCTAGGGCAGCGTTTTGATGGACTCCGATATTCGTTGTGCCTACTTGACATCAGTTTGACTGTCAAGAGTAAAGGATTTGGTGTTTTGGTTCGATTTGTCCTGCTTTGTGGGCAAGAAACCTCCACTGATTACGTATCCTCGAAGGCCTAATATTTGAACACCGATGCCTCCGAACAGTTACGTGGATCTGTTGCGGGCATCAGATCAGTAATGCTTGGTCCGGTCATGCTCCATATGTTACGCTAGCTGGGCCGTACACTTTGTATGCCTCGCAGGACCCTGTTCGCCAAACGTGTCAGATGGTAATAACTTAGGAACGGTCGGTCCATGAATTGGCAGCGAAGCAGCAGTCAACTCAGTCGCTTCGGGAACTGCCGTCTCCCCGGGTGGGAACTCAGGGACGAGAGAACTGAATGGTTGGTGACCGTGACAGGTACGGCTGTAACAGCCGGTGGCTGTCTCAGCATCAAATTCATTGTCTTAGAACTGTAGTTCTGTCACCCTTTCCCATATCGGACAATTTAGTCAGTGAACTGGTTGGGCTGTCGTGTCCAACGCGCAGCTCTCATTTCCTCATTCTTCTTATCATCGGTGGACGAAGCTGCAGCACCTGCAACCACTATCATTTGGCGCACGATTTATGGCGGAATAAATGACTGCCTGACCCGATTCCTAGATGCAATCCAATTGCACATAGTGAGTTCATGGTTTTCGAGGGACGATTTTCTTCTCTCTTGAATGGCGGCCCAAATGAGGCATGGGCTGGCTTCTATGCCACGTATCCTATTAAAGCCCAGCTACCTCCGGTGCCCACGGATATTTATTTCGTTTACCGGTGTAAATATTCACCCTTATCGCACGACTTAGTAAAGGTATCAGGTCGTCTCACCAGTTGACCGATTAACTAGTTACGTGAACTGTGGTCAGATCCGGCGTGAGGTGTGATTTTGAGCCACGACGCGGCAGTTTGTGCTCGGTCAGTAGGCACAAGCACTGTGACTTTCTGGAGTCCTGATATGGAATCGTTTGCTCTTCTCTCACCGTCCATCCCAACGTTAGTGCTGAGACTAGCAGTCAAAATCCTAGACAGGAACTCGTTTTCTTGATTCCACCTTCAATTTCTGCTACTGATAAAATGCGAAGTAGTGCGTCTGTGCACGTAGCGCAATCGATGGGTCTCCCAGTAGTTCCTTGGCTACTTATTGGACACAATACTTGACCTTGCTACTTTCTTGGATACTAGCCGATTAGATCTTTCTAAGCTTTTAAAAAAACGACCCGCGCATGCTTTAACAATTAGGGAAATAACTTGGTTGGTCCATCATTTTGCAAGTTGTCATGAGAACTGTTCCTGTGCAGAACAAGGAAACATGGTAAGCTTTCTCCATTTATCGGTGCTGAAGAAATTTCAGAACTCTTATCTGCAAGGACAGGCATCTTACGCAGAAGGATTCAGCGAGCATTATTTCGTGATCCACACGATTGTGGTTTGAACTGATCAAACGGCTAGGGTGGCGAACCAATAAATTTTCTACCCAGCAATTCCCAAATCATTTGCCGTATTGTTAGCTACCAGAAGACCAAATACATTTACCCCACTCTGAGCTGCCATTTAGACTTCACTTCTTGCACAACAACCCCGCTCTTTTACACAATCGAACTACCGGGGAATATACAGCATGCTTTACCGCATTAATCCATCCTCATTGTAGGACCTGATATTTTGCAAGCCAGGGACTGGACTTAGGTTGCTTACTTGCGTCCTGTTTTGAGATGCTCGATCACCGCTGGCTTCCTAGCATCATACTAGTTCGATGGGTCCAGCTTGTCCTCAGTGAACTGTGTAATCCAGTACTTGGTGACGCATCCGAACGATCAGCAAGTAAGGTTCATCATTTTTTTGAAACGGACAAGGCGTGTACTGCGTTTGTCTAACCAACATCTTCCAAAGTGAGGGAAATTTTCTACTCCAACCCCTCGCTACCGAATCCTTCGCGGGGAACGAGCCGTATGACAGCGACACGAAATTGATCGAGCAGTTTAGGAGCTACTCGACAACTGTGAAATAACGTTTCTCAGAACTTCCATGCGGTCCTTGAATCATGCGTGCTCTCATTGATGGAGTCTATAGCCTTTATCGAAATTTATAACCTTTGCCAAAATTGCTTCCCAAATGAATAATCGGGATCCCTCTCGGGATTAAATTACTTCCCCATGGACAGAAATCTTGTGGCCAGAGCATTCTAAAGACTTTTTTATGAGACGGTTTCTAGTGAGGATCTAGGACTGTTCAGTCGTTTCATTTCGACCACCCATTATTGGTCCGCAGCTGGCCGGACCTGTTTTACACCATCTTTCATAACTTACATATAACGTCGGTAAAATGTCCTGGTCCAGAGTAATCAAAGATTGAGTTATCCGGTTGGATCAAGCAGACAGTTCGTATTCCATGAGAAATGTGTTAGCAGTATAACTGCTTCAACTACGGTGATTGTCGTTGGTCAAGGGGTTGTTCAGCCACATAGTGTGCTTGAGTGGCCTGTCTCTCTTTGACGAGGTCTGTATCGAGCGCATTGGTTTTAACTTGTGATCATAATAGGGCATGGGAGTGAGGTCTTGATGAAGGTCGATCCACCTAATGGCAGTAGTCTATTCACTCTCCTAGTGGTGAAAAAGCACTGTGTGCGCCAAAAACTCGAGCACCTGCTTATCTGTCCCTAAGAACTGTCCGCCAAGATTAATCCACTTGATCCGAACGAGCTACTGGCACCTTAGCATATCCCAAAACCGTCACCAGGTATTGTGAGGTCGAACTTAAGTGATTCACTATAGCACCGAACTCACTGTGAAGTGGTGCCTGACAATTTTTTCTCAGCAGACCCATAGGAAAAATGGGTAGGAAGGGCATTACGTCAGCGTTTTGTGGAACGAGATGTTTAGATTCACTGTCTCCTTCTGTTCACAAAAGATGCGTTTTGAACCGATTAGGGCCTCTCCTTCGGCTGGATTACTTAATAAGTTGACAGCCGCGAGCAGCTGTCAAGTGACTGGACTGTTTGACAATTTACTCGCGGTTTCCGTTCTTTGGACAAGAGATCATTGCCGATTTTACTGACACAGAAAATAACATATAGCATACCACTCCCTCAAGCTGGTCGAACTACGGTTTCCTGAAAATTCAGATGCTCATTATTGTGTGACATTTCAAGACCCCACGGAGAAAATTCCACTGCAGTCAGCTCTTGAATACTAGTGGTACCCAAGTCTCCCTACAAATCTAAAGGAACGGTTGAGTTGCTTGGGAAAATGTGTTGCATTTACTAAAGATGAAGGTACAAAACAATTTCTAATGACATTAAATGTGTTAACAGGGTTTGAAAAGATACCGAGTGTGTCCACGTAGCAACACCGATGGAGAACTTCAACGAATCCCTGACAGTTTCATCCGATAACGTGCATAGATGCTGTATTGTGGGCATTTGTTTTCTGGACAAAAATGCCTTTCTGACGACTTACCAATGACATCATGTGACAAAGCAAAAGATGTACATCACACGATGAAGCAAAATCGATTGCACTGGAAGTGATAATCTGGGAGTTAGATGGAACGGTAAAATAAAACTATTTAATTGGCCTTTGGTCTTACCGCATGGTGGATGAACAGGAATTCGAAGTGCCAGAACCATTCTGTAACTAGGACATCGTCGGTATATAGTCAGTTCAATTTAGTAACATCGTTTGGCCTAGCTTGAATAAAACCAGTATCCAATTCACTTTGCAGTGCTGATTTTCTAACGGCGGACTTCTATGTGACGCATTTTTTTGGTTTTTGAGTTTATTAATCTATAGGTAATTCAAACCACACGGGGATATTTGGCCCAATCCCAGAAACATAAGTCCATATTTTCATTTCAAAATGCATTGACCATGCTGAGATATACATGAAGGTTAATTCTGTCCAATTTGACTGCAACCTTTGCCTTTTTGTTTAGAAGAAAGGCGTCATCCATTTGCCATGTGATACGTGCCCTCTTCTGCTTGCCTTATTTTGGAAGTTTTAATTTTGGTCTGTCCATCTCACGCATGCACGTACGCACCCACAGCTTTATGTATTTCCAACTGCACGTGCATTTCAGTCACTTGGAATGGACAAAATAGAGTTCGAAACGAGTTGGGCAAAGGGAATATCTTTCCTCAAACTCAAAGAGAGAATGTGCGGTAGGTTTCCTGCTTGTCTACCGACAAGATGAAAACGGTGCTCAATCTGTGTCACCATGTAACGAATTGTAGACACTTAATTTTCCTCATTCAGTGCATAGGAAATAGGCTCAACCTAGTCGCACTATCACGGTTTTCGCGCCTACTACTCAGTCTACTGCCTGTCCAATGCGAGCTAAATCTCAATCCTTCTCACACGCCGTACGAAGGCTTAGCAGAGGGGAGGTGGCCACTCAGGTTTAGCTAATCTGCTTCTGTGGTTAGTTTTGACCGACTACTGGGACACTCGTGACCGGTCGTAAAAAAAGAGACATATTAACTCAAGACAACCTCTCCTGGAACTGTAACAAATTTGATGGGTGTGTGTCAGGCACAACTGCATTACAACTCAGTTTTCTCATGTGCATCTATTCCTTCAGCGTGGAATCTAAGTTTGCTCGCGCCAGATGCTGTTGATATTTTTGTTATGTCTCTTTCTCACTCTGCATCTCTGTGATTCTT
This sequence comes from Opisthorchis viverrini, assembly GCF_000715545.1. Taxonomy (NCBI): domain Eukaryota; kingdom Metazoa; phylum Platyhelminthes; class Trematoda; order Opisthorchiida; family Opisthorchiidae; genus Opisthorchis; species Opisthorchis viverrini. The sequence goes on from NW_008751779.1 coordinate 169,817, forward strand.
TTCATCTTACTGTCGAGACAGCTAAGTGTAGTGTCTAACTTCCGACCTACGCACAGAATATTCTGGAAGAAACTTCCATCGTCCCTGGTAAATTTGCACATGCGAACGGTGCAAACAGAAGCTTAATATTCGCCTCGAAGAAACACATCGGAATCGAACTAGTACAACATAGGGGACTAAAATTAGCTCACTGTTTCACATGCTATAAACAGTTCGAGAAGGACGAGCATCCGAAAAGAAATTACACCGAAAGGCATCTGCAAACTCCGCTAGGTTGCTTGGCGACCCACAGTGAGATTACAGAAATCATACTCTGTGGTTTCACGTTACCGATCTGGCCTACTTGTCTGAAGTGAGCATTTCTGAGGTAGAGGTTTTCCTACATGTTCACCTGACCCTTAGTGAGGTGTTTTCATGAATTTTGGTATCACATTCGTATGCACTAGCTGTAATCCCATGCCACGAGTAAACATCATAGTGTATTCATTGCATCAACGGCCATCTAACGTGTATTTGTATAAACTGTCCTTCATTGTTTAAAGCCTATCCTATCCAGTGCAATATTTACGTTTTATTCGTCAGTGTGTTCAGGTACATTGCTTGGATTTTGCAAATTCATTGGTAAAGGTACCGCATTAAAAAAACTGTGGAAATCCACGGGGATATTTATACACAAATATTTCACGGATGTATTAGTTAAACGCTTATGTAGGGTTTCAACGGCTTTGTAAACAAGGCATCCGACTACACTCGAGAGTTACGGAGAGAGGTGCGCTTGCACTACATTACTTTACTTCGGGAAATAGGTATGGGGTTAGCACAAGGACACCTAGCAGTATACCCCTGCAGTCAGAGCCATTACATCCATAAAAAGTAATCAAGCAAGCAAGTTAGGTGAATTACGTCCGCTGAGTGGAGTACTCGAGCATACATTAACGATACCACGGTCAAAGCTGTTTTCGGGAATTCGCTCCAAAATGGCCTCAGTCAAGTGTATCTAGTTAAGGGGCCGTATTCTGGTCATTGTGTTGCTTTTTCCAGCACCATATCGACGAGTATCACAAATTCGTGATGAGCGACTCTCAGCATGTTCAGCACTCTTCGTTTAGTCCAGCATTGTCCATCGAAAAACCCCAGCGGTTTGGAATTCCGGGAAGCATAGGAGAATATGAGAGCTGACTCCCAGAACCTAGGCGTCCAACCTCTGTGCATACATCAAATAGACAATTCGGTAGGTAGTAATGAGATGGTAAAACGTGGGGAAGCGGGTTAGTACTAGGTTCTCTGTGAGTATCAACACGTAGGCCGACCGCCTAAAGAGTAACCGAAGGAAAGATTTCCGGGGAGATTTCCGGAAGAGTTCCTGACGTCGACCCGTCGTCCAACTTCCTAGGGTGGTCATTTAACTGGCTGAATTCGGTTTAGTTTTGATGAAGGCAAGTATCAAGGCAAGCATCAAGTATGATGAGCTCTTTCCAAAAGCGTATTTCGAAAGGGGGTTTAAGTGGTCTCATTCGCCCACAATACATTGAGAAACTGGAGGGTGGAAACAAAGCACATTCAGTGAGGGTGGCTAAGTCCTACAAGAGTGTTAGATTCTTCAGTGCCTGTTATCGCCCTTTGGGTCAGTTTTGAAGGAGAGCTCCAAGAACACAGATAGATCTACAGCGTGAGATAATGACACAACAGCCCGGCGTATCAGAGGGAATCATCTTTGGGACAAAAATATAAACGACCAGTTTAAAAAGCACCACCGTATCACGAATTAAAGCTTATGGAAAATGTACTAAGCTAAGCAGTTCAAACGGAGCCAAAAACAGAGAACCCCGTTCTTCGAAATCGTCCACTGCTGCCGTCAGTGAAAAGGTAAGATACAGACTCAAGTGTATGAAAAGTGTACCGTTGAATGGTTTAAATTCTGCTTCCGAAGTGCTGGGTTCATAGTGCTTATTAGCCAGGATGACTAATCAACTTTGTGCCAAGGATGTTGCTCTGACTGAAAGACTAGAATCCATACTAAATTATTGCAAGAATCACATGAATATTAGAGCTTCTCTTAATTAAACGTTAATCCGACCACGACTTTTTAAAACTTCCCAGCGTTGGTACTCGGAACATCCAAGAAATTTGATTGCATTCATCAGTAGTTGTTGCATTCGCTAATTACTGTTTATCGTAAGCTCGGATACATGAGGGGAACGAGTCCGTCAACACTGGGCTACTACAGAGGAGGTTAGCCCCCCTCCTCCGGTCCCGGTTTGGCAGATATCTGAATTTCGGCTGACAACGGACGGATATGGTGCCTACATCCTGCAGAATTTCACTAGTTGTTGTATCAGATGCAAGGCAGCTGAGTTTTTCACCACCTCAAGACCTCTGATCAAAGCTGAATTACGACCATCAACCATAGTTTTCACCAGTGTCACAGAAAAACAGCAATGCTGCGCCTTGATTTTAGGTGAAACCGGAGCACGCTCTGCTCACCAATCCTTATCCGTACATCGTGAAAATGACCTAACAGAAAGGTGAGACCGGAAAAGCAGCACTTCCGTTTTGAAAGTCAAAATTCTATCGGCATGAAATGTTTCAGGTTTGCAGTGCACAGAAGAAGTTGGCGTAGCTCGTTACGAGACATTCTCTAAGAGGACAAATACACTGAGCACACCTCTTTTGGTGCTCATTACGGTCATTTCGTTATTTTTGCCCTCTTTCATCCGAGTTAAGTGCTGGAATTAAAACGGCCCGTCAATGCTTGTATGCGATTCTCTTTGAATTAATGAAAGACGTCACTACTCAAACAATTCTTCGAAAAACCAAACAGAGACCAAGGAATATAAGCTGGACAGATGCTGTCTCTGTTTTTTTGCATGGGCCACTCTGTCTTCTCTATGGGTGTCTGGAACAGCTATCACATATAAGCTGACTGAATACCATGACACACAGTATCAGTGAAACGACATTTCGACAGAATTCGACCTGCATTTTCATAGGATTGTGCTTGTCACTCACCTTCCTTGATTGAGTTCACAACATTTCTTGAGAGTCTACGTTGACAGTGGCGATCGACCTCTCTCAGACAAATGAACTCGCGTAATCGAATACGTACATCGGCCTTCAACATTTCTGAGTGAGTTACAGAACTTCATTTTCACTAACGTGTTGGGCGAACCGGCGGAATCCGTTTTTGGGAACGTTTTGTCTGAAATGGTTGACTTCATTCAATGTAGTGAAGACACAAACGACCATGCAGTCACTAGCAGTCACTTGTAGTGCCGTCTCGTTTCTTTGGAGCGCCTTTAATCAATCTCTTCATTTTAGTGCAAAATTCTGAATCCTCTGGTTCTTTAGCCAATTCTGAACCTATCTATAATCTGCACACGGTGAGCAAGACAACGCTACTATCCAGTAGCGTTGTCAGCGCGTAGTCAGCGCACCGAACACACTGATACATGCTGTGGCGATCTCATCCTACCATACCTTTCCTCTGCCCACGTGTTCTCCGGCAGATCACCAGAGCGAATGATGAAGCATACTTCATTGTCCGTAACGCCCAAATGTTGTAATGGCATATAATGGTCTTGACCAGAAAGCTCGGAAAACATAACCTTAATACAGTAAAGCCTAAACGATTCGTTGAAATATGTGTAGCTCGGGTGTGTTTACTGTTGGTTGATCAGGTGATAGTTGGTCTGTTCGCCGAGCTTGGCAGTTGATTTGCACATGTTTCGTACCCAATCGAGGAGGCATCGTCAGTGAAGTGAGTGCTTCCTCCTTACCCAGCTGCGTTTTTCACAGTTTTTGAAGTGTATCTGATATCCTGCCACGTGATTTGCTAATTGGTATACATCTTTCGTGTAGTATTATTGGCCCGATTGTGATTTGTGCTGCGTTGTGGTCTGCATCCCTCGTACTCCATTTGATTGAATGGCTGTTTGGGGTGCTTCAGGTCCATTTTGGATTGGTCCGTTCCGGGTTTGTGTTGCGTTGTGGTCTCTTTTCTTTGAATTCGGTTGGCTGCGATGACGGTTTCTATTGTGGGCAGTTTCCTTGCTTCAGCCCGGTTGTTTGCTTTAGTTTGTCCGCCTCTGTGATCTGTAGTTCCGTAGTTCTTTTGCTTGTAGTGGTCAATAGACTGGATCATTTCCGATGTGTCTGTTGATGGCGTTTTCAGTGGAGTGCCATGTTTCCATGCATCGAGATAATGACACAACAGCCCGGCGTATCAGAGGGAATCATCTTTGGGACAAAAATATAAACGACCAGTTTAAAAAGCACCACCGTATCACGAATTAAAGCTTATGGAAAATGTACTAAGCTAAGCAGTTCAAACGGAGCCAAAAACAGAGAACCCCGTTCTTCGAAATCGTCCACTGCTGCCGTCAGTGAAAAGGTAAGATACAGACTCAAGTGTATGAAAAGTGTACCGTTGAATGGTTTAAATTCTGCTTCCGAAGTGCTGGGTTCATAGTGCTTATTAGCCAGGATGACTAATCAACTTTGTGCCAAGGATGTTGCTCTGACTGAAAGACTAGAATCCATACTAAATTATTGCAAGAATCACATGAATATTAGAGCTTCTCTTAATTAAACGTTAATCCGACCACGACTTTTTAAAACTTCCCAGCGTTGGTACTCGGAACATCCAAGAAATTTGATTGCATTCATCAGTAGTTGTTGCATTCGCTAATTACTGTTTATCGTAAGCTCGGATACATGAGGGGAACGAGTCCGTCAACACTGGGCTACTACAGAGGAGGTTAGCCCCCCTCCTCCGGTCCCGGTTTGGCAGATATCTGAATTTCGGCTGACAACGGACGGATATGGTGCCTACATCCTGCAGAATTTCACTAGTTGTTGTATCAGATGCAAGGCAGCTGAGTTTTTCACCACCTCAAGACCTCTGATCAAAGCTGAATTACGACCATCAACCATAGTTTTCACCAGTGTCACAGAAAAACAGCAATGCTGCGCCTTGATTTTAGGTGAAACCGGAGCACGCTCTGCTCACCAATCCTTATCCGTACATCGTGAAAATGACCTAACAGAAAGGTGAGACCGGAAAAGCAGCACTTCCGTTTTGAAAGTCAAAATTCTATCGGCATGAAATGTTTCAGGTTTGCAGTGCACAGAAGAAGTTGGCGTAGCTCGTTACGAGACATTCTCTAAGAGGACAAATACACTGAGCACACCTCTTTTGGTGCTCATTACGGTCATTTCGTTATTTTTGCCCTCTTTCATCCGAGTTAAGTGCTGGAATTAAAACGGCCCGTCAATGCTTGTATGCGATTCTCTTTGAATTAATGAAAGACGTCACTACTCAAACAATTCTTCGAAAAACCAAACAGAGACCAAGGAATATAAGCTGGACAGATGCTGTCTCTGTTTTTTTGCATGGGCCACTCTGTCTTCTCTATGGGTGTCTGGAACAGCTATCACATATAAGCTGACTGAATACCATGACACACAGTATCAGTGAAACGACATTTCGACAGAATTCGACCTGCATTTTCATAGGATTGTGCTTGTCACTCACCTTCCTTGATTGAGTTCACAACATTTCTTGAGAGTCTACGTTGACAGTGGCGATCGACCTCTCTCAGACAAATGAACTCGCGTAATCGAATACGTACATCGGCCTTCAACATTTCTGAGTGAGTTACAGAACTTCATTTTCACTAACGTGTTGGGCGAACCGGCGGAATCCGTTTTTGGGAACGTTTTGTCTGAAATGGTTGACTTCATTCAATGTAGTGAAGACACAAACGACCATGCAGTCACTAGCAGTCACTTGTAGTGCCGTCTCGTTTCTTTGGAGCGCCTTTAATCAATCTCTTCATTTTAGTGCAAAATTCTGAATCCTCTGGTTCTTTAGCCAATTCTGAACCTATCTATAATCTGCACACGGTGAGCAAGACAACGCTACTATCCAGTAGCGTTGTCAGCGCGTAGTCAGCGCACCGAACACACTGATACATGCTGTGGCGATCTCATCCTACCATACCTTTCCTCTGCCCACGTGTTCTCCGGCAGATCACCAGAGCGAATGATGAAGCATACTTCATTGTCCGTAACGCCCAAATGTTGTAATGGCATATAATGGTCTTGACCAGAAAGCTCGGAAAACATAAATACAGTACAGTAAAGCCTAAACGATTCGTTGAAATATGTGTAGCTCGGGTGTGTTTACTGTTGGTTGATCAGGTGATAGTTGGTTTCCGAGCTTGGCTTGGCAGTTGATTTGCACATGTTTCGTACCCAATCGAGGAGGCATCGTCAGTGAAGTGAGTGCTTCCTCCTTACCCAGCTGCGTTTTTCACAGTTTTTGAAGTGTATCTGATATCCTGCCACGTGATTTGCTAATTGGTATACATCTTTCGTGTAGTATTATTGGCCCGATTGTGATTTGTGCTGCGTTGTGGTCTGCATCCCTCGTACTCCATTTGATTGAATGGCTGTTTGGGGTGCTTCAGGTCCATTTTGGATTGGTCCGTTCCGGGTTTGTGTTGCGTTGTGGTCTCTTTTCTTTGAATTCGGTTGGCTGCGATGACGGTTTCTATTGTGGGCAGTTTCCTTGCTTCAGCCCGGTTGTTTGCTTTAGTTTGTCCGCCTCTGTGATCTGTAGTTCCGTAGTTCTTTTGCTTGTAGTGGTCAATAGACTGGATCATTTCCGATGTGTCTGTTGATGGCGTTTTCAGTGGAGTGCCATGTTTCCATGCATCCGCGTTCTTTCTTTGTTCTCGCTTGAGCCAATACGTGAACGGTGCTCCAATTGAATTGGTGTCCACCTTGACCTTCGTGCACGAAGATGAGTGAGAGTTGGTGGTGCCTTTTGGTTGCAAGTTACTGTTCGTGTATTCTGGTAGAGAGCTTCCTTTCTGTTTGTCCCACTTAGTGTTTGCCACAAGCTCCGCAGTGAATCCCCGCAACACAAACCTGGAACGGACCAATCGAAAACGGACCTGGAACACCCCCAAAACACCCATCCAACCAACCAATGGAATACGAGGCGTACAGACCACAACAGAGCACAAATCACTCGGGTCAATAATACCAATTAGCCAATCACATGTCTGGATATTAGGTACTCTTCAAAAACTAAAAAAACGCAGCGAGGCACGGAGAAAGCAACCACTCAACTCCGCACAGACGATGTCTCCTCGACTGGGGACGAAACGTTTGCAAACCGGTTTCCAAGCTCGGCAAACAGGCCAACCACCGTCTGGTCAACCAACAATAAAGCCTAAAAGTTAGGTCATTTCTTGTGACAAACTCCTGTGACAGAAAAAAACATTATTTATTGTGCATACTACCAAAAAACCGGGTCAGAATAAAAAGATCACTAGTTAGATGAATCCATCAATGGTTAACGTGTGAGTCACTCACCGCGGTTCGGAGCCTTGGCACCCAGTCTACTCTCCAAGATGACGGCGTACGAAATCAACAGCTTATGTTGAGGTCGGCATCTGCTTTGGATTGTCACATGGGAGAACTATCTACCAATTTTACTGGGTTCCACTTTCGAGGTCGTGTGCATCTCGAGAGTCATGTTTAGACCACACCTATGTCAGTCTGCTTCTTAACAGAAGCTGAAACATGAAGTGGCTTTTAGAAAACGTGCTTCAACTACAGGGTCTCGATGTTGTCCGTTGTGATTAGAGTCAATGACCAGATAAACTACGCCCCGGCGACACTTCTGTTTAGTTTAGGTAATTTTGGGCAAATTTAGTCCGTCTGGAACCTCCCGAACTATCAGGAACAACGGATCCGCCTAATTATTGCCAAACCACCGCATATTAGCACTTGAAACACAGACAGTTTTATTCCAGTCATGATTACAACAAAAACAACAGTCGTTATTACAACAGCCATTATTACTGGCCATAGTGGTCGCATTCGCTTGACTACAACACGTTGATTAGAACAAATTCATAGAATACGCAACGGGAATTCGGATTATATACTGTGTTGGCAGCTGAAAACACACAAAAGTTTGCCAAGCCATATTTGATGTGACGGGTCTATTTCTGCGCGTCACGCTCTTCATCATGCGAAAGTCAGAAAGTGTGCTTCCTCCAAAGTCTTAATGACTATGATGAGTCGCTCGTCAGGAACTAATGTATCGAATTTGATCGACTGGTGATGCCAATCATTGTTACAATTCTGCTGCCCAAATGCGAAATTCGGATCGTTCTAGACATAAACGACAATGAGTTTCGGCGAAAACGTGCATCTGTCGGTCGGTTACAATTATCTGGAAATGAGCACAGGTTTCGATTGGCATCAGTTTACCGTGCACACGCATGTACGTAGGTAGACTACACAGTTACGTGGCTGAGTTTTCCATACGTATAGACAAATCGCAAGCGTTATGTATACTAGGTTATACTTAGGCAGGATTATGTTAAGTTGTATTGCAAGAACCTCAGGAAGTCAACCACGAACATGCACGAATCAGGTGACCGTCCTAACGAGTATCACCGCAAAGATTACGAACCTGAGCATGCTGCATTTCACCTTCAGGCCTTCAAAACAACAAGTTGCTGTTCACTCACTCTGGGCGAAATATTCCATACTGGATCATATCCTGATGAAGTAATGGATGAAAATAGATCAAAATAGAAGAAAGCGTGAATACCTAGAAGCGTTTGTGCAAGTCCTTGCCCTTGTGATGCTCTGGTAGTAATCAAACAGGTGGACGAGTAAGAACTCAGAGAACTTCCCATCCTCACATTGCACCTAATACTGTATTCATCTGTAAGAGGGATGATCCATCAAAGCTGAATTTTGGGGACAAATTTGAGGAAGAATCATTTTTGGTCAGAAGCTGTTACATCAATAACACAGTGGGAAATAATGAACTAACTAAATGAAGCCCTACGGTGGCCAACATTTCCGATTTTACATTTTCCCTCGGTCTAGCCAAAACATGGGAGACATAGCCTGTGCTATTTTCGTTTTTCTTTCTCCCTCTTCCGTGAGAATATCGTTCAGCTGTAACTCCCTTCCGGTGCCTAGTTTCCATGCTACCTGAAGGAAGCACGAGGACTGGGATACTCCCAAGTTGCCCAAGCCTAGACAGGAGAAGTCGAAAGGCAGAGATTGGGCGTGAACCACGGACCTTCTGGTCAGTAAATTTGTACTTTAACCACTTGAGCCATCTCGCCCTCCTCAGTACAAGACGAGTGATCGGTGGATGGTTGCTGAGGCCTTGTCTTTTTACTTTACTATCTCTTTCGCTAGGTTCTGAGCGTTTTGACACCCTTTTCCCATATAAATCTCAGAAAAATTTCCCGGCTGATTCTCCATTAGATCCAGAATTGCTGTATTCACTCATTAAACCGAATCGAAAAGCTTTACTTTAATCCTCATACACACAACATACAATCAAGAACATTCTGTGGACAAGTCTAACATGCTGTCGAAGTATTCGTTAGTTGGTGATAATCTATCTGCACCGATTCTCGATCCTCTCTGCCAAGAACATTTTGGATTTCTTGAGACCTTCTTGGAAGGCTGACAACGAAACTGTCCACTTTTGTGTGTCATTCCGGCTGAAGTGAGCCTGCTGCTTATTTCTCGTCCACGAGACAGGTTCTTTCTTCCACCAAGCGCCTGTAAGTGAGTACACCAGTACCACCATTTAGTTAACCCCAACTGACTTCTACTTAGCTCATATCCCGTGTTTATAACTCAATATTGAGAGCACTACATCTATAACTAAGGGACACCAGTCATCGAGTTCATGAGACCCCACTCACGCCAAGTTCATCCTATAATTTCCTATAGAACGGCTCACCAAAGTGGACTCAATCGCGTTCCACACCTCAAAATTCTTGACTTGAATCAAGGGTGTTTCTATGTAACAGTTCAAAATCAACCATAAATCAGGCAGCAGTTCGTCCGGCCAATATGTGTTAAAAGTCGGAACACCGTAAGTTGAGCGGGGGCGGCGGAAGTCAAGAAAAACTAGTGGCCTTAGAAGCGTCTCGCTCTGCAGTTCAAAAACAAGTAGGATAAACAACTCGTCGAAGGGAAACTTATTGGTCACATGACCAATGTGGTAAGGATTCGGTTCATTTTTCACCGTGGGATTTACAACTGGAGCAAACCTCTCTGATAGACAATTTGTCAAACAAATGTAGCAAACTGAAGAGTTTATACCATGCTGAGCTTTGATAATGTAGCGGTCGATGCCTTATGTAGTGGATTTACCTCAAACTGAAATACCATTCTGTTATCATCCAAGGTAGCCGGTCATATTTACTGACTGCCCTTAAGGGGAAAGTTACCATTTTCAGCCTGCAGCTAACCAGGTAGAATTACAAGCAGCCAGTAGAAAAAAAACAGTAGCTTGCTGTCGATTGGAGAATTCCAGCTACTCAGAACTTCAGTGAAAGGACACGCCTGCTTACTGGACAAGTGCTCAACCAACTAGGCTACGTAGGAGCTGTCATTTCATGATCATTCTAACAGTCCACGAAAAAAGCCCGCCTGGTGTCTGAAATGTGTAAAGGTTTGGTTCATTACGGAGGTAGACATCAGGTGTTAATCTATAAAACAGGCGCGTCGAATCAAATGTGACGACGAACTGTGAGTGTGACGCAATACAAACTCAGTCGTTAGGATAGCCGTGCGATAGGGGGGTCGGTGGTTTCAGTTCAGTCCTTTTCTTTGAAGATTTTCATTTCAAAACCACTTTTCTGGTGCTGCAATGTGGTGGACTTCTACAACCGCTGATTGTGTTTTTGAGTAAAATGGACTCAACTCTTCTAAGCATAAACATCTCGACGACGGGAGCGATTCAGTCTGGTTCCAAATAGGTCGCATGTTTGGTGGACCACCTTACTTTCTAACCCCTGGTCTACTAGACCCGAGGCAGAGATCTCGTGTTTTCTTTTTGACGAATTGAGCCATCCAGTACTGTAGTGACCCACATTGATAAACCTATGATGCTGCAGTCAAGCGGTTTGGTTTGCAGGCCTTCAGATGAAAGGTCATCATCATTCGAAGCTGGGGATGCAGCATACACAGAGTTGGTGATGTTTTGTTCGAACAAATCTCTCGGGTCATCCCTGTCAGGTGTCATCCCGAATTTCGAACCATGCCCAGGGTTACGCCCACTCCAATCACCAAACGAGTCCTGAAGCCGAACCCGTACATGGGAGTGCAACGCAAGGTCACCCTTTCTGAGACACGAACTCAAATAAATTAGTTTTGGCATCCACCTGAGGTAAGGCCTCAATTAAGGTCAGTCACTGAGAGTATAGTATTGCCTCTCCAGTGCGGACTAAAAGACAAAAGAATTTCTGTCGCTTTATGGCTATGATTTCATTTTAGTATGTATATTACCTCGTTCGAGGGGCTGATGTAGATCTCTATGCAGATCAAAACCGTACTTTTTGCCGAGGTGCTATTATGTGACATATTAAAGTATAGAATGACTTTGTTCGTGTGTTGCATGCTTTTAGAATGGTCTTTGTAATTAATCTGTTTTCTAAGAAGAGACCTCTGCCTTTCACTGCTAGCACTATTTTTTACCGCAGTCCTTTTCACAGTGCAAGAAATCTATTGAAGTACGTTCCTATGGGGTTTAACCCAAAAGATCCGGGACTGATTCAGCTGCGGTCAAATCTTATCGCAGTCAATTCAGGGTACTAATATGTGGTGCCTGTATCTATCACCTCTTCCTGTTGCCTCAGATTCAGTGGTGAGGACTTGTGACTGTATTGTTCAACATTAATTGTTTGGGCTTTTTGTGTCAGCTCAGCTGACTACAGGTGCGTACTGTCTCTCTCCAGTCGTACCAACCATTACCGAGTTGTTACCTTTAGTTTTTCACAAAGTACGGCCTTGATTAGTGATGGTAAACCATCTGATTTTAAATGAGCTGGTTTGGTCAGAAGGACCAACAGAAGGCGCGACGAAGGGTTCATTCGTAGATCGCGCAATGAGAAGCGATCGTGGTAATCAATTCGGTGGTACCCCGGGGGTTGAGTAGCCTGGCGAAATAATGAACCCTTATCAAGACACATTTTTTGTACATTTTCGGAAAATGTTTACGATTTCGTCATTTCCAGTCATTTGCATGGACCGGTCAAGTCACGAGCATGAGCATTGACCTGTTTGTACCCTGAAATGACGAAAGTTCCGAGTGAATATGACAGCTGACTTTAAAAAACGGTTATGCATATGTGACCACGAAACATTCTCATACTCGGGTGGGAAGTTCTAGGACACGTCTACGTTTTGGTTACTTTTTTGTGACACAGCTTATCTGCTGCCACTTGGTGGAACAATTCTCTGCAGCGAATGCTTCACAATAATAGCCTGAGGAAAGCGGGCTCGTGTCTGCATTTACCCAAATATTGGTGCCTAAGATGCACCTGCTGGCTGTTGATCAGCCAGTGAAGAAATATCCGTCCAACAATGCTTTGACGACGATAAGACCTATGAAAGCCTATTGTCAAATAAGGTGAACAGGTCGACTATCACATGCCAATGGACTGGTGTTCGGTTGGCGGTATACCTTCACAGTTCATTTCTACAATATCCTATTATGTCGGTCCTCTACTGGCAATCCGAATCTGTCCGCCTAAGATGTGTGGGACAGAGAAAACACCGTGTGCAGTTAAGTGAAAAAGGATCCATTCATTGAGGAGTTTGTACCGGAGTGTGGTTCTGTATTTAACTATGCGATGTTCTTAATTCAAAGGTTCTACAGTACAGAGTGCATTCATGTGTCGTATTCATCCACAGGGTCATGAAAGGGAGAGCCTAGAACCATATCGTGCGCATCACCGAGTTTGTCACCAGTAAAATGTAGTATGTGGGGCAGTATTCAACAATTCGAACAAGACTTCAAAGCTGACACCCACATCAGCCCATTCTCGATCAATTTCTCACCAGGTAACGAGCTGAATTCCACCGTGCATGAGCCTGCTATTGCGTCGTACAATGAAAATGAATCTAAAAGATGTAATACACTGGTAATTCATTTGTGGACACGTTTATTCCGAATGCAAACACGAAATGCTCGAATTTTTGTCAGTTGTTTGTAGTCCACCTGCTTTATGTTTAGCAATGTAGGGAGAAATGTTCCTACAACTGATTGTGTGGTTGGTTGTTGGTCTGTTCGCCGAGCTTGGTAGTTGGATTGGAAACGTTTCATCACCAATCGAGGTGATATCGTCAGCGCAGGATTGAGTAAGTGACTACTTCCTCTTCTGCCTGTGATTATATAGCATCTAAACAGTATCTGATAGTTCTGGTCTTCTTACCATGTGAGTCGCTCTACATGGACGACTATGAACAATTTTAAACAGGACCCTCTGCGATTCAAAACATGGTAATTCCCCTCTTCAACGACTCATTCTTAAGCTGTCGTTATTTACATTTCCTGATCGCTTTCTATGCTTCCCCACCGAAACTGTTTTCAGCATAAAATCCTTCCCCAGTTCAGTATGATGTCTTCTTTACTACTAACCAGACTTCTGTTTCTGAGGGACTGAGACCAGTTATCCGTACGGATATGACCGAAAATCCCACACTGAGTGAATGGACATCCGGTTATAGATCGACACCTACCAAACAATTCATGTTCGTTGTTACGTTACGTTGTTACATTCTCCGTTATGCAAATTCGCAAACATGCTAGCTAATATGACTACATTGAAGTGGTAATAGTTGTTCAAGTGGGCTGCGTCTCAAAAGAACGGAAGATTAGTCTTCTTATCTTAAACGAATTGTGTCTAAGTGGTTATCGTTACGAGGAGAATCAATGTGAGAAGAAAATCTTACTTCCAAAGTTTCAATTTCTCTACCAACCCCACTGTAATCTGTTCGTGTTTCGACTGATTCATTCACACCAATAACATGATCTAACAAGCAGCCATTTCTAAACAGCTTTCTTGATGATCACGTGTCAAATTGCAAACATAATTGGCGGATGCTTTCCAGCGACATGTCATCCGACTACAAATGCCACTTTGACATGGAGTTCAAAAGTATCACGACCTATGGAGTCCAAGGAAGAAAGGGACAAACTGGACCTCATTCGGGAAGTTAAAATGGAAAAATGGATGGGCACTTATGCTAACCTTTGATTTTAAGAAAACGGGAGTAGCTGGTAAAGCGACGCTCGTGGAACCTAATGGCTGTGGTTCTTTTTAAAAGTCGTTCTCTCGGGCTGTCGCTCCTACAACCGGATGCATTTCTCTTTTTTAGTTTTCATGATACCACCTTCCTGATAGATATACCAACAATTTCAAACTAACATTGAAAAAAACGCAGCCAATCCTCACTTCCGTTTGGAAGCAAAGTTGTACACAAGTGAGATAGATTTTGTGCCAGAGGTCTATTACATTTGGTAACGAAGACCATAACCTAGTCCAGGCATTCACACCTGTCGGAACACTATGTTCATCCCATTCTATTTGATGTAATACGCCGCAGTATTTACCAACGGATATTCTAGTACAACTTTTTGTTTGGCGGAGAGACTGGGAATTGCTGGGGAATCCACCGGAACTGAACTCCCATGATACCTTACAATAAAAAATTCACGCCCGTGACGTAATGTGAGCTCCAGCAAGCAATGCGTTTTAGTGTCAAAAATGTATCTAGGTTGTGCAGTTGTTGTCCAGCCGAACCGAAGTTAGACCACTTAACCTTCAGCAGCTCTGGGTTTTTTTTCAGTATGTTTTGTTTTGCCACTTGTCCAAGTTTATTTACAGAGAGCCCACAGTATTGATATTTCTTCACCGATAAAAACTTCGTTCATTCATTAAGCTCAATCTTCCTAGATGGACCAAACAGTGTCCATGGTGGAGCACAGTTTTCGAGGGCGTTTAAAAAAGCATTTATACATTATCCCGTATCAAGCAAATTTGAAAGAGAACCTAAACGTAACCCACTATTCATAAAGTTACCGAAAACCCTTCGACAGTTCACAAACAGTTTCGCCCTTCTTGGGGCTCATCAGATAGGTGCAATCCCTGAGTTTCCGTCAACCTTATCTTCTACTTGAACCCAAATTACACAAAAGTAGCAAAATACACTCATTTGCAAACAAATTTGGTTTGCAAACCCACAACGGGCTACTGGACTGTCGAAATCAGTTGAGGCTCAAAATGCGGATCACCTCCACAAATCACTCACGAAGCAGCTTGAGAACTCTTAACATCTGTGATGATTAGTTTGAAAGTTAGTAGTTAGTAACATCCCACATTTACAAAACCATTTCCTAAACAGGTTCAAAAAAGAAAACATGCAGAAAAGCAAACAGATTTGACAATTTTATTTAAGTGCAACTACTTAACCCAAGAGCCATTCACAGAAAATAAGTTAGCTGATCTTCTGGAGGGAATCACACAGCTTTGAGATAATAAGCGATTTTCATCACTGCGCGCGACACTTATCAATGCATAACTCTCATCCAGAGGATGGAGCAGATTTTGGTGTGAGAGAAGTACTATATATATGTATATANTATATATATTCTTAGGCATTTTGTCGGTGATCGTAGTAAGTAATTTCCCCCCGGGCACCCCCAAAAACAAACGTCAGACCAGAAAACACGTTATTAGATGATGGAGTCACCCTGTTATGGAAGCAGATTCACTATGGCTCCGGAAGAAGCGAGTAGATCAGTTACGAGTTTAGTCTGGAATCCAACTTGCAAATAGCGAGTTGCATCAGTCGCTTCGGGCTATTGTGTAACCTAACACGTATGGACAGAGTGTTTCCAAGGTGTACATGTTGGACATCAAACTCGGCGAACGCTATATGTGTGCGATGTTTGCAACAAAACAGCACACTAGCTGGACACTCTTCAGTTCCAACAGATACGATTAAGACACTCAGCTCCAATGAGCTCCAGTCCTACTGATCCCGGTATGCTAACATACTATAAGCAGCCATTGGCGAAAAATCCAAGTGTCATCGTGAATGATGTAGCCGCGGGTCCTGCGCGGAGACCAAAATACCTAATACGATATATATATATATATATATATATATATATATATATAACCTTTCATATGGTATCCATTCTGCATCACAACCTAATTTCGTTGTGCCATCCTGAAACCTCATGTCCGCCTGGAACGTGACCTTTCATGTATGGACAGCGTGCAGTTTCATGCAGGTGAAACAGGGTGCAACAGCTGAAAACGGACGGACGCACTGGATGCGAGACGCGGGGAAATGTTCAAACTAGACACAATTTTACTGGTAATGGTTCCTTATTGGAGCTCTCACGCCCAAAGTGAGGACACAGAACACCGTACGTGTTCTAACTGGCTCAGGGATTATCGAGATAGACAGACCTTTCCCCAAACTTCGAAACGTTTGACCTTAGCATGCTCGGACACACTCGAGAAATAGATGTTTTCGGTTGCTTTATTGGATGTCCGTCTACCCGACAACCCGATCCTATACCCTCTCCAGCAGTGAAACGACAGTTCCACTCCCCGGGAAAAGCTCAGTTCACTTGTGGAGTGAGGAGAGTATCAAGAGCCGGGTCTCTTTTTTCTGTTGACAATAATTCATGCATGCTACTCGATACACCGCGTTTGATACAATCGAGTTCTCTGAAATTACCCAAGAACAGAACCGAGACCTGTGGCTAGCTGCTAGGTTTGTGCATAACTCCAACTGAATTTCAAGTGGTCGATTATGCCCGGACAATTATTCGACAAACTTTGTTGTACTACGAATCGCACATCGTCTGACACGTGAATCTGCAACAATGTGGCGAGCTGATGAGACGGATTGGACTATTCACGCCGCATACATACATATACATTGGTTTGTGTGAGTGAAACACTGGAGAATCAATGCGAGGTTCATGGGATTGATTGCTTTGTTGGTTTCGATACTTTGCATCCATACACACCTGTTCAAGTACAAACCTACTAACCGGCCGTATGACTTCCGATACGCATGCATGACACGTGCAGTTCTTTTTCCACGCTCTCCCCAGACATTCTATCGTGTGTGCGCATGCAGGGCTTATCGACAGGGGGCAGAACCATTCGCCACTGCTTCAGTGCCATTGGTCAGAAGAACGAACCACAATGCAGTCTCTAACGCCCCCTCCGCGCTCTCGACACGGACACACTGAAACCGGAAACGGTCACAAATTCATGTGGTGTGGAATCACGCGCAGGTGTTCGCCGCTGTCCTCCTATGTACCCCAAACAAATTTAATTTCTGATAGGCTTATCCGTCGCACGAGCCAACCGATCGCTACCGTTCGGGTACAGACCGTGCGTGCGTGTTTATTTGTGCCTGCGTGACTCGGCAGCTACTATCAACCGAATCAGAAACAAAACGTTATTTTTGCCTACACCGTGAACTTGCACAATCAACTAACTGCTCCTGTGTTTGGTCCTAGCCGAAGCAGAGATTGTAACAATACAACAATCAGAGTGATACACAAAATACGGCGTAACAGTTTCCGCGATTGTCGAGGCCGAGAGAAAGTCCAACAGCCACGAACGAAAGCACTGACAGAAGGTTACAAGTAAAGCCAAAAGCTACAGCGCACGCGTATGCGCCCCATACTCTCCAAACCTATGACTGTTGCAGCAGACGCTGTCAAACAAAAGAGTTGCTACATACAGGTGGAGTAGCAATTTGTCTCTGTTTCTCACACAAGTACCGAACGTTAGACAATGAGCTCCGGTATATACATTCTGCCAGGTACCCAGCCAACGACCTCCACTTTCGGTGGTTTGGACCTAAGAGATGATCTTACAAATGGCAGTGATTTGATCGCAAACACCATTAACGGCGGATCTACAAATCCCACTACCCTGGTGAGAAGCAATAGAGATGAGTCAATCTTACCTGTTGTGTGTAGTACATTGGACAAAACTGTCACAGACTGTGACACCGAAGCTTCCACCGCATGTGACCAATTTGCTTCAATCTTCGGGACATCGGACAGAACTGCTGATGCACCAGCCTTTTTGCCAGCCGCATTTGCTTCACTACCTTCATCCATTTTATCCGCTTCAGTACTAGACAGAGGTTCTTCGTATGCTTCTTCGAACACTTTTACCAGCGATACGCGAGATAATGTTTTACACCAGAACTTGTTCGGCTCCAATGAGTTTTCATTGCTGTCAACTCATTTGGATCCGGAAGCCCATCAGAATTTTGTGCTTACGTCTCCCCAAAACGTTCTGGCTGCCAAGCTGACGACAACAGAGAAGATATGCACTGGAGACTTGTCCATTACATACCAGAGCCCCTCATCCATTCCCTTTAAAAAGGATCCCTTGCAGGGTAACGGTCTGACAGCTGACTCGTTCACTTCACGAAACACTAGTGGGAGCAACAACCAAGTGGCTGGTGATGGGCGTCAGCTGATGGGGAATCAGTCGGTAGTGACGGGGAGTTCAGTATCGTTGGACTGCAAACAGGGGACAGAACTGAAGAGTGGATCATCCCAACTACGGTTAGTCTCTTTCGTAATTCCATCCAGAGAAGTAGGGGCAGTCAAAGCTACTCTTCCGTGTATCTCGTGTTCAGATTAGCTGCGGTGTAGTACATTTGTTTTTAACAGTAGTCTTTGGTTAGAGGATAATAAGTACCAGGGGAGCGTGCCTGGTCTCATTGTGTCCGACGAGCGTTACAACAACGTGACATGATACAACCTGTACAATTTTGAAAATTAAGCATTCTGAGTGACTCTGACGACGTATTAACAGAGTGCTGATACTCTTTATCTTACCTACCAACGTTATTTGTGGACAAGCATTGAATTGTTGCTATTACGAACTCTGATTAAGACCTGGGTTCATGAAACTTGTACTGTTTGGTCGTAGGTCAGCCCTCCGAAATAATGGTTTTGTATTATTGGTTCCCTTTTCGAACAAACGACGATCAATTACGCAGTATGTTTACCAGTTTCGCGCAAACCAGACAGGAGAAGATTAAAAGTAGGTTGAAATGAGATTTCAACTCAGGACAAGCACTTGGAATGGCTGTAGTTCGATTCGGCTTGCGGTTAAAGGGCTTCCAGTTCAACGGGATGCACCGATGCCATGATATCCTGCTAGGAGCTACAGTACTTAGGATTGATTTACACTGATGTTTGTGTCATGTTTTCAGCCCCTGTTTCTTCTGATCCGCACGGGCATTGTAAGACAGCGAGTGAGTTACATGTGACGGTGGTGCTTGCAGGCAACTAACCTTCGATATAATCTTCCAACCGTTTTGATATGTCTGCTGGATGTCTTGGTGAAAATTCTGAGATCTTGACCTATTCAACAACTGGTAGATAATGGTACTACACACAACTAGATATTCGGCTCCTTCAAGGCATATTGAACGTGGTCAGGTACTTCCGGAATTTCATGAGCATTGGTGATATCACCAACAGTTTGTATACAACGATGTCTGGTACTGTAATTCGTCACACACCCGCAAGAAATATTAACTTCTGTGCTGTTTGTAGTAGTGATTGCGAAAAATTCACTGCGCCGATGCAAAGAATTCCACGTACATAGTACAGTTTCTTGTAGCCAGGCTTGGTTACTTGCATTATGAGCAAGGTTCAGTGTTCAGGGCAGTTAATCAACACGCATGTATCGATTGTCACTCGAATAACTCGGCACCAATAATGGGATACATGCTATGGTATTCAAGTTACCGAATAAACCCATCAGGATAAAAAGTAGCGAGTAGGTCGACAAAGTTCCCGTAAAATTAGCCAAAATAACTAGTGTTAGTTTTTCTCCATTTGCATGCCACAATTTTCTAACTAGGTTGAAAACATGCAAACAGCCAGTGCCAATTTCGCCTCTGATATCTCAGCTGTTATTACTAAAGAGGGTGAAAGAAATACGGAACTTCATGAATGGTTTTTGAATGTACAGTAACAGAAGCAAGCTGGTACCCATTATATACCTTTTTATATTTGTAGGTTCAGGTGTTTTGTGAGAGTCCTCGACAAAATCCTCAGTACGGAAAAGCTGTACATCATTCATCTACTGTTAGCAATATTGCATCCGTTTTCCTCCGTGTTAACGGATGACGACAAATCCCTCTACAACAAGCACAACCTCTGTGCCCACATATCAGTGGCCGATCGTCCAGCTGCAGCAGCCTTTCGATGCCTAACTACCATGCCATCAGAAGGAAGCACGAGGGCTGGGATACCGCCAAGTTGCCCAAGCCTAGACAAAGGAAGTCGAGAGGCAGAGATCCGGTTTGAGCCACGGACCTTCCAGCCAGTGAATTCGTACTCTAACCACTGAGCCATCTTGCACCCCGTACCAGTGGTCATCTTCATCTTGATATAGCCCTTCAGGTTCGAATCAACATCTCCCATTCATAGAGTTCTCAGATTGCTGGTGGAAACAACAGTAAAGTATGGGTCTGCGCAAATTCTTCTCCCCAAAAATTTAGGAGAATAATTGGGTGTTTTATTGTAGTACGTCATAATTTACGTAAGACCTTCGGCCAACCTACCGGATGTCGGCGCTTTCATACAGGAATTCTGTTATAACTTGCTGGGAGTGAACAGTTTCACGTCTAATTACGTCTAAGCATTTAACTGGTGAATTCGCCTAACAAAGACTATAATTAATCCGTCATCCTATTAGTTCTGATGGTGTGGGGTCTAGTTTCCTTTTCTATTGTCTTTCCTAGTCGTAGGTTAAACCAACCAGTGCTTAATGTTACCTCCAACTACGGAACACTCGTCCTACCTTCCCGTATGAGTTTCAGGCCTCCGACCGTGCTGTTTGTAAGCCTGAAGTGTAGGACGGTCAACTGAAAGTATTCAGTTTTTCTCAGTAATGGTTTCAGTGCGCAAAGGTGTCAATACTCAAAGAGTTTTTTTACCATGCCGGGTCAGAGATTGGTGGGAAACCGTTCGAATAATGTTTCGTATCAAGCTTATTTCCGCCTGATTATCCAGTTCCAGAAACTGAGCTTGGTTTGTAAAAGTCATGATATTCGGCAGCGGTTGGGGCTCTCCTGAGGTGTACTTCAGTAAAATGGGCACAGTGAATCTTGCAGCGCTCAGTAATTTTGCCAATAAAATGAATCGAGACCTACTGGGAATCAGCTGACCAGTTTTATAGAGTCTGTCTTGCGAATGACACAAAACTTACCTTTCCCGTAATAGGAGTAAAATGTTGACTTATCTATTCGCAAAAAGAGCTTGGACAGAAGGAGCAACAAGGGTGAATCGTCCTCAAATGTGCTAATTCGGCAAGGTTATCGGTTTGAAAGCTCTTGCATTAACATGATGTTGCATGTTCAGTAAATGCGTTAGAACAGAGCTAGCAGTCGTACTCTGTTGTTCGTCCAGGATGGTATTCGCGAAATGTTCAGGTATTCAGCAGGGAGGTTGTCTCATTATTTGTCTACAGGAGTAAGCATACTGATAGGTGTACATCTATGTGCGCTTACGTGGTGGATGCAATTCACATCTGGTCTGATTAGTGGGCTGCTTGTAAAGGACATATTTAGAAGCCCTGTAAAGAATTTTTCGAAAGGTATTTGCGAGCTTCTTATTAGCAATTCACTAGTTGGATCATCTTTGTTAGGCAGGCACAATCAAACCGGTTTTCCTGATATATTACGCAGTTCCCTGTGAGCGAACGTTTTTTTTGAGGGAAATGTTGCACATTATTTGCAAACATGGTGTGGTCAAAGTAATGCTTACAAAAGTTTATCTCCCTTCTTTATTCACATATGATCACAACACTTGCATGTAACTAGCCCAATATATCAATATACGTCTCAGTTAGCCGGAATCAGGCCTATACAGTGGGCTTTCCAAATGATGCTGGAGTTACCGATACGTAAGTGAGTGCATCTTGGGTGGTTGATTACAAAAGGCGACAGAGGAGGACATTCTCCTCTCTAAACGGTGGTGGTTTGCTGAGAAACGGGAGACCTAGAGGTATACCGGTGGTTGAAGTGTGAGGTACTTGACCAAAGGCTCTTGGTTCGAAGCTAACCCATTCTGCCTTTCTGGACTTGTGCAATTAGACATCTTGTTGGTTACTGTGTTTCCATCGGTTGACTTCGGGTTGTCCACCGAAAAGGTGTATTATCTGCACTAATTTTTTTTACTAATGTGAATGACACACAAGTAGCTGTTCAAACCTTGAAACCGATCCTTGGGTTTTCGTGTAGTGGGATTTGGTAAGCATGGGCTAGGGCAAGGGTCTCCAAAACGCACACGGTACACACCATTGCATGTCTTTTCAAGCCTCGCACAGATTGACCGCTTCATGTTCCTCTGGGAATCCCAGTGAAAAGTTTTGCATTAGATCTGTCACGTGTAGTCCATCTGTTCCTTGTTATGGAAATATCTGGTTCTTTGTTGCAGCGAATCAACACTGGAGCCAGCCTATTTCAATGCGGCAACAACATTCACAGTATTTCCCAACTACAACATCCTTTCCGGCCGGAACAACGGTCTCCTCCTCGACGTAGACGGTGGAACCTCGAAACCAGAATCCGCGGTGAAACAGACATACTCTAGGCATGAGCAGCGTTTCGGACATCATGCCACAAGGAGCTCTTCTCGGGCTGTTAACGGATCATCCCGTGGTACGAAATTCAGTCAATCAAAAAGAAAAGATTCTTCTGATGAACCAAATCCTTACGACACCACGCAGACTTACAGCACCGGCGCATGCAGTTCACTCTCTCGTTCTTCTTACATGTGTCGTAAATGCAGAGCCCATGGAAAACTGCTTCCAGTTAAACAGCACAAGAGGAACTGTCCATTTCGTAGCTGTAGTTGTGCTGTGTGTTCACTGGTCAATCGAGGTCGTCAGATCGTAGCCAAACAGATCGCGCTTTACCGTGATCAAAAGACCCACTCGCTGGCTACCACTAGTCTGATACGTCAGCAGACTATGCTACGTAGCCTCGATCCGCTGGACAAATTTCGAGCGGTAGACGGTTACGCATTTAAACCGCTGAAGAATCCACACACCGGACTGGATGGATCTGGTGAAGATGAGGGGCCACATTGCCGTCGTTGTCGGAATCACGGTCGGAGTAACCCTTGGAAAGGACATAAGAAGACATGTCCCTACAGGTGTTGCACTTGTCAACAATGTATTTTAATTTCTCTAAGGAAATCAAACGAAAAGGATTTAAGTGAGTTCTTAGCCTCTTTAAAACAGCTTGGTCAACTTGTTTTCCTAAGTCGCCCATTATTTTTTTAGACACCCTAAGCAAAGTCAGTGTGGCTAACCACCCCTCAGGCTTGAGGTTTAGGTGCAAAAATGGTCCTGGACAACAACTATCCGAAACGCTAAAGTTTGCATTCTGAGGTTTTCCGTTGTTCGACGCTTCTGGTGAAAGGCGAGCACAAGGCAATATTTCACCACACAGCATACCGGCACAAAAAGTCATGATGTGTAATGGGTTGCCCATGTTGGATGGAAATACGCTCTTTTCGTGCTCTTTGGGACAATGAAACTAGGTTTGGTCTTCAGCCATCGATTGATTCTTATCAAAACTGCACTTGTGCGCCAGAAAACTGAACCCAACTTTTTTCGGGCAAGTTTCAGTTCTATATCTGTGACTTACATTGACTGTCCACCAGTTGTTCTTCGAGAATAGCCTTAAGAGACTCTTCGAAACTTTTTAGCCTTTGACATGTATGTTGGTCGTTTTGAAGATTTAGGTAAGCCTTCCTCACGTGTGCGTGATGCTGTCACGTGAAGAAAAGCGAGGCTGTAATGGGGAGCAGTAGAAATGTGGTTAGTCTTACAGCTAATCATGATCACCTAGTGTGGTTTTTCCTTTCATCCAGTTGTCTACTAAAGCATATAATCCAGATTTGCCAATATTATGGTAGACGCCGTCCATGTGCATCTTCGCAGTCCCCGGGAAGGCCTGAGTGCACGTGCCACTAGCGGACTCTTGCGTTCCTTAAAATACGTCCCTTAAGCAATAGATGTTTCAGCTTTGTTCACCATGCTTCTTGTATCTAGTGGTACTTTTTTTGTTATTTTCTTAAAAGTGAAATTAACTGAAACCCACGTTTAGACATTGGTTTCAAAATCTATAATGACTGGGGTAATTAGGACGATACCATTCTTATCGGCTAGCGCTACTCTTATCTATTACCTTTCCTGTATCGTGTTTAGAGGATAACTTTCTTTAGTGAAGTTGATGAAATATATCCTATCTGTCGAAAAACGCTACATTTCCGAGATCGAGAACCTCACACTATTTCTAAAAACCCTCAGCATAATTTTGTTCCCCTCTTCTGAAACAACACTTTATATGAGCTGCAAAGTATTCCCCGCAAGAATGGGCAGAGTGAATGGACAGAGTAATATGCCTCTCCTTGATGCGCTCATCCTATGGAAGGACAGCTTGGAGAATTGTCCCACACTCATAGGCGCTCTGTAGGTCTTGACTGGCTGTCCACAATAAGAATTTTCTAGCATATAAGGGAATGTCATGGATTCTATTTGTCCTGGTTTTACTGCACATTCAATGTATGTAGGGTAAGGATGTGACTGTATCTTCGATAAGATAAAATGAGGCGATGAGCTGAAGGTCACCAGTGAAGGGGGAAGCGCCGCTAAAAGTGTTACTGTAGGGAAGTAGCAGCGTAGACTGGTGTAGGTATGCAGTTTGTTCTAAGGCTCCTAGAACAGCAGCCGATTACAAAATTTCTGTGTTTATGTCGTTGTGCACTGGTGTCATTATCATCACGCCTAGTCTGAATTGTCGGATGGTAATTATTTGTGGATCTTTTAGAGCAGCTAAACTCACAGGTAAACAGAGAGCGTTACTTTGCTACAGTCTAGTTGATGGTGAGAACCGAGTTTTTGAAACAATTGGGATGGTGGTATTCCGTTCGTTTGACTTAGTGAGACTAACTCAAAGAAGTCTCGTGACAGCTGTATCCAGTTCAACGAGGCAGGAAGCAACACTTGTGTACTGTCACTAGTAAGAATACTTATTAGGTTGAGCCTTGACACAGTTAAGAAAACCGTTTACTGTGGTGTTCTGAAAGCCCCACCTACAACATAAGAACTCATGACGCATCAGTTTTGCAATTCTGGAGGCCGCCCATCCTTAATTAGCTTTTTATGGTTCTCGTAAGACAGTGGGGCTTGAATTCCGAAACAGTTGTTGCGCTAGTTATATTGCGTTGTGAAATTTGGACTTGTCCGTCAAACAGAAAATCGGTCAGCTGTCGTTGAAAAATTCCTGGAGTATTATCTAGGAAGCAGTAATTCGCAGCTGTTTAGCGGAAAATGCCGGATGCGGAAAAAGCGAGTATTACCGACCTTGCACTGAAAACAAACAAGTTGCACCTGTTGCCAGAAAAAAAATTTCTTGCAGGTTTCTTAGCAAATTCTCCAAAAGTTGGAATCAAAGGACAGTGAGCATTTAATTCATTCATAGAGCTCTTTCCATCTTCGGGCTTTTGATGTGTGGTGCGCAACATAGCGAATGGTCCGTGCATATCACACTGGCATCTAATCCGAGGGACAACAGTGGTCAGGTTTGAAACACGCATTCAGAATATATCTGACTAGATTAGTTTCCTCATCAATCTGGTGAATTTACACTCATGAGATTTTAAACTTTCTTGATCTCAGGTGGTGACAACTCGCATGCTGCAACTCGGTTTTCCGAGGTCACTTGTCGATAATCCTACTTCTAACACAAGGACAAAGTGATTATCGATCACATACTACATTTGCCTTTGAAGCTGCTTGACAATACACAAATGAATAGCCATCAACCTTTGGGTTGCATGCTTGTCGAGAACAGACACCGCTGTACTATCTGGCTGGCCTTAGTCGACAAGGTTCGTCCAAAAAACCATGAGAAAAACCAAAATACCATTCGTGTTTGTTACCACAATTCCAGTCGTAGAGGTTACATTCAGTTGATATCCGTTTAACAGATGATAGATACAACTGAAAAACACACTGGGAGTTTATGAAAAAGAGCTTTGACCAGCTGGTCTGAAGATGCTGAAAGATATTCGAATAGGTGTGACAAGATAAACCACCTCGTCATTTTCGTTCCAAATCAGCTACCTACTCAGTTTGGAAGCCATATATGTTGCGGTTGTGTACCACACTGGGTCCCTGCGTAGAAGGAAAGCAGAACAAATTTTAACACTTCCACGGGACGAAGCAAAAACCAGCTCCCATTGCTGTAAGGCTAGAACCATCAGGTTGTCCCGTTCTCTCCTCATATCTGCGAACAGCACCACTAGATTTTCCAATATCTGAAAGCATGTTTCAGTTTTTTCAGCCATTCACCGTTGCTGATTGGCTTAGTTACTAACCTGGGAAGGCTTCCAATTCAGGTGCAAGTATATGTTATGCAATGAAGCGTGAAAAATATGTCAATATGTCGAGTAGACGTATCAAAGATAAACGAGAAGCGAAAGTAGTTCTGAACTACAGAATACAAAATATCGTGGGTTTTAATGGCCCTGTATCAAAACCTTCGGCCTTGGTCCGAATCTCGTGTCATCTGGAGCCAGCGACAGAGGCTCAGAAACATTTCATATCGAAACCACAAACAGGTAGAGGTGTTTCAGACGTAATATCTGTAGAAAAACAGTTCCAGTGGAGTACTACGAATTGGATTACAGTTTCAGTTTACTAACTCATCACCTCCATAGTAGCTAGTGCTATCTAGTGCCTTAAATAGAACAGAAAGGAAATTTTCAAAGGAACGAAGCAGCGGTTCAGGCTTCCTTTCTCTTTGTCAACCCTTGAAGTTGATAAACTATCACTTTTTTGTCCTTGTGTTAACATGAGTGGGACCCACTGGAGAGGACCAACACATTAACCCAGTTACCAATGGGAATAAAACCAAAGCTGATTTGCGAGTTGTTTTGAAGAACAAATACTTTGACACACTTAAAAGGATCAAAATCTCGGGACGTGATGACACCATAGGCCGTTCTGCGACTGCTGCATGCCAGTTGATCAGTGTACTATTCGTGTAGACTGTGAGGCTAATTTGCTCTGACATGTGGCGTTTTTGACAAAATATTATTTAAATGCATCCACGAGGAACAGCGTTATGGTGACAAGCATGGATACTAAATTTAACTGGTGTCCTGTATAGTACTACTAATAATATTGACAATAATGACAAAACTCATAATCCTTCCAGATCTCGTTATGTTGCTTCCCAGGATGTCCGACAAATCCAAAAAAGTCTCGTCTCGTCTATGATTTTCTGTGCCCATCATTCATGTTCGAAAATCACACCACCCCTGCATCCCTCATCTTCTCTGATTTGTAGAAGGGGAAAATATCTGTGAGCACGAACATGTTTCAGGATTTTGGGAAGTGCATTCATATTTTGATGTGAATTTCGTAGCTCGTTTAGTTTGCGGTATTATATACATTATTCTACACATAACATCTTTGATGCAGTTTTGGGTGTTATCTTGGTAGCGGAAATTGTGGTGTGTAATAGATGTAAAGAACTGAGCGACTTGGTTCGCATGTAGAGAAATCCTTGTGAGGATGAGTTTGATACCCGACTGTTTACTGTTGGATAGATTGGATAGATTGTCATTTAGCATTCTCACTAAAACAAGATGATACGTCTTTACAGTTTGCTTCTTACCCTTGAGAGTTGGAAGTAGTTATCCTCAACCATAAAGCCTAGTTCTCTTCCTCGTTTGCAAATATAATTGGATTTACTCGTCCGTGAAGCTGACCGCCAGTAATGTGGAGGCTGGAGACTTAGCTAGTGAATGAAACTATGGATTATGAGAAGTTCCTGGCTATATCCTCCCGCTGAGTGTCACATCATTTTCAACAGCTCAGTCAGCTGTTACACATTCAATCGGATAGGAAGTGAGGACTTCTGGCTTTCGGGTACTGAGCCGGATGATGCGCCTTAAGCAAGCCCAAAGAAATCTGGCATCGTCTAATCACCTACCCTCACAAGACAACCACAAACTGAATCCATAATAGTATCAGCAGGAAAAGTAGGAAGTTGGTGCCACAAGCACGAAAACCAGATAATCATGGGCATGGTGCGTCTGGGTGGACGGATTGTGGTGATCTTCTTGTAGTGTCAATTTTGGTCGACGAAGAAAGCAACAGTTCCTCTATGTAGACGTCAAAGCTCTGTGGTCACACAGATTATTCAAGAAGGCATCTATCAAAGACCATAACTCTCTTACAATGGGAGAGTCAGCATCAAATTGAACCATCACGATCAAGGAGCTATGTTGCTTCTACTGAAATTGGTCGGTTCTTTCGGGCTGGATGGGTGTACCGTATGATGCCTGATGATGAATTGAACTATTGAGTGAATCAGCTCCCGTGTGGGAGAACTCCTCCTGAGGCAGAACAGCGATATAGGTACACAGGAAGTATATTATCATCTATAAAGCTTCCATCTTCTCGAGCATGTGATGGCGGATGCCATTTTTTAGGGCTAATGTGATCTTATCTTCAGGCAGACGTCAATGAATTCGATAACAGTAATGAGTTGTTTTCTGTGTCATAAACTAGTTCGTAGTGATGTCACAGCGCTGAACAGGCAGGAATACATTTACTGTTATTTCCAAGTGGATCACTGACGAGAAACTAAAGTAGTCTTCTTTTATGTTCCAGGGGAAGTCGTCCAAGAATTTAACTCAGAGCGAACCGAAAAACGTGAACCAGCGAACAAGGCGGATGCAGATAGCCTTAATAAATGTATTGGAACCTTCAAAGACGAGGTCAACCACGAGATCAATCCGAACTCCAACCATTATTTTCACTCTTTGGGTGGAGCCGTGTCTTTATCTTCCTTGGGTCTGAAGCGCCCGCACCCATTTTTCCCCTACCCATATCTGTCCAGACTAACAGAGGTTTACAGTGGGAACAAGAACGTAACATCACCTCGAATGAATTCCGTACCTTTGTCGAAACCCAACGATACAATGTGTTTGCCTCCAATTTTATCCCATCCTTTCTCGATGACTAGCCAATTCACCGGCCAAACGCTTTGTCCCAATTACAACACAACCAACTATGGATATAGATTCAACCTTTTTGGACAACCAAGCAACTACCCGCTGGATATTGCCTCTGGGCCATTTCAATCCAAAATGCATCTCGATCAAACAAACATAAAAATTAAGCAAAATGATGAAGAACCGAGAGAACATTTTGCACAACGATCTAGCCATGTTCCGCGAAGCAGCACTCTGGATTTTGCAAGAGGAGTGGCTGGCGTACTTTTGGATACGATGGCCCATGCAGAAGTTAATAATGTGGGGACATCCGCTTTCCCAATAAGCAACGAAGTAGACAACATTAACTTCATTCAACCATCAGTTTTTGCTTCACCGTTCTTGCTTGAAGGTAAATCAGCACACGGACGGTGTCTTCCCTACGCGGACTATGAACAACAGATCTACTTCCCAGGCACAGGACAACAAACTTCAGGATTCGGAAACAGCGGCGACGTTTCGTCAAAGCCACTGGAGCAGCCGGACCAAACCTGTTGCTCCACACAGACACAGCCATCTCATCAGGCTTTCACTGGGATTGACGGATCATCCGGTTTATGGGCCAGTGCGTCTTTCAGCGCTGATGTCTGTTGTTCTACTGCTCCCAACGTGCTAACCAACGTAACCAACGAGTCTATGTTTCGAAGTTTGGTCGAGTCGGTGACTCAGCAGCATACACCGATTTGCACGTCGTTGGACGCGCAAAGTGTCGATCAGCCGGAATCGATTAGTCAGAACCTTAATCCTAAAGAGACGAACCATCCCCACGTTGGATCTGTGTGCAGTGCAAGGGCACAGCAAGCCGCCGCAATTGCGGCTGCAGCAGCAGCGGCTGTTGCCCTTCAACAGAATCACCAGCAACAGGGACATCATGAACAAGAATCACAGTACAAGTGTACTGTTCATCCGTATGCTGAAGCCTCAGACAGAGTGCTCACATTTGATGCAAATAGCTTGCTACCTGTTTCGACTTCATTCGCAAACTCAAGATGTGATATGGACGGTGCTTCGATAGCTCCATCTGTGAGCGAGCACGTTGGATTTTCTTATCCTCTAGGATCACAAGTCTCAAACGAGGCTGCTCATCAAAGGTCAGCAGCACCGAAGGCGAGTCCTACTGAATGTCCTATGCTAGATCCCCCTTGCACGAGAGAGTGCTCCATGAACTATGTTTGTTGTGATCCGGAGCGGATGAGTAGTTCATCGAGTCCGGGTACAATGACGCAACGAAATGAGGCGAAATCAGAGTACTTATCAAGCGCTGAGGTCAGTGCTGATCAAGAAAACGGCAGGTTTGCTGTCAAAGTTTCGAAACATCTCACGTCTACACCACTCTATGGAAGTGAGAAACCTTGGGATGTGCCGTGTACGGCCGCGCATAGCGACAGCTGGCAGCCTAGCACAGGTCAAAATATCTACAAAGCTGACGAAGACAAACAGTCGGGCTACGCGAACAGATCGGCGTTATTCAACACACTATCTAACCATAAACAACTAGGAATGCATTCACTAGGACCTCAGAAGAACTCTGAAACCGAAACCGCACAGGTACGTCCTTCAGAACATGCTCACTCCTACGATAACAACAACAGCTCTTGCTTTTTGTCATCTGAGCCATCGGCACATTCAAAAGTGGACAATTGTTATGTTACCATGCCTCACACCAGCAGGAATCCTCTCTCATATACTCAGACAACGAAAACGGTTGTTCGAAATTTCAATACTGTCTCGGTTGCTTGTGCTCCGTGGAGCAATTCAACCGCACATCATCACGAAATGTTTGTGAGCGAGGAATCGAAACCGACCGGAACACCTGGGATCAGCACTTGGTTGCACGCTTCTCCATGAATAGTAAGTCGAATGGCAGGTTATATCATTTTTGTTTAAATACCTCTATTCCATGAGATCAGGCAAACATTTTCCGGCCTTCGAAACAAGATGATTTGATTTTTTTACGCTGTCATGTAGCCAGAATAATAGTGGCATTCTTTTGGCATTCAGTGTGATTGAGTCTCGGTCCAAGAACC
This sequence comes from Opisthorchis viverrini, assembly GCF_000715545.1. NCBI lineage: Eukaryota > Metazoa > Platyhelminthes > Trematoda > Opisthorchiida > Opisthorchiidae > Opisthorchis > Opisthorchis viverrini. The sequence goes on from NW_008751779.1 coordinate 200,843, forward strand.
ATTCTGAAGCAAATACGGGGGGAAGACAAAGTAATCAATGCAATTAGCAGCTGAAAACTCTGAATTAAGCTGAAAGCCGAACATTACCGTTTCCATCTTTGTATTCATTTAATGGGATATCGGTTATTCCCTTTAAAGCACTATGCTCTCCTGGATTTAACTATTAACGACCCGGTAATTTTGTTGTGGCCTTTATTAGTATAGCCACTTGGAACCGACTGTTTTCCTTTCAGGCGAAACTGTCCACAAGAGTGAGACCGTATTCAGTTTGTTTCTGTATGATTCGTCAAACGGTCATAACGTGCGCAACAATGAGCGTACCTGGTGTGTTATTTCGGGTAATTTCTCCAGAAGAGTATAAAGGTAGTTGCTAAAATCCCGGTATGAATACATGCGCATCTAAATCCACTTGTGACCTGTTTCCTAATATGCCCTATACACCTAATGAAACGAACATCATTCTATCCCCAACACGAAGGTGTTTTTTATTTGCGCAAGTCTGTGACACTTGTTTATGTTTCAGGGCTGCTACAGAGCTTAGGAAAACACTAGAGCTGGCACGTGTTGCGTCGTCCGAAAACCGCTTTCCACGGCAGCGAACGGAACAATGTTGATCTCTTCCTGCACCGCTTTCTCCTGCTTCCCCCTACAGTTTTGCGACGAATAGATTAGTTTTCTGCCTATTCACGTCCTACCACCCTCCACTTTCTATTAGGCTCAGTGGACACCCACACTCACGTCCCAGCTTGCCTTGGACACGCCTTGCACCGGTTGGCTGAAAAATATTTTTGGCCGAAAATTGTGTCGCTGTTAGACAGGACGGTACATGGACAGAGAGCCGTTTGTTTTTACAGTAAACACTAGGCACACGAAAAATTTGAAATGAAGCTGCAATCAACCATCTAAGTTAATAGAAATTTTCTCTTCAAATTCTTGCTGTTTGTTGTTAAAATGGAGATCACAACTGCTGTATATAGAACCATACGTTCCGTCAAGATTGACGCCTATAAGGGAAAATGCTGGGACCTATCCTAAACAAGAGTGCTTAGGGAATAAATTGGTGCAAAGTTATGTTAGATGAACCGGAAATGAGTTGCTACCACTGAGTGGAGTGCTGATGTGCTGACGAGTGCTACTGACGTGGAGATCCTTAGTAGGAGCCCGCCATTTGCATTTCGACTGTTTCCGACTAAGTTTGAGCAACGTGGCAGTATTTCAGAGTTTGTTACGACTGAATGTTTTGGTGACACAAGGACTGACAGTTTGGTTTGATTTTTCTACTCACATCTACATAAATCTCATATGCTGATCTTCGGTGTTCGATTGCTTATGTAATCCATAGGGACCGATGAAGCATTCTGACAATATATACCACAAGCTTTCTACGATAGTAGCTTGCCAAGAGAATATTTCATCTATTTGCACAGTTGCCTAAGTGACTACATTGCTTTACCCAATTCCTGAGGGAGTAAGTGAATTCCAGTTTGATCGTTTCAATAGATTTACCCGGATCTGCAGTGGTAATTTCATACCGGTAAGAAATTCTCCCTTCGTGAGCTAAAAAAGCACGATCACATCAGTTTGCCTACACGTCTAAAGCAAGTAAGTGAAGATTTCGCAAATTTCTAGTACAAAGGAACCAAGTTGATCAGGAAAATTTGGTCCAAATCAGCCACCAGTGACGAAAGACAACAAACCTTGGGGGTTCCTCAAAGAATCCAATAAATATTGAATGAAAGGTTGAGTGTTTCAACAGCTTTTTCATCCAAATCTGTGAATCCCAACATCGAATATTTGGTGCCTCGTAGTGCTTCAATACCCGTCTTAGGAAGAAGAGAAGTTGAGACGTCTCCTAATAATGCTTACGGAATAAAGCATACCTTGTTGCCCGCATCTTTTCTAGGAATGATTACTGAAGTGAGCGATATTCCAAAATCAAGAAATCATATCTGCCAAACTAATTCTCGCTTCTTCGTTAACGTTTTATTAGGCTTTCCAGGCGCTTTGTCGTTCTAAGACATCCTTGATTCTAGTCTGTGCCTACTTGCTAGGGTTACTACTTTAACAACGGAAACTTAAACTAGAAACGGGCGGGATTGTTAGAGGCATCGAATCTTTTACGCAACGTAGATTAGTCATATTTTACATAGGCATTGTCTTTTGCTGCTGTAGCAGCTGACCACATCTGTTACTCATCCCAAAGAAAACACGATGTTCAAGGCACCGTTTGTTTGCAGAAACCTGGAAAAACCAGCCGAAGAACGATATTTAGTTGGGAGCTATTATTTCTAGCTGCTTTTTCTAGCCACCCATTTCGGGTTTTTAAAGCCCATGTGCTGAGGGCCGGACCTAATGCCCACACGCTTCAACCGGCATATAGAATTAAGTTCGCTGGGTCATTCAGTTGTACTTCATCCCATCTAACCACGAAACAAAACTGGAAAATAAACCGAGTCATAAATCGCACCAGAATGCTCAGTATTTGATTGCGGTTGTTTCTGAACAGTCTACGATCTGTAGATTTCGAGTTGCATACATTCTCATTGGGCACCAAAGTTGCATACGCCATGAGAACTTTACATTATCGAGTTATGCAAAGGGCACAGAACCGGCAGCTTGCTGCTATGTGAAAAACGGATCCGATAGTTTCGATTCAGAGTATTTTACTGGATCACAAAAAACGCTGCTACTCCACTTCTATCAAACTTGAATTCGATGGAGATTCGAGCTCAGTTTTAGTTTGCTGTTGGCCTTTCGGGCCACATTTGAAATCTGTGTTCGGTCACCATTCTTTCAATTTTTTCTCTCTAGTACAGTGCCACCACATTGCCCGACAGTAGAAAAACTGAACCAAACGCCAAACTGGTATTCAGTTGATCGATTAGTTTACAGCCTTTGTCATTGTTGACCTCGACCATCAAAACAAAGTGTCAACGATATGGCCGTCTCAGATTACGTCCCACATGATACCTTCTAGTCGAATTCAAATTCGATCATTTTGATGTATGTTGCACCTGTTCGAGCGTGCGATGAACACATGCATGTACAGTGGATGAACTGTTCGTGTCGTAGCTGACATCAGGGTTATTAATTTCACGCTGACCAAGAATCTTGGGGACCTTTCTGTTCGTGAAACGTGGGTGGACGTACCAGTGTCTTGGACGCGTTTGAACAAGTGACCAAGGTTGTAGAATGGGTACATTCTACCCAGATGCTACGTATGTGGTGTCCTGGTCGCTCATGCTGGCTTGCGCATTTGTGATGCGCCTATGGGGATCAGAACAAACAAACAAAAACACGCGTTGAACAATTTAGTCACACTCACCCACCCATCTGAACCAGCTGTGTCCAAGTGGTGATCTTGCATCATACGCGCACCGCCGTTACGACTGACATCCGACCTGGGATCCTCCCAGTACTGTGTATCGACTCTTACCATGACAGCATTGCATTTTTGCGGGGCGGCGTTAGAACAGCTGCTGTCCCCGATGTGTGTAGGTGGGGAGCAGAGACTAAAATCACATCCGGGGGGAGCTACGCTGGGATTTTCATTGAACGTTGACAAATTGCTCCCTTGAAACTGATCAGAGACGCGATGTTCCAAGTCGGGTTATCCACGTTATGATTACCGTGCGTGATATGTCTTACACTGCCTAATAAATAGCCATCAAAATTAGGTGGGTGAAACATCTGCTGATAGCTACTGGTAAACGGCCCCAGTGAAAGTGCGTTGTAGGGATAGTTCGAAGGCATTGGGCACGTATGCCTCACAGTACGATAGTGTTTGAAACACTGGATACCCTGGCCAAACCATCTTGTGAAAAACGCTTCATATTCGCTTCATATCTTGTGAAGATATTTTGGGCGGTGTAACTGGGTAGTGAGCCACTTGAAGCCACACCATGCTTTACTGTAACCAGCTGTTACTGAGTGAACAGTACTGTACTGATAACCATCCGAATGCAGGTAAATAAACGCTCCCAGTCATGATTTCAGCGGTGGAAGATTCACTCCTCAAACGCGTCAGCTACCCGTTTTGCTTGCGACGGTCGCTCTCGGTTGGGAGCAGCGTGAGATTCGGAACCTACGAAGGATTTGATTGTTGTCAAGACAGGTCTAGAATTCGTAATGTATATTCTCTAAGGTCTAGCATTCATTCAGCTGATTGTGGTAATCGTTTGGTCAGTTCATGGATAGTCTTGTTCAGGGAGTCTTTCCTCCCTGTTAGAATTGGTCAGCTGTCCGCTGGTGTGATCTTGTCCAACAAGAATAATATGAGGACACGTGGTCCTTAGACATACGGTACCAAGCAGGTTCACACCTTCCTGGTGTGTATCAGCAAGAAAAAAGGACTCGCGTCCAGCTCAGATTTTCCGGAAAAGTTTTGAGCTGATTGAGAATTCATCGTTTTAGAAGAGCTTGGTAAACTATCGGTAGTTTTTAACTGAGTAAGGTTTCGATTTTGACCCAAAACTTCATCAGGCCGATTGAACGGTTCGTCAAAGTTTATGGCAGACGGTGAACCGATCAGTAAGGCGTCTTCATATGAAGTCTTTCGTCCTAGGTCTAAGGTGACTGCTGTAATCTAACAACCGTCGAAGTGCTGATAACGAAGCCCACCCTCGTTGACAACGCATTCCAACCAGGCTGCGGCGTCATTACACGTATAGCCGGTTTCTTGCTGCTGCAAACAACGGTTATGGGTGGGACAAAATCGGGTGCTTAAATTTACACCAGACTTGGTTTGCTTCAATGAGGGTAGCAACGTGATCGATACAAGGTCACACAGGTTGGTGTGATATAGTTGGAAAATTTCAGAGTGGTGCAATGACTTTTTTTCAGGAAAGATGTCTCAACCATTCGGGTAACATAGCCCGGTGGCAGTGTTTTGTGTCAGCCGGGCGATTTGTGGTTATGCTATTTGCCTGACCTATGGTATTCTAGTTTGTTTCTGGGAGTAATGAGCTGCTTCTACATGCATCGGAAAAGTTGCTGATCGAAGCCACTGCCCAAATGGCAACTCTTTTTTCCTGTGGTCTTAACAGATGAGTTCATTTGACTGACTTTTACCGTGACTTTTCTGTGATGAACCGCGGTTGATGTTAAAAAATTCCTACCTCCACAGATTTCTTTTTTTTCAGAACATCCCCAATAAAGGGTTGTTCCGCACTGTAGTTTTACAACATTCAGCACCACACCACAAGGCTTCGGTCGCTGAAACCGGGACCGCCATTGAGCATTACCCGAAGCTGTACAGTTGTTACCTTTGGGAAGAAGTGATCTGAGTGCCCGGTCACCGTGACTAGCAAAACTGGGTTGAGTTGTAACTTTTTAAAACAACGAATCTTTGTGAACGCAACTTGACAGATTGTGATAAATCTTTATCGTATTCCAGTTTCATATACTCATGCACTGGACAGAGATATTCGCGTGAATTACACTGCATTTGACTGCCTTGGTTCCTTTTTCTTTCAGTTATGCTTATCCCAGTGTTTTTATCCTATGAGAGACGGTCCTCATGATCTGTATTCCAGCCGATAATTGCACATACCAGTGTTGTCCTCGTAACAATGAAGGAGATTTGAGGTTCGTGAGCGAACATGAAACGCCACTACAACTACTTGCTCTAACACCAATGAGTGTCATAATTTACCAATGAAGGTTGTCTAAAATGTGGTTTTCGTATCATTGAAGCGATGCGCCTGAACATCAAACAACAGTTTTATATCTGCACCATACTTCAGTCATGCGTGTCTTTCTAACTACTGCTGATCAGAGGAGAATATGCGACGGCCTCTGGTGGTTATTTCTCGAAGCCTATTCGTTTTATTGATGAGTCGAAGGGAGAGCTGGGGGACTGTCTGAGTGGAATAGTTACGCAAACAGGACAAACAACTTCAACCCTACCTTTGGATCTTCAGAGGATAATTTTCAACCCATCGTCTACTTACAATGACGTCATGATGAATTCCAAATGTGTTTACCTACTTGTGAGTAGTTTGGGGTGAAGTATGATTAAAAGAAATTGTCCCTCAATGCACGTGAAGCAAATGCCACTACCCGGCAGTTTGCAACGTCAAGCACTACATAGAGCACTGAAACCTCAATCTCCGAAGCTTCCGGGAGATTAGTACGTTCCGTCTGACTGAAATGTCCCTGCATTCCTAGCTAAGTAATGTCCCAGAAATATGGGTAGCAAACTTTTCCGCTCTCTGACGTAACTCCTTCACAAGGTAGGGTAACCGGTCTCGTATTGCCGAGATTGAGTCTGAAGCTTGAACCTTGGCATAAGGCATTTTTTAGCCTCGTCAATAGGATGAGTATTCATAGGAGAGAAATGTATAGTGCGCTACTGAACCCATGACACACTCTCCCAGGCAACACATGAACGTTTTTGCCCTTTTGCTGGTTTCCCCAAATTCCTGCNCACAAAATTCCTGCTGTCTTTTGACAGAAGATTTTCAGATTGGGCTCTACCTGTGCTGACCTGTCTCATTTGATATATGGTGCTTGGAGTTAAATCAGCGTGAAACGAGAAGGAAAGAAAGGATAAAGAATAGATTTGCCACGGAAACCGTCTGACTTACTCATAAATCCCCACACACTGAGCACTTTCCACATTCAAAATCGTTTTATTTTCTGCACCACAATTAACCACTGATCTTCCGTGATCAGGTATTCAGTAGGATCGAAATCTGTTGCTTAAATTGGATCTCTATTAAACAGATGCGCAAAGTTTTATAACCATTTTTAGACTTCTTGTAACCTAATATTTGGCCACCAGCTGCTGACTGCGTCTAGGCCGACGTGTTTGATGCGTTAAACTCTATATAATACGGTTGTTCGGATAGTGTACTGGACCATCTGAGAACAAAGGTGTCTGTATTAGGGACCCTGCGGGACCCAGTTACGTCCTCAACTCGTGAGTGAAATCGGAAACCATCAGGTTCTCTGTTGGAGTGTAGGGTTTGAGTGGCCGCAAAAAAATCACCACTGTTGTCCGTTATCTTTGGCTGACTGAGGCTTGCTGTATTCAGAAACATCCATTGTGTCTGACGTTGTCGACCTGAGTGATGAACTTTCATATTGTTTATAGTAAGCCTGATGCAATGACGCGCGGAAGCCAAGACCAGAAATCTGCTGTTTGAATTTATCACGACAACAAGGTGGGTAGAAAAAGGAGAAACACGGTCTTAAATCCTAGAATGAACATCAACAATAGAGCAATAATTGAAGCGCCATGAATAATCCCATCCCCGCGGTGTGTAAGCGAAATTCACCCGGTGCTATAAGGGTTATCCGCATGAAACATAAGCCAAGACCCTGAAAACGAATTATCATCCTGTACAGAAAATACGGACAAGACTGAGAATGCACGATTTTTGAAATTCAGTGAATTTACTCTCCTTGAAACCCTTGATTTCACTCCACAAAATCACCGAAATTTGCACTAGGCTGCTCTTATCTCAGTCATGGCTCTTGGATGACAAATGCGCGGATGCTGCCGAACAGTCTCTACACACGCTTTTTTCGCTTTTGTTGTGGATCACCTGGTTTCCACTTACACTGTGTGATGAAGTCTTCAGTACTTTTACCGTCGCCACTCATGATATTTGACAGAAGACCATCCAGAAAAAACTGATCTCAAACGTGGCGCATGTCCTACGCTGTGCTTCACAATCTTGACAGCCATACTGATGTCCAAACTGCCGGCTCAAAGTCAGTTGTTTTTGTATCTTCAGTTCTGAGGTGATACGTTTGCGCTCACAAGATAGGGGAAAAGCATTCAACTCGAGCTCGTAATTGAAAGCAGTACAATATGGTGCCTAAGGACCAGTATTGAACCGTTCACTGATCAAGAGCTATGTCCAAGTGATTAAATATACGTTTTTATTTTTCTTGTTCCCAGCATTTTAAGGTGCCGTGAAGCAAGATGCGAAAATGTTAATTCGACTCTGATTACGCGTAGATATGCGGGTATTCCATAAATGACGAGTCACTGGGTGTGTGAAATTGAATTCTGGCCTTTCCCGCCCGGTCTGTCATCAGAAGCATTTCAAGCGAAATCGTGGCTAACGAAGAACGCTTTTTTGGTTTCTCAAAGGCATTTTCATGGAAATGGCTGGTGTCCTAGTTCGGTTTCCTTGGGAGATTTCTAGCAAAGAACTGGAACCCAGCTTTCATGATAGATTTTATTTTATTTATGTTGTACCAACATTAGGAGCCATAAAAAATACCTGATATCTCGTTCTTACTGGCTTGGTAAACATAGACGATTGATGACCATTAACTGAACGACGTTGAGCTAAGTTTCAGCATAGACGTTACCATCAAAAGCGTAAACGCTTTAGATTTCTCTTGCCATGGATAGTTACTTGTTTACCATTTAACCAACAAAATTTCGGCCCTACTGATGCGACGTGGTGTTCTGAAACCATGATGTGCAATGTGGAACAAGGCTGTTATAAGCACGGTTAGTACTGCTGACATGTATGTTCTCTAGCTATACCTTTTTGAATTAGAACAATGGTATCCAGAGTATTTAAAGCCAGGTTGTCATATTCATCACTTAATTTAAGATAGTTGACTTTAACGAGTTTTAGATTAATGAGCATTTAGTCAGCTTCTGGGATTTTGGTGGAGGATTATCGGTGAGGTTTAGTGCTCGGACTCTGTAGGGGAACATCATAAAAGTAACAATGTCGTTTCTGCAATCACTGAGATCGAGTTCGAAAACCGTGTAGGACTTGCAAACATGCGTGGGCAAGCTTTTTTTGGAAAGAATCTTTGTTAAATATCCATTACGAAGCGTTAAATTCGCTTGTCTTATTAAGACGAACACAAAGAATTCTTAAAAAGCAGTTAGGTAGAACTCGGCGGATCAAAGACAATACAGTCAAGTTATTCGTCTCATGATAATCACGGCGCTCTGAAACATTAGGGCTGAAACTGCCGTAGTACCGCCATACGGCAGTAATTCTTAGGCTTCTTACTTTTCTGTATCCTCTACGGCAAATCAAGTGGCCTTTGTTCCTCGATCATCGTGAAGAAACTGCTAACAAGCACTAGAACGGACGCGAAGAACCCATTGGTTTCAGCTGTATAGGTCTCTCATTCTATACTCATTTGGTGAACCAGAAGCTGGAAAGCCTAGTTCAAATGTACCGTGACTTGGTAAACTGGTTTTACCAAAATTTCGCCAAGAAACAACAGCTCTTATCAGCCGTTGGCGCCTGAGTACAATCAGCTCCCCGCACAATGTGATTTTGTGCGAAACGGCCATGAGAGCCCTGTCTCGTTTAGATATAACCTCCATATTGTGAAACTCACTTGATTCTATCATAAAGATCCATAAAAACGCTTCCAAACAGGAGGAGCGATCCAGATGATATGAAAACGAACCTTGTTGAAGAAATTAGGGCTGTTTTTTCGAACGTAGACGAAAACATGATGGAGCTCGGAACAAGGACCCCACAATCAGGAGTTGGTCCAGTAACCACCAAGCCTACTCTAGCTCGGTTAGGATTTTTTGGGGAGAACACAGTCTACCGAACACACGATCAAACAATAATATAAGTACCTCAAAATATGATAGCGAGTAAATCACACTCTAATGCTAGTTTATCAATAACTCCTACAATGTAGCTGACATCCCTGCATGATAGACATCATTGTCGTTCACGAAAAACGTCTCCATGTCAAAAATTAGGAGAAGTCGGTCAAGAAGGCATTACTTCACAAGTACCAACTGGAACAGGACGAGAGTAACCTAGTTGAGTCTGAGTGTGCGTGCAACCGTCGTAAGTCTTTCCGATCCGCTATGGGCGTTCTGTAGGCTGAGAGAAAACTCTAGTATTAGGCTGTCTAAAGCTGTAACAAGTCCATAAAAATTTTCGGAAGGCAATGAAACTGGCATCACCAGGCTTTGTTCTAGTTTGTGGAGTGCGTTTTAAGGAGGATGAAGTAACGGATGAAAAATTATCGTCGCTTATCTTTGATGGAGCCATCCTCAAGAGAGATATTTTCAAAAACCTTTTTATTTGGCTCACGAGGTGTATTCAAGTAGTAAGGGGATTTTACGCCACGTGGACGTTCAGAATGATGTTTCTTGAGAGGCGATCTTTCAAAATGTGTCAGTTTTAGAATAATTATCGGGGGAACACAGTGGGTCTGGATTGGAGCGATAGCTTTTTTGGAGAACTGGTGTGAGTTGACGTTCTTCGGCATTTGTAATCTACTGGCGACTAGTTTTGTTCAGTAGAAGGGTTGTTTCAGCTGTCAGGCCCACAAATTCAGGACAGATATTATTGCGTTATCATGTGTTTTCGAGCGAGTTAGTGCTAACACATCTTCGCAATGGATCTGTGGATCATGGTTTTAGAACATGTTTAAGCAAGCTATATAGTGCCAGTGGACTTTTAATCACTTGTTAGCTATCATTTTTGTATGTCCTTCGAGGTTACCTCTAAGGTGTCTGCCTGTGGTAGGCGTTCATAAAACCGTCTTAATTCCACACTGATGGAAACTAGCCAACAGTGATTGATACAATTCAATACACTGTGTCTGATACTGAAAGGTGCTCTCTCTGGATTATACAAACACGTCTGGTGATTTACAGCCAGCTACTCACGTGACAGGGTGCTGTGTGCTCTTGCTAAGAACTTCCCTATTCAGATCCTAAACTGGCACGTGCGTTGAGCAATAAACCCATGCAGCGTTGATTATTGGGTGGGTCTATTGACATATGTTCTGGCATATACGGAATTCCAAAGCCTTATTTCAGAAACACCGCAGAGTGGGAAAATGCATCATCAATGGTGTGCGGTGAATTGTAGATACAGATTTACATCCTGTCTGGAGGATCACTCTTGCCTGATGCTCTTGAATGCTCGATGCTGTTATAGAAAGGAGTACTGGAATTTTCGAGAGGGTGATCTCTACTATAGAGAAGAATGTTGGTTGGCTGTTGTTGTATCTCTTCGCCTTCCCTGGTGCCACCGGGTTACAGCCAAAAGATAAGAATGCGGCCAGAAAAACTGTCTACTAATGCAAATAAATATTTCTATTTATATCATTCACTTGGACCGTATCTCTGGTGCCACCGGGTTACAGCCAAAAGATAAGAATGCGGCCAGAAAAACTGTCTACTAATGCAAATAAATATTTCTATTTATATCATTCACTTGTGACCGTATCTGATGGTCGATCTACTCTTAACTAACCAGTGTGTCTCCTGCACGCCCACACATGTTCTCGAGCGATTAATTTCTTTGTCTCGGTTAATCATATATGGCCGTCTGTGCGTTTGTGCACGGGGTGACTTGGCCATCGGGTGGGTGTGAAATGCATGGGTACTTCTTGACCTTTCCGGCAAATGATGAAATCGAACGTGATTCAGACGTGTAGGTGTACCCCAACGGCACTGTTTCACCACATGATTGTTCCGCTGGGCAATAGTCAGTCACGATGCCGTATTAGTTGTTTCACAACCACCGACCCATTGCTAGGCTGTCCAACAACGCACCGATGATGTCATCTCGACTGATGATGGAATTTTTGCAATAAAACTACCCAGTTCAGCGAACAAACCAGCAACGTGGGTGATCTCTGTTCGGAGGGACTGCGCGCTACACCACACCCTTCTCGGAGTGGTGTTACAAATTCCTCAGCACAGTAGCCCCTGTTCGGAGGGGCCTCTTCTGAGGACTTCATTGTGTAATAGATTATACCACTATGACTTTTAATAATTCTGTTTTATATTCAAAATTAGGGGTGATTGTGTTTTACACAGTGTTTTTTTGAGGATGAAGAGTTGAAATTTTTGAGAGCTACTGGATTACACAAAAACCCTGCAATCTCCCTTTACTGAAGTAAACATAGCCGATCTTCGTACTCGCCTGCTCTTCCCATGTTAGATCCAACTTATCGCTGGTAAGTTATGGAGCTTTCAGATTTTGTTAGGCTACCAGAATGTACTTTGATCTAGCTACGTAACACTGGATGACGGGCACAGCTACTGTACCTCTTCAAGGGTAGTGGCCTTTGTCTCAAAGGGTTTGTGGGCTTGGTGCAGCGATTCAGGCTAGTGTAGTTGAAAGTCACGGGCCTTCCCGTTGCCCTAGTGCCGGAAAACACAGAACACGCATCCCGTTCTGTTCTTGCGAGTGGAAATTGCACGTAGGGAATACTTAGAGTGGCTTTCGTTGGGAGTCGAATGTGGTTTCCTAGAAGTCGTTAGCTTCAAGCCAAATCTCACGTGACCGAATAGAACCTAACAAGGCAAGATGCTGTGCCTTTATGTCTTAAATTGGTAAGCGCACTGAGCAACCAACCCACACAATGCTATTTATTGGGCGGGGGGTTCTGATATTTGACAGTATTCAGAGTTCCAAATCCTTATTTCAGAACCGAGGCCTAATTAGTTAAGAGAGTACACAGGCCTCGCGGATATCCAACGTAATGCGCTCAGCCATGTTCCCCATCCACAAACTTTGCTTTTATTTGTGAAGATAAACTTCATTGACTCTAAAGACAGTGTGCGACTAGTTAATACAAGTCCACTAAATGTGTTCCGCAGTTTCTTTAAAGGTCGTTGTCAATCAAAGGTCGCTTAAAGCTGCATATATCCTAAGATATTTCTCAGCAGCTTGAGTGAAGTACAACGACAGATAAATTTTTCGTGGAAATCTGTCCACAAGATCTGGGATTAGGTTAGTGAACAGAAGACTATCTATCCATTTCCATCTCTATTCTACAGGCCAGACGTCACTACGTTTGCGAGCCAGTGACAAGCACGTCCTAGACAGACGAATACTAACTGTTGCAACTATGAGTCAAGTGGAAAAAGATCTGGAGAAAACACGTCAAGAAAACGTGCGAGAATCTTGTCGTTTAAGTTCTGCTTAAAATGCACTTATTGAGTGTTATCGGTGGAGTAGGATTAACGAAATGCCTCGAAAAAAAAGGTTGCAGGTGTTTTCATCACGCCCCCCAGCTCCTCTGGTAATCACAAAGAGCTGGCTTTCGTTGGGAGTCGAATGTGGTTTCCTAGAAGTCGTTAGCTTCAAGCCAAATCTCACGTGACCGAATAGAACCTAACAAGGCAAGATGCTGTGCCTTTATGTCTTAAATTGGTAAGCGCACTGAGCAACCAACCCACACAATGCTATTTATTGGGCGGGGGGTTCTGATATTTGACAGTATTCAGAGTTCCAAATCCTTATTTCAGAACCGAGGCCTAATTAGTTAAGAGAGTACACAGGCCTCGCGGATATCCAACGTAATGCGCTCAGCCATGTTCCCCATCCACAAACTTTGCTTTTATTTGTGAAGATAAACTTCATTGACTCTAAAGACAGTGTGCGACTAGTTAATACAAGTCCACTAAATGTGTTCCGCAGTTTCTTTAAAGGTCGTTGTCAATCAAAGGTCGCTTAAAGCTGCATATATCCTAAGATATTTCTCAGCAGCTTGAGTGAAGTACAACGACAGATAAATTTTTCGTGGAAATCTGTCCACAAGATCTGGGATTAGGTTAGTGAACAGAAGACTATCTATCCATTTCCATCTCTATTCCACAGGCCAGACGTCACTACGTTTGCGAGCCAGTGACAAGCACGTCCTAGACAGACGAATACTAACTGTTGCAACTATGAGTCAAGTGGAAAAAGATCTGGAGAAAACACGTCAAGAAAACGTGCGAGAATCTTGTCGTTTAAGTTCTGCTTAAAATGCACTTATTGAGTGTTATCGGTGGAGTAGGATTAACGAAATGCCTCGAAAGAAAAGGTTGCAGGTGTTTTCATCACGCCCCCCAACTCCTCTGGTAATCACAAAGAGCTCTTTTTATAAAGGATACTACTCACAAGGTTGCTGAAAACTCTTCGACAGCCCACGACCAGTTTCGCTCATTTTGGGGCTCATCAGGTAGGCGCAGTCCCCGAGTTTCCGTCAACCTTATGATCTACTTGAACCCAAATTGGACTGTTTTCGAGAAATACACTCATTTGCAAATCAGTTTGGTTTTCACGGGAGACTCAATTGATTTCTATTACACAACCTGACGGGCTATCGGCATATAGGCTGGTGCGGTAACGGGTTTTTCTAACGTTAGATTCGTAAACTGATGCCCAGCATTTGAAATTCGACATTCATAGCTGAAAATCCGGTTAACTTTCCTGGCACATATTAGACCATTGTTGAGAGGTCTATCGTTTCGCCCCATTACGGACGAACAAAAAAGGCGCATCATTCCTTGTGCCTAACTAGAGCTTTTTGATAAAAGTGGTGTGAGCTTCAAATACACTTCGAGGAGCAGTCCACCAATGAGTTTATATACTAGCTAGATAGTCCGAATAAAAAGATTCTGAATCTTTTGTTTTCAATTCTTATTTACTATCCATTATCAACCGACTTGCTGTACAGTGCAGTCTGTCATGTGCGGACACATTGAGGAAGAAATACGCTGTGGTTCGTGGACTCTGCGCAGCCATTAGTCTCCGGTACTCTTCAAAATACTTCCTTGATTATGTTCGAATGCTCAAGATGGCCGTTCATGTCCGTAGTCTTTGAGCTCTGACAGTTTACGGTCGTACCGTAATATTAACTGTTTTCATCCGTGCAGGACTCTCCAACAATAGAGAGGTGTTTTAGGCCACCAATACCAAGCTTACTGTGCTCACATCTGCAGCCTTTGAGTACGTAGACTTTCGGACGTTTTACGGAATCACCATGAGAGACAGTGAATAAGCTAATAACCCATGGGTTCAACACAAATCCTAAGTCTGATATTCTCATTACGCTTCAGAAGGAACCCCAATTGGTCGTCTAATCCCGCAAGTAAGCAAACAGTTCAACCGTAGCTGGACAGTAACAGAGTCTATTTGATGAATGTCATTCATTTGACTATCCAACGGGTCAAACCGTCAGTTTAGACTGAGTGCTCCCCACTATGCTGCAATATCTGTCATAGTATCGACGGCATTAGGCGTCACTTTCACGGCTATTTGCTCCAAGGGTTGTTGCGACATCCCATTGTACACTCAGAGGCGATGAAATTAGTCGCCAAGGGATTCCACTTTTGGTGGGAATAGGGAGCCATTAGAAGAATCTCAGCTGAGATGATGGGCGCTCAAACCCCTTTAGGCATTTTCGAGCATGATATGTGCTTTTGACGACAGTACGCCATCAACACTTAGGATGAAATTCCCGTTTTTTTTACGTTACTTTACATACACTACGTTGATTGTCAGCTTGGAGCATTAGCACACTTTCATGAAGACCAAATGCAGCCGAAACAAATAGCACCAGCATGCGGATATCAGATCGGATAAGAATAAGCTATATATTACATCAGGCTGCATTGTTTTATTTTCAAGAATAAAACAATAAAACTGTTGTCAGACCAAGCGTTCGATGAGGGGCGAAGAATGTGTATCTTACCGAAACCTGTGGGTAACACACCGATCCCCGAAGGGATTCGGGAACTGATGAGAAATTCATCAGGTTTCATAAGCCTAAAAGCGTCCTCTACAGTGTAGGATTCAAAAAATGAAGACTGCGGTAAGGTCATATCACTTCAAGACTATCTCATCGTTTACAGTAGCACCCTTCCGATGCATAGTTGCAGTGCCACCTGAAGGAAGCGCAAGGTATGATATACTTCCAGGTCGCTCAAGCCTAGACAAGAGCGACCAAGATGCAGAGTTCGAGGTCGGAACACGGAACTTCCGTCAGTATATTCGTGCCCCTTAACACCTGAGCCATCTTGAGGTTAATCGACACTACTCAGGTGGAAGGGTTCATATGCCGTCAAACGAAGCGCTTGGGAACAGCACAGTGACTACAGTATAGCAGTAACGGATCCCAAATACGTTAACAATGTTTTGTTTAGATCAGCTTCGATAACCTGACTAACGTTAACGATGATGTGTGGTTCAGAGCTGTATTGGTACTGAAATACTAATTAGGATACATTCCAAGTGATGCTATAGAGCAAACAAGAGATATTTGACCTGATCCTAAAAGACCAGAATAGAAGAGTCAGTTTATTTAGTTTGCCACCATTATCACCATCGACGGAAATACCAGTAATAAATACTGATGATTAGTTGTTATGTAACCGTAATTCGATTATTTAGAAAATTCTGCATAAGAATCAAGGTACACGCAATCCGATCGTAGGGTTCAGGTGCACAGTTGTGAAGTTGACCAACACCACTGGTATTTAGGCTGGTAAAACAGTTGTCTAGCGAGAGGATTCTCGAGTTTCACCCCATTTCCGTTTTTTGATTCGTATTGTGCTTGGGATCCTTGTCAGGTACCCGCTTTTACTGCCAAATGACATTGTTCCGGTTAACGCTATTTAACACGAGGAATGCGATGAATTCATGGATGACAATAAAATACATCTTTCTGATGACGTCGTTTTGTTCTGCTCAATCGACCCTGTCAACAGCCGTATGCAAAGTATGGGAATTGTGACAGACTGCCAAAAAACCCGACCCGATCATGTCTGTCATTCTTACCAGGATGCATCAATTTAACGTGAAATAATCCATTGCGTGAGACTTCAGCTACGTTTCGCTCTTACTAACAAGCAGTTGAGTTCCAGGTCCACATGCTTCAATACCCAAATTCCTCCGGAAGATCAATGAGCAATGTGCTCGCCACAGTTTATTTGAATAGGACACCAACTGGCCGTAAGGATTCACGCAAATTCCATCATTTCATCATCCTTTCTTGGCTAGTGCTTGAACATATGGAGTTTCTAAAATTCAAATCTGGAAACCAATTACCGCTACTCTGGCTGAGCATCACTTGCGATTGGCAGACCCACAGGCGTAGCCAATTCGTAAAATCAAAATTCTGTGTGAAGAATTGAGACCTAGTCACAGTCGACAAAATTCTAGCTCCGTGTTGGGCGAAGAGAGTTTTTGTATCCCCACATAGATTATGACATGCGGCACGGCTGTAGAGTGGATGGTTATCCATAGGAGTTCTATTGAACTCTTCCAAACTCAATTCGTGCTTATCAACGTGCAGCTTCGAAAAACCGTATATTTTGAGGACCTTAGATGTGGCCTTCGCTAGGATACATTCACTGGTACGGTGTTGGTAGGTATTTTGACGCGAAGCATCAACCAAGCTGTTAAACAGGACTGTATCCTATTGACAGACTAACGGACGAGAGTTCGACTTGAAATATTTTGTTGACGACTGGGAAGAAAAATCATCACCATCATCGTCGACGGCACATTAGTGCCAACACCCATGCTCCACAGCCATCTAATCATAACTCATATGACGGCTCTGTTGTGAAGTAAAAGAATGGAAGGGAAGAAGGGGCCTTGTGCTAGTATTCAGAGGTACCTATTTCTCCAGAAAAATATCACGAAGCTACAGGCTGTTGTCTGACCACGGCCCGGTTAACATTTGAGCTGGTGTTATCCAGTGAAGGACATAACATCAGAAATTTCATTACTTGGTAATTTTCACTACCTCAGACACGTACTGCTTCCTGGCTGGCAGTGTCCAGACATGAGAACTGTCCTGTTACAGAAAGAAGGCTATTAAGTAACTTTCAAAGACAGTCTCAAGAGTGAAACACCGTGACGCAAAATAGGATGGCTTCAATCAGCAGCTAGAATCTACCCAGTAACATCTGGCACAGTCGGACTCGTGGGCAGCAAACTTGGTGTTACCTAATTTCCATTTATTTGCTTATGAAATTCGCCATTATCATCTTCGGGATGGCCAGCTACTCTTGTCTCATAGTAACCGGATCCCGTAAAAACAAAAAAAGATTGGAAGCATACTACCTGATCCGTAGCTAGAAGTCTCTCAAGCCTCTAACTAGAATCCAGTAAGCTCATCGAATTACTGTCAAGCTTGGAATGCTTTCAGTAGTTCCAACATGCACCATGATGATCTTTTCAACGCTGATCTGGGTGTTTGTTTGAAGTGCACAACTCCGCGAATCTCCTGATTATTTGAGCAACAGTAAGGAAAAGAGTTCTGCCATCAGTCGTCACTGGTCTGTTTGTAATCCGAAGTTTGTACGCAGGAGTAAGGTAGGATGACAGTTGAACGTAGGTGATTACCATATCATTACTGTGCAATTTACGGGGGGGGGGCAGTAGCTGGTTAAGACTCAATGACAATCACTGACTCGTCGAAAGGCTTGTATTATATGAGAACATAAAAAACAGTCACACTGGCTGTGAAAACAGGTTTGGATCACAAGGACGGATAAATCGCACTTGATTTACCAAAACAGATTAAGTATGCAAAGTAACTATAGTAGGTTTAGATGAAGATTGATCATTCGCCACCGTCCTCTTCATCTTCTTCCAAACCGACGAACAATCGTCCATTACAAGGCCCGCCAGATCTAAAATGATCATACGGATCTTTTCCGTGGAGTATTTGTAAGCACAACCAACAATACCGAGTTCGGCAATAAGGACAAGTCATTTTGTTGCACCCGGAATCTTTCTACAAAAAAAAAAAGAAATGATTACTAAAGGCGTGTTCTACAAAAAAAAAAAGAAATGATTACAAAGTAAAGGCGTGCCGAGATCGTGAGAAGTTAACTCACACACAAAACCGGACGTAGGGAGTGAAAGATTGGCTGAAAGCTTCAGGAATACTCACCCCGAAAAGTTTGTTCAGAGTGAATGTGATTCGAGATGGGGTTCTCTGTCCAATCAGAAAATCATCTGACTATTGGTGAATAATGAATTTCTGGATCGGAGTTGATTTGAGCGGAAGACCTTAATTACTGCCAGGCATTATCAATCAAATGTGGCTTGAGAGAACACAGTGGAAACACACAAAAATTGAATTAATGGCTATATTCATTAGAAAAGCCGACGGCAATCGTTGATTACAATCCGCAGTTAGCCTGAGGATGAACGACGCTAAGCTACCAATTGGGCTTTGATCCGTGTGTCCATAGATCAGAGGCGAGATGGCTCAAGTGGTTAGAGCGCAAATGTACTAACCGGAAGGTTCGTGGTTCGAACCAGACCTCTGCCTCTCCACTTCCCCTGTCTAGGCTTGGGCAACTTGACAGTATCCCAGCCCTCGTGCAACCTTCGGGTGGCATGACAGCTAAGCGCTGGAAGGATGTTGCCGCTGAACGACTTTTTCCATAGGTCAATGAACTTATTATTCCTACGAGTTGCTACAACTAAATCAAAACGGAATGTCTGAAAAAAGACCTTTTAACGGTTGGTTTTCGTCTGGTCACATGAAACTGAATTGATCGACTTAAAGTCTCAATCTGAAGACGGTGGGATATACTGGCATTCAGTTAAGTGGTTCATTCACAAAGCGCTTATCAGTGTC
Source organism: Opisthorchis viverrini (assembly GCF_000715545.1). Taxonomy (NCBI): domain Eukaryota; kingdom Metazoa; phylum Platyhelminthes; class Trematoda; order Opisthorchiida; family Opisthorchiidae; genus Opisthorchis; species Opisthorchis viverrini. The sequence goes on from NW_008751779.1 coordinate 220,193, forward strand.
AACAGATTTGTCTAGTGATAAATAAGAACACCGAGAGAAATTGGACGCATAGGAAACGATCAACTGGGTACTTCAAATGATTCAGATCGGTTGCATACGAATTTGGTTTTGACGGTTGACTCAGAGGAATCCAACTGGTTCTCTCCTGCATAGTAGTCTTTTTTGAAGAGTTTTCAGAACCTTGTGATCTAGTGATAAATAAGAACACCGAGAGAAATTGGACGCATAGGAAACGATCAACTGGGTACTTCAAATGATTCAGATCGGTTGCATACGAATTTGGTTTTGACGGTTGACTCAGAGGAATCCAACTGGTTCTCTCCTGCATAGTAGTCTTTTTTGAAGAGTTTTCAGCAACCTTGTGAGCAGTGCGTCAAGTCCAGACAATTCAAAATCATCCTTGACTTCTGATCACGGAGAACAGGGAAGCCAGGAAGTTAAGGCAATGACCTTGAGATAGGGGTATTGCCTATACAAGATACTAGCCGTTGGTGTAGCTCGTCTAGAAGACTAAGTAATCGCTAACATGCCTGAGTTTACTGGTCAAAGCTTTCACATATCGCTACCAGGTCATAGACCTAGTCGCCTCTACCCTGCATGCCTGAACGAAAAGACTCGGCGGGACAGACTTGATATACGAACATTGGCACAAAAATTACATTTGGATGGAAACATTTATGTCCCAGAACTGAAATAGTGGCGGATTTGGAAGAGGAGTGGGACGTGGGGAATCAGACAAAAGTGTAATGTAATTCTGAGACAGAATAACTAAACTACATAACTGAAAGCTCTCTCTACGTTATGGGGTAGTGCGACAATCCAATAATCATGTCGTGTCCACTGGACACCCTCCAATGTTTTTACCGCAACTTTTTCGAGGGAGATTCCGGGGCTGTCTTGTAATAAAACACTCGGAATGGAGGTTCGGTAAAAACAAGGGCCATCACTAAATTTTGTCATGAGATGTATACAAAGGAGATAATCGAACGTACAACTGTGTAAATTCCTCGGGTGTTGCGTGTCGTGCACGCTTCTCTGAACATACCACCATTACCATCATCTCCCTCGCACGAACAAATTTGTCCGTTTTCAGAGAGGAAAGGAGTGTTGTCATTCCTGTGTCGCAGTGGATGGAAGGGACGCCACAAGCCCTACTGTATCAACTCTTGACTCCCCCAACTTAGCGACAGGACAAGAATGCAACAGTACACGGCTGACAACTGGTTGGGACAACAGTGAACCATAATAAGAATGGAATGTGTTACTTTAACAATCGACCAGCCGATTTAATAAGAAAATCGGAACGGACACTAAATTAAATGAGCCCCGTATTTGCGGGAAGCATAGTCAGTGGAGTTCTTACGACAGCTCATGCGTGGGAATGAAAAGAACTGAAAATGGGAAAGGTTAACCCAAAGTAGTGGGAGCGTGGCGCTGTAACCCTATAACCCGACCCAGAGGAGCTTAATGTGGTTAGCCGCTCGAGGCCTCTGGATCGAGTGACCGGCTGTTAGTCCATCGTCACTCACACAGCTCCCGACCACTTGCCCCTTTCTCAAACAGAAACAAATTATCGAAACGACTGTAACCTCACTTCCGGTCTAGTCTCTCCATCACTGATTCCATTATAAGATGGAGGTTCGTGTCCGTAACCATTCTTTCTCAGCTGTCTTCCCAATTTCCGCTTCGATAACTGCGTAGCGGACTTTCAATTCATGTTCTTATTGGCCTATTGACGACAATGACACACATCAACCTTTATCTCTACTGAATACCAGCGGAGCTAATCAACAGCCAAATCCAAGAGTAAAGCTACGCAATGTCGATGAGGCAGAGTATCACATAAGCGCCAACCATTTTTCAGACACATGTGAGCAAAGTAAAAAAATCACCTAGAGTTGCGTCTGTCAAGGGACGGTGACTCCACAAAGCACTTACGAGAGGGATGAGGGGTGATAGAGATGTGCTCACTATTTGTGATTACTTGGCCTATTAGCCAATCTCAGTCGCAATCGGCGCACAATCCGGACTATTGCTGCAAGAGCACCATGCAAAAACACAGTACACATGCTTCATAATTCTTTTAGCGTGCGCAAGCAAACCACATGGTCTGTTCATTGGTCACGGACAAGGCTGTCTGATCATAAGCAGTCAGAACTTTCACGAACGAAACTACTGAAAACCCTTCGACAACCCACAACCGGTTCTGCACTTCTTCGGGCTAACACCTGTAAACGAGGCTGGGATTCAGGCGAGTCTCTCCTGAAAACCAATTCGATATGCGAATGAGTGTATAGGCCGAAAGTCAGAATTCATAGCGATGAGGCGATTGTGATTGGTACGAGTCGTATGAAAATGGAAAGTAGTTGAAAAAAGCCGACCACGCCTGTAATGCGTTCAAAGAAAGTGATAACCAAAAACCGCCTTGAACCAAGGTCCAGGATAAGACTTCTGGTTGTTAAAAGAAACAAGCGGATGGTATCCAGAAAAGTGAAAAATTCCAACCATTTTTCATTGCGCACTTAGCTGATAAAGCATACAGTGTAGCCGAACTGCAGATTCTCGAAGGTCGAAACGAATTTCCCAAAACCGGGATCTTAAGATTCTGGTGAGTGACCGCCAACCTGACTTCATTAATTCGTGTTTATCAGCTAAACGTTACCATCACATTGGGTTTTTTCTATGAAAACAGAACACCACAGGGTTTTTGGCATCTTTTGTGGGTGGTAAGTTTGCAAAAGAATCGCAAATGAAATCATTTCTGACGAAGAATGCAGTGGTAAGTTTATGAGGGGGTTTCTCCAGGACTATCACTGCAGAGCATTCCACGTAACTACATGAGAAGTGTTGTTCTACATCACTGTTTTGGCTTTACTGTCAATGCAGTGTATATAAAGTAGCGGAAAATAAGCCGAAATTTGGGAATTCTTGGAGGAAAAAACTAGTTAGCAGACACAGAAAAGGTCAACATACCTCGACTGGCGACCAACAGCCAGGGCAGTATTTGCAGTGTTCATCTACATAGTCATAAGATGCCCAATTCTCTTTTTCTCGGGCAAGGAACTCTTCTTCTGTTAACTCATCAGGTTCCTTGGAAGGTGTTTTCTTACCTAAGAGGGAGTTGGAATAACACAGCTGAAGGACACCTGTCTGTGAGCAAGTGCTACGACCAGGGTTATTAGTATACTTTTATTTCACGCTGAAGTAGTTGATAAACCACTGACATTGACCAGCTGACATAACAAAGGCAGTGAAATTATGAACACCAAGTAGTCATGTCAAACAAATGAAATCGGGACGTCAGCTTCGTTATACTAAAACAGAAACTAAACACGACCCACAGCCTTACTCGCAGAACCAAAGAAAAGTCAGCCTTGAAAATGCACCAGAACAGGGAATCTCGACTCTCGCTAACGCTTTGAAGGAAACCAGGTTTGCCGATAGTTTTATTAGGGAACAGATGAGCATAAAAGCCAAGGCTATCACCACAGATCTATCGAACAGTAGGCTAACAAGCAGCTTGAGGGACACTTTCCCCGCCGAATTACTTCAAACCTGTTTTACAAGCAAACATGTGTTCTTTTAATCCCGCAGATATAGACTCTCTCTCGTACCAAACTGTGTTAGCATACTCGTCTCTCGGTTGTGCAACGGCAGAGTAATGGAGCATAACCCAAGTTGGTTGGCACTGGAAACTATAAAACCGATAAGGCGATCAATCATGAAGCGCCAAGTAGACACGGTGCACAGCTTAGTGACCATCCAACGTCTCCATATCCTTTACAAGGCGCCTACAGCAGTACACGCGACCGGAACATCCGGGCGTGCGATCACAGGTGAACCGGAATTGGTTAAACATAGTAAGAGAAGTATGGGAGCGATAGCAAGTGTGCGATAGCGTCACTTATTAGGAATGTCAAGAGCTGCAGCTGTTGGTTAAAGCGATATAACGAACTGAATTCACTAGTGCTATTTCTAGAAGCTGCACTGGTCGCTGCGGGCTGTTCTTTGCCCATAGATTAAAAATTCACACTTATCACGACTGGTTGACAGTTTCGACAACAGTATATCTTGAAGCTTTCTTTTATACACCATCTGATAGTTGTGATAATATGGAGGCTGAGTTGTCACGGCCCTCACCTTTGCCTACTCGCAAAGACATTTTTCCGCTGGTATGAGTTGCACACGACATCACCGTTTCGGTACAGTATTCATTCATCTAGGCATAGGCGTGAAATCATCCATTGGTACGACAGGCCTGTTGCAGGAGAGGACTGCAGTCATCTGACAATTCGCAATAAAATAATCCTTCAGCTGCAACACCCAGCTGAAGAGCGATACGTAGTTGCTGACTGACGCGGACAAAGAAGACGAACTAATCAGGGCTATTTCGAAATGGTTGAAAACAGGTAAAGCGCAGATCAGGGTGAAGATTTCATCAGAACCAGACGGATGGTTGAAACATGGTGAGGCTCCGAATACTACCGTGTCTACGAGGCAGTAAACTGGTCTATTGCTCATTCGGCAGGGTTCTAATAATCTTGACTATGCTGAGTTTGCAATATTTTTCTTTTCTGAGGGAAAAGAGGAACACCTTCGAGTGTTCTAATATGCGTTCTCCACTGAGTATCTCTCGAAAGTGATCTTTGTGAAGAGGTCGGTAACTCGTACGTTCGTTGGGAGGAACTGACTTAATCATGTCATGAGTGTGTAGAAAAGACATTTGCATTAATCATGATGAAATTCGTTGTCGAAAAATCACCAGCACAATGCCACATTACTCAAAGCAAGGCAGTGCCCAGTTGGGAAGCAAAGGTTGTTCAACTACTCGAAAACCGCTTTCAGCGCTCCCCAGATGCGGTCTTCATACAGAGAGACGACTGTCAGGATCTGCTAGATTAAAAAGTCCACAAACGAAACTGCACGAATTAATTTATTCATTCATTGTCAGCTGTAATAATCACGTACTTGTTGTACAGTGGTTGTAGGTGTCACAGTTTCGTCCACCGATGATTCGGGGAGATGGGGTAGGTAGCTGCGCATCGGAGGCGGGAGCTGATAATTTGGGGCGTAATGCAACACTGTCAGTGAACTGTTAAGTGGGGGGATTGCATTGAAGGCAATAGCTTGGATATACAAGCGCCATTGAGGGCGCGACTGGGCCATGTCTAACAACGTCTCTAGCCATTGATATGGCCCGTCTCGGAATCCCCACCCAGGAAGACCTCAATGACCAGCGCATCTGAGTTTGCTGGTAATGGCCTTTATACTTCGTTGCCAAGTCATTGTTTGACCACCTCTGGCTCTCCCTGCATCCTTCACGTGGTTGTGAAAAAAGAGTCCTTCGAGGAATTCGGTCGACTGGCATACGCAGCACGTGGCCAAGCCAGCGCAACCTATGCAGTGTGATCAGTTCATCTATCGAGGGTGAATTATTTCACCCGAATACCATTCGACGAAACCCCTTAATGACAGACGCCCAAATACTGCTTACCAGGAATATTCTATATTTTTCCCACTCAAAAGTGCCACATCTGAAAAGCACTAGTGTCTGTACACCGGAACCGTAAGCTTGTCAAGCTGGCCAGGTGATTTTCCGAACATTCACGAACCGGTCCTAACATCTTAGGAAGTTTAAACAGCCCAACTCTGTAATATTCAATGGGTGATTGTTTGTCACCTTGCCTCCACAACCAAGAGTTGCCGAAGGGCCTTATCACGAATAAAACCCTGTCAGGGCGCGCCCAGACAGAAGAAAAAGCACATGTGCACAGAGTGACGCATCCCCAAGGTCACCATGGGTTCGACACGTCCGGAAAGTAGGTGAGTCGGCGGCTCCCACCAAACACGGCCTAGCAACACACGACCAGCGTAGTGGGCCTGAGATTGTTCACGACCGGAACACCACCACTGGCTGTATGGGGCGAACAAGTGAACGACCATATTTGGACGTTTAGTCATCCTATATATTTACGCAGAGGCACTGTACGTTTTTGTCCTGGCAATACAGCCGTGTCCCCAGTTCTCTGTCTTCTCTCTATCGCGTAGTCTGGCAGGCGCACTGCAGGCGTAACCAATAGCTCGGCCACCGCACAGATACAACAAACTCCCAAATGGCAAACCATCCCCACATGACAATTTCATGGAACATGAAGTTCCCCTCACTTAAGTCGTAACTGGATATGAGGATTTTGGTCTGTCTTTATCTGAGTGAGCAAGTTGCGACAATTACAATAATCTACTGACTTCTCAGAGAAAAGAATTTCTGCCAATACTTTGAATTTAAAAACACACACTCGAACGCCACTGAGACCCAATTGCACAACAAGTTCTTTATTGCCCGAGGAATGACTGTCCATATTAGCTTTGGGATGCGGTAATTCGTTCGACCATCGGCTGATTGTCTCATTATAGCTCAGTCGACCCAACAACGATTGTTTCCCGCATGATTAAAGTAACACTTTGATTGAGCCCAAGTTGCACAGTAAGTCTTCTTCCGTACTGAATGCTATCAATCCTGTCTATGCTACGTTTGAATCGACGTGGTCACCTGCTCTGAACAATCTTTCGGGTGGTCGTGGTTTAGTGACTATCAGAACACAAGACCGATGAACCCTGAAAACCTTACATATCTTAGCAACCACTTTCGGGCCGGTTCGCCTCAATGTGTTCGGTAATTTGGAAATTTTGACTGGAATAAACATTCTGATGCGTTTCTCTGTCGTTGCCAACGAAAAATTGGCTTTCTGTGCTCAAAACTCAACAAGTTGATGCAAGAAAGTGAACAGGAGATGAGTTCACAATTAACCTAGTGTGCTGTAGAAATAAAATGGAATCTGGCATAAGACTTCGACCTCACTTCACATGAGTCTGTAACATGTTGATATGGTCACAGTGAAAGCTGTTCGGATTCTAACACAGCAAACGAATCATCAAGCGCCTAGTCACGTGACGGTAACACGTCGCGCCTGAGCAGATTCAGTTTAGTCTTTTTGAAAAAATCACAGTTCAATCCAATCTGAATAGGATTAAATGTAGTCGAAGAAACTACTCGCTGGATTTGACGTCGATCACCCATCTGATTTGCTGTATTGGCGCCTGCAACAAGGAACTGACGCGCTACAAACATCACCATCATAATTACGAGCGTGGAGACACTGGTGTTCACTCGCTGTAAAACCATTTCAGTTGACTGGGACGATGCCCAATAACACAGAGGAAAAGAGATGGAAAAGAACCTTTTTCTAGCCCACCACAAAAGTCATAAGCGTATAAATCTACAGACACTCAATCAGATAAGCCGGTCAGGAGGTGACAGAACAAGCATCATTACTATTCATAAGTAGCCATGTCATGCAGCAACTCCAGGCGATCACAGAGGTTACGGAGACTCCATCATGAAGGGAGGCAACAATAAGGTTTTCCTGACTTCAGTCCTTTCTGTCAAGATAAACATTTTCACTTTCCCATTTACATCATTTTGAAATTTGACATGAATAACAAGAATTTTCCTCGCAGAAGATTAAACGGCGAACGTAGCGCATGATACAGCCCATCATAGCTTGTAATGCTCGATTCCTTCCGCAAGCGAACTACCCAATGCCTGCTTCTCCGAGGGTCTGATTCCTGATTATTCTACCCTAACTAAGATACCAACACACGGACCACCAAAGACCTGAAGTTGCCTTAAATCCTGTGTTCCACAATAACTAGCTCCCCCCTGAATTGCAACAGACGTGATTGAAGGTTACGTCCTGTGACAAGATTTTCGGGGACAAAGCACACAACGAGGGGCGCCTCCTGCCAATCTCCCCCTCTCAGTCTCTTTCACTTCTTCGATCAATAATGTTTTCATCCGCTGTGATCAGAACACTAGGGTTTCGGAGAAGCTTCAATATCCAAGAGCCCCTATCGAACAAAACGTATCTGGCGTGAATGTCCTAACGTTAATCCACTGTCACTGTGCTGAGTTTGGGCTCATAAGAAATTCCTTATTGACCAAAGCAAAGTCCTGGACGATGAATTATTAGTCAAACTCGACCGTTAGGATAAGAAGTAAGTTGTCTCAAAATGCCGCCAAACAGTCGTCTCAGCTAGTAGTGGGAGGAATTCAGGGTAGCATGAACTGCACTACATTTCATACGGGCTTTTCTGATGAGAGAACCGTGGCTAGAGTTCCAGGCAGTTCGGGGACTGACGTGCGCTCTACCAAGCGAACGTTGCGTCCGCTGTTCGAACTCAGTCTTGTTTTCATCACCCCCCTCCATAGCTTGGGTAACCAAACAGCACCTCAGTTTTTATACTGGAAGCTATAGATCAAAACAACGCCATACCAGAAAAAGTGAAATGGCCTAAATGATTTCACGGAAAGATTCGTTCCAGTTTGGACAATAGAGGAAGTGGCGAACACGGGAGTCTGTACTAAAAACTACTTACCAGCTGGGACTACACACTGATCTGCGCCGTGATATGGCCGAAGGCATCTAGGACAAAAGGCAAAGCCACAGTTGGTGCATCGGCCCAAGTCTGTATCATCCAGGATCACGGGCATATTCTGACAAGTCGATCGGGGACAGTATGCAATGTCTGACATCATATTCAAACTCCGATTGAGCAACAGCGCTTCGTAACGTTTGAAGGTAGCAGGTGGAAGAACGAAGCGTGCCTGCGAGGAAAAGTCTCATGAACGTGACGGAAGAACTAATATCTAGCGAAATATTCTATAATAGTAGACGGTTGCAGAATTAGGCGTAGTAGCCCGAGAGCTGCAACAGACTTAGAGACATTGAGAACTTTGAGAAGTGGTCACGACAGCACTTCCAGTAGTCAGGTAAAAGGAAACCTACAGGAAGAGTGGACTGATACTTGTCAGGTACGGTCAGCTAGCCACAAATAACCAGCAAAAATTTACGAATAATGCAGACGTTAGTGAGACAGAGTTAAAAGATAAGCAATGAAGATTGAATATTTTATACATTATCTGTGCTCCTGTTTCCCCAAAAAGTGTTTACTTGTCCGGTTCAGTTTTACAGCTACAAACTGTATGAAAGCTACGCTGGCTTAGCTAGTATAAGGCAGGTCAGCTTATACTACAGACTTCAACAGTTTGATACACTGAACTTAGCATCGGAAGCTCCACAAAAGGGGTAGTCTCCAAGGCAAGCGTTTCGGTGGCACAGGAAGTTTTCTACAACTGGCTTACACAACCAACAATGAATCTTTGGGAGGAATACAAGTCCAATAACTGGCTGCCAAACAATGTGAATTATAGGAGTTGTGCATATGAATGATATACACACAACACCTTTTGAAACGGAGCATCCCATAGACCGTATCACATGCTTTACCAGTAGAGATTACATACTCAGGGGGCTTGGCAAGCCTTCATCTGTTAAGGATCGTACGGAGTGAAATGAATACAAATTATCATTCAACAGGAACTTTGCTGGTAATCAAAGCTAGAGTTAATCGAGGTTCAATTTCGTTTATCAGATGTAAACTATGTACCAAAGGTACGCTGGTTTCATATGCTACAGCTTTGGTCACCGGAAAATGGGATACCGGAGAGATGTAATCCAACAGGAGAGGCGATTTCAAGATCAAACAGTTCGCATTGCACATCAGTCTGAGAGAAGAGGGAAATGCGCGACTAGATATTGAAGGGATTAATTTGGTGCACGAGTGCGACGGACTGGGCGATTGTCATTGACCATCGATGAATTGAGTGCGGAGGTACCCACCCATGGCGGCGATAGGTGTCGACCAGACTGAGTTTACTGGATAATTTGTCCCGAGAGGGGACAAGACATTCAATGCTACACAATAAGCTGCGACAACATTAACTGTAAACAACCGAATTAATGGACAAAACCTCAACAGCATAGAGGAGATTAAGGGCGCGGGAAACCACAACTGTTCAGTAGAGTGGTTAAAAAATTGTAAGTCACCTGAGAGCTAATAAAGCATACCATCTGCAATGTGATGGGAAAAAATACAATGAAAATCCGCTCATCAAGTGCAAGCAGCTAACCTCATTTACTCCAGCGGTCGTATCACAGATAAGGCAACCCAGCTGCTGTGCCGTCAAGCCACTGTCCACGGCCAGAACAAACGCCTGTCGAACGCACTCTAAGCAAACAGCGTGTTGGCAGACATGAAAGCGGAAAAAATTCGAACCCAACTTGGTTTCCAAGCATACAGGACACTCTCGCGCCGTTCGATAGAATTCCGCATCCAGTCTGTCGTCATTATTCGATATAAGCAGTTCTGTGCACTGAGAGAGCGATAGGCTCACTTCATCGTGATAACAGTCGTAAAAGTGGAACAGGTCGAGATGTGTGGATTTTGTAGAGCTTGGAGCCTGACCATTCAAGAGAAACTGGTGGCTTTCACTCCTGAGAAATTCTGCCAGTGACCATAGTATCAACTCGCCAGGACTTGAAAGGCTCAGTTTGTTAAGTTGCTCAGTTAAGTGGGATAAAACAGATTTTGGGAGCCAAGCGGATTCTAACAAGAGTTCCGGAACGACCGGGTCCGTATCACTACCAGGATAATTTGGGGGGAGTTGAAATTTGAGGTATATCGGAGGTAAGTGTTTCAATCCATATATCCACATTTCGGCGAGCTTGTCGATGATAAAATTGTTGTTCACTTGTAGCTTTGAGGCCGGGGCGTGGAGATACAATTGACTGTGCCCAGGGAGATCCGCGAAGATACAGAATGTGCCTCTACTTGAGGTATCCGAGTATCGGAAGGAAACCTGAAGGTCAGATGCAGAGCACGCACTTCGCATTGCTTCAATTTCAATGCTTTGCAACTCTGCCGGCGAACACATGGCAGCAAATACTGGCCAATGGGAACGGAGCGACTACATGATAATCGAACTGAAGAGAAATAAGATCAAGGATTAGTTTGACAGGAAGGACGTCTGGCACATGCTAGTAACTGAAAAGCAATAGCTCAATAAGGAAGTTTCCTCTTTTGAAATTAGTCTGCAAAAAAGTCATTCGCCGGTACGATAATCAGGGCTAAATAAAAGCGGAGTAAATGAAAATATGTTAGTTAAAAACTATGATAGCTGTTTCGACTGCCAAAGTTTCGTTTGGCGAGAAACGAAAATGACGGGGAACAGTCGCTGGTGAAACGCAAACGGCTCAACTAATTCAAGAGCTTTGAATTGTTTCACTTTTCACGCAGATTTCAGCCTGCAAAAGACTCCGTACTAACCCCAGAACACCATAAATCTGCCAAGATGACTCGTATTTACTATTACTATATCATGAAATCTCCTTTCAGAGAGAGAGATGGTTGAGGCTAACAGGACTAAGTCAACTAATTAGGGTTTCCGTAGTTCGCTTAAATCATTCTGACCATCTTTATCCACCTACATGGCTAGCGAAAGGCCAGTTGCATGGAAACAGGTCGTTTTACAGACGAATGGCAAACTCGACCAAACATTGCAAACTGTGAATATGAGTAGCTCATCTGTTGTGAGGACCTTTCTTGCCCAACCTAGAAGCTTCTTCACCGACTCATCAGAACTTATCAAGTGACTAGGCCAGTAACTTTTCAACCACTTCGATTGACTGACCACCACAGTCGGATTTAGTTGCACCTAATCGTACATATTTCAATTCACTTTCAATGGTCAAAATCCATTCCTCCATTTGCACTGCAGTTTGATGTTCGAACCATTGACTAGGTAGGTCAAACAGTTTCTCTTGTTCCCCGCTCGTGGTGCTTTATGTTCTCTACATTTCTGAAACTCAGATACAGGATCCAAATATGGAAATTTATCGTCTATACGATAATAGCTGTGAACGCCGCGTGATTCTTTAACTGATGCGGCTGGTTACATTGGTATTGGTACGGCTCATGTTCATAGCTGAGTTTCCTCTTAATTGATTGATGTAAACAGTCTCTTTGTCATTCGTCCGTCCACTCGAATCGGTCGAAATACCAACCGCTTAGTTTATATTTTCTGCTTGTGCACTGATTCCTTAAAAACGCTTATCGAGAAATAGTGATCTTCTCGTCCGCAATCAGAAGATATGGTTTTAATTGCTGGAAATTCCGATGTGCAAGTAGTGAACCTCCGTTCATCCTAGTCACGTTCAATTTAGACCCAAGACGTAGTGATAATAATGAACGTCTGCGCTGTATGTAGGCACAGTAGGCGCTGTGCTGGCGGGCATCCCTCTGCGCTTGAACAACACATCGGTCACGTAGCCATTATCCCCAGGTGAGGATACTCGAGCATTCTACAATACATACGTTTATTAGGACGATACCCTCAGCCAAGGCAGTTTTACACTGTTACACAGATAAACCTAGTAAGCAAGCCTCCAATGTAACCGTCATGGAGAGTTCTGAATCGTGAATTGAGCAGACGTACCAAAACCTGATCTGATGCCTCAAAAGGCTTCAGTTGTAACAGGGAAGAAATAACAACCGCCATTGTTGACTCCTCTTTCCGAGAGCCCATACACTAATAACCACACTTTGAAATTCGTCACCGTCAACCCTTAATGCAAGACACTTTGTCTCTTCATGACCGCACACGAAGTTTGAGTGTAGAAAGGGAGGCGAGGTGGAACTAACAAGCTCGAGGTTGAGGCTAGTCCAACAAAACAGAACACAGAAGACTATCCGCTAATGAGCAGACGCAAAATATAAAAAGTATAAAGAATTGTCAGTCTCGAGTCGTTGAGTGGGATATCCCCGTAATTTCTATTAGCCACCGGCTTCTATACCTGTCTTTCACTTGACCTGTTCAGCAGGAGCCGACTAAAAGTTGTCACCTTTTCGCGATGGTCGGGTTTCAGTACTGAAATGGTTGTGCGGACTGAACTGGCTAGAACTCAATTCCTTGAGGTTAACCTATACCAAGAAGGACAACAGGCAGCATTCACACAAAGGACGGCAAGCTTCCATATTTCGAAAAACCGCAGCACGCGACAGCCTGGAGGTAAAGTCATGCTGTCTTCTGAGATAGATGTATGAAGGCAGTAAGGTGTTCATCCCAGACGGCTAGCAGGTCCACATGTATGGAAGCAGCGGTGCCGCCTTTACCGATGAACGTTGGGCTAAAAAAGGTTGGCCCTAAAAACCGCACACTCCGATCGACCAACGATTGACTCTGGCCGTCGACGCACTATTCAATTAGGTCGAATTACTTTTAGGACGAGTGAGTCTAATGTTGCGTAGAAAGCACCTGCTGTGCGTAACCGTTTTAGGAGTCAGACAGTCATGCTTTACCCTCGGCGTCCTTGAGCTAGGCAAGCCCCCTGCGGTCACGTGAGTCAGACCGTTGAGTCATTGGTCAGAGAAAATGCTCCTGAAGAAAACTCTAACCACTACCCCACGGATCAGATTTTTGAGTCAGAGGCTAGGGGAAGGATACCCAAGAAAAACCAAACCTTATATCATTGCCCTATCGGTTAGGCTTTTGGGTCAATGGACCAAGGCGGAGGAATATAACTATTACCGCAACTTTTTGATCTTCAATTTTTGTGACCTATGAGGAGTTCGTGAAAGGCTCCGTAGGGTTTCAACGACAAATAGAACCCTAAACATAACCGAACCTCCTTTACGGCCAAGGCAAACGAGAACTATCACTCATTCTTGCCGAACTTCACTCACCGACTCCCCCTCACACGCCTCTTACTTAAGTCCTGGTGTACTTGGCTGTGAAGCACCCAACGGTTGTTTGGTATTCAAGCTGCTTGTCCGGAGGACAACCGTCCCTAATGACTGAACATCACATCATTTGGACGGGTGTCACATGGAGGGCATGGGCCTAACGAAGGAATGCCCTGATTGGCCAGAATACTAGCCAATCCGGATCGAGCGTCTTCAGCTAGACGCATCTCGCCCCCTCACGGAGATTCTTGCACGACCTTGCGGAACACTGTGATTAACCCGTAGATGCAGTTGTAATCGTTTTCCTTTGGCTCCATAAAGGGCTGTCTAGAGCTATCGTGCCCTTTGGTTGTCCATACTGGGTGGAGCAGGAAGCCAAGGGACCAATGCAGAATTCCGCTCAGCAAGACACAACACTACCCGTTCAAATGAACCCCGTTCAAATTCGAGGAATCATAACCATCACAGATAGTAACATCAGTGTTGACACTGTTTCTTCAATGCCATGCAACTAAGTTTATTCGATTATACTTAAAGCCATAAACAGGTTCGTTTGGTGACTTGATGCCTACATCTCCAGGCGCTCAATCACACAATCTGGAAAGAAACTGACAGCACGAGCATCACTGATATCGATAGACCGCCATGTTTTAAGTGCCTCCAGCCAAACGCCAGTGGGGTCACGAGGACTTTACTCTGGAAGGTAGAGCACAGCAACACCACCTACACTCTCAGTAATCTCTTCCACACCTTTCTGACAAGTTATGGTTGTCCACCACACAGCTTGCGCCAATTTGAAGAGGGCCGGAAGAACAATACGATTCTCCGTGGACGATGTTTCGATATACGCAGCACATGGCTTAGGCACCGCAGTTGGTGTTGTTGGACGCTTTATGTGACTGAGGTATCTGCTGCACAACAAAAGCCCTCTTCTAATTACCTTCGTAAAAATTCACTGACGCAATCCGACACCGGCAGCAGTTCCGAGATACTAGTGGTCAAGGCGTTTCACACTATCCGCCCGCAGATGTCATTTTCACGGTCGTACAGCGACGCAGTTCTCATTATGATCTCACTATAATATCCTGAGGCTCAGCCATATGACAGTTTGACACCCAAAGTGATACAAATCAGCAGACGCGATTCTGGCCTTTGAGGTCCACGCACTGATTTCATTGGGCGCATTCAAGTCGGAGCTAATACAAATACCGAACGCAGTGGGTGGGTGCCGGTGTACTGCTGCAGCGGTAAAAGTTCTTTGGGAACGGGTCGCCATACCTGTTTTAATGCCCAAAATTGAAGTATCGAGAAACCGTATTCGTCAGACCTCTATCCAACGACCAACTTGAGAACGGTTGTCTTTGGGCTGTTCGGTTGACTGGGTCAATTAGCATCAGTGTATCTTGGCCAGGTGAACGTTACTTTATCAGCACACGCCCAGAAAGACGACGGTATTGAGACCAAGTAAGTTTTTGTCGATATTTGTTACGGTTGCTTCAATCAATAAGAAGTGAAATTACCCTGATTCTGGAAGGTGATAACGCCCATGTCGGCAGATGAAGTCATGAGGAAGCCCATCTTGGCGGCCGATCAGGGCTTGGCGCTCATCGCACAGATAACGAGTAGCGACTCCTTCGGTTGGGCATCATCATCGAGGGTGCAGCAGCATCCAACAGTGATGCCTCGCTGCCACACGACCATAGTTGTCCTGAAGACCGTATTGGGGGGAAGGAAAAGAAGTAGACGGAGGGGAGACTAGCCTACAAAAACTGCTTCATGGTGATTGCACTCCTATACACTCAGTCAAACAATATGGATAGAAAATGACACCAGAAAAGCCAGTGACATCAATTAACATCCATTTATGGTGGCGAATCCAATTATGCAAGGCGTAGATTACGCGGACACAATCTTGGATGGTGTCCACCAACAGCGCCAGGTTGTTTCGCAATCTCATTCGTAACACCCTGCCAAGTCAAACGTTGGCAACTCCTCTGATTCCTTCATTCTGGGTACGGTAAACAACTTGCGCTCCGACGTAAACAGTGCATCGTAGAACCAACAGAGTTGCGGTGCGGATAGCATCTTAAACTGGAGTCCCAATTGCACAGTCGAATGCATGGTTTCCAATTGTCGTATGGCCAGCACCAGCCTATCGTTCAAATGTAGCACACTTTCGGTGCCTAAATGCCACGCCACCCGAAGGTTGTACGGGGGCTGGGATACTGTCAAGATACTGCCCAAGACTAGACAAGGGAAGTCGAGGGGCAGAGGTCGGTTTCGAACCAAGAACCTTTCGATCAATAAATTTGCGCTGTAACCACTTAGGCCACTCGCCTCAGCGCCAGCCTATGCGCGCTGCGGTTCTGAAAAAATGTTATGGAAGGTCCGAAGACGTCTCGGCTTCGCAGCTCGTGGAGGCAATGCCTCACATACTTAAAGCAGTTTGTACTCTAGCATGATTCGCACTCCTCTGGAGATTGCGGGATTCGGCACTTGGTTGCCATTGGTGTATCAAACTAGAAAACGCAATTTGAGCCCCAAAGGTCCGCCTAATACCCTCATCTGTCGCATCACGATAGGAACTTATTCAGCCTTGCATGACACATAGAATGGAGATCCCGCCCTATTCTCTCACGCGGTCCGAGATGGCTCCGTGGTTAAAGCCACCAACAGATAGGTCTGAGGTTCGAGCCCAAAATCTGCCTCCCGACTCCCCCTGTCTAGGCATGAACAACCTGGCGGTATCTCCACCCTCGTGCTTGCCACCGAAAGTGTTACATCTGGACTATTTTTCCGAAGTCCGAGAATACAAAGGACTCACTATATTTAGAAGCATCCCGGGTGTTCCTTGCTGAGCCAGCGTGCTAGGGGGAAGAGGTAGCCTAACTGATTCTAGCGCGCTTCGAAAACCCAAGAATTTTAAAACTGCGTCATATGTATATAGCACTGTTTTCGCACCTAATATTTGGCCATTACAGACCTTTCCCGGTCGGAATCTTACTTGCCTGTCTTGAGTCAGTATTTCAACGGCCACCATAGGGCGATGGAGAACGAATGACGCCAAGAGTCTCGTCTGGAATCAGCCAGATACCTGAGGATGCTGCGGTTACTATGTGGCCTGCTTTTAAGAATGGGCATTATAACCTATTTCCCTCAGTTATTTGGGACAGTCTTCTCTTCCAAGAGAAAGACTAATAGAACAGCCATGCTCCGACCACGGACTTTCATCATCAAACAATGAAGGTGGCAGGACATCCAGGGCCCCATGATGGGCTCGGTGGTGCATGAGAGAACACACGCCGCCGTGGATCCCTGAGGCTACTCTTCCGCCATCGTTAAGACAAAATAAGGGGTTACTCGTTCACTATGGAGGAAAATGTTGGCAGCTCAGTTAGCGTAGATGGTAGTTTGTTTGTCCATTGAGCTGGACAAGTTGACTGCAAAAGCTTCATGTTCATTTCAGTTGACATCATCAGTGCGTTTTTAAAGAACGTAGCGATGGGTTAGTGGTTGCCCCTGGTTACTGGTCTGTTCAGGGGACTCCTCGAATCGTCGCAGTCGTTTAGCTGAGAAAGAGCTGGGCTCCTGCGGCCTGTCTCCGCATACAAAGAACTAAATATAGTTAGTTCCTTGAGTTTGGTGAGCCAAGCTGCAAGTCCGTGTTGCTTGTTTAAAAATGTTCGCACTCTTTGTTAGCTGGTAACCCCAAGCCTGCGCACAATACCCCAGATGTCACCAATCAGGTAACAGGTTATTTACGGATTCACCAACTGACACAGAATCGGGGCTTTTGCCCTGATTGGGTTTGTTCCTGTCATTTAACGACTTACGTTAACCTGAAAGTCACAATCGGAAAAAGGCAGCACCACTCTTTGAGTCCTCAGAACAATGCAGTATTCATTCCAGCGTGAGGACTCATATAAAACGCAACTCGAGGCACGAGTAATACGAAAGAAGGTGCGCCGAATCATCCGTAGGACAGGGAGTGCCTCTAGGTCCCATTTTTCATAGGGAAGTCTGAGGGGTCAGGTACCGAGGTATCTGTTGGTATCTATCTTTGCAATGTCATTCGGTCCGTTCCCACCATACACGACAAAGACGTTCTCCGAGTCTCCTTCAGATGACATATGGGCGCACTTAATGTCATTCAGAGGAAGACGCTAGTCCAGTGGTCAATATTTTACAGCACCTGCATCCATCTGGAGGTCCTGGTGTTGGGACTCCATGATTTGAATTCGTCTACAGAAAGTAGACAGGTCTTGAAAAGATCAAAAACGGAATGGTCCCAAAATATTGCCTGGAGGAACCCAAATGGAAATTGATGTGGAAGGAGAGTAGGTCGAACCTACTTTTCCATAAGTTTTTTAATCCAGAGTGGGAAACCCATAGACCTCGAGCTGGTGGCACAGCGGAACAGGTGGGATTTAATTGAATATCTTATATTATGTATGTATTTTATATTACATTGAAGAGTCAAAAACCAGGGCATCCAATATGGCACGTCTGTCTTTTACTTAGGTTAAACTGTCCATAAACATGAGCACGTTTTTCATGCGATGATGTCTCGGAAAGAATCCGTGTAACTATAGGGACATCAATTTGTTGGTACAGATCCTGGCCTTGAAGTGCTTTGTGATGACCCTCTTCCAAGCGGTTAAAAGTCGATTATATAACACACAAACCCGGGTTAGTCAGTTCACCAACCACAAGATAACAAAAAGATGGTTATATAGCGGTTCCGATAGTGCAGGTCACCATCATCATCGACATCATGACATCATTGATGAACGCCGATGCTTTATTGCCGTACAAACGTTATTTATTTGTAGGCCTTATTGTAAAGAACAGAATACAGGTGGACGGAGATGGGATCTAGTGCCAGCTTACTAGAATGAATTCAATGTGCCTACACCCCCAGACATTCACTCAGCTAATCTGGCAAGAAACTGATAACAAGAAAGCCACTGATATTGTTCGGCAGCCATACCTTGTAGTGCCCCAACCGGGCGCAGTGAGGAACACGTGGTCTTCATCATCGAAGGCGAGTAGCAGCAGCAGCACCCAAATACTTCGTGATTTCTCTCACACCCCTGTCTCAGGTCAAGTGTTGGCCAACATTCTGTTTACGCCACTCTGAATTGGGCATTCGGCAAACAATTGTTCGGGATGCGCAACACGTCCCAACTTTCCACGTTATGCTAGCGAGGATAACAGGCATGTAGCTGTAGGGCTATAGACTGTCACCAGTATTTAAGATTAGTGTGACAATCGCAAAAGTATTCCCGGTTCATGTAAGAGAACGGCTTTTAGCTGATATACTGTGTTTTTTGCAGTTCTTATCACCACTCGGAGATGTGTCCTGGGTTAAACCCGTCGGGGTTTAGACTCCATTCACACATGTGCGTTATGCATGAGTGTACGAAATTATCCAAACTCATTGTGGACATTCTGAGGACAGTAGCCAAATGGGGCTGAAGAGGGTTGTATCGGTAAGTTGGTAGCTCTCAACAATTGCCCACACAGAAGCACAAGAACGTAGGGTTATTAGTTTATTCTCCGAGTCACAGGAAACGTGGGGTCGAGTTGAGAGCAAATGAATGCGGGGGTACAAACATATATATTTATATGTACATATGTGTCATGGCGAAAATAAGTTGGGCGTGCCTCTAGCCAGCAGCGAGGCACGTGTAATGTGTCGGCAAATGTGAAACCTCGAGAGAGGAGTTGGTGGTCGTTTATAAACATGTTTATAAACATATAAATGGTGTTAGTCATTAGGAAGGACTGTCGTTATCATCTGAATCGTATTCAAGTGTGTCTTTATGTTCTAACCTCGCGACCACCAACTCTTCTGGCGCGGTTTGACATTTGCCGACAAATTACACGTGCTCTGCTGCTGGCTAGAGGCACGCCCAAATTATTTTTGCCAAAACTATAGCTTTCGAGGTTGTGATTTAATGGAGAGTTGGTCTCATCTATTTGAAACTTTCGGTGATATGTTGCTCGTAGCATTTTGTTTAAGTGGGCTGAATTTAAAGGTCACCATCACCGATTCGCATTTTGTTACCGGTTTACGCGAGATAAAACGAGAAGTCGCACTTCAGCATATTTCGGCGATCCTTGATGTTCATCAGGAATAAAAAACACCTAAAGAATACCTAATACAAAGTCTACCCTGGAAGATCGGTCGTTGAAGTTTGTTTACTTAACACTCCTCAGAATTAACGAATGAGATGATCGTGCTTGGCGAGCATGATCACAACACGTTTTCCCATGGATCTTATCTTTGATTAGGCAGGACAATGTTAGACAACAGCATGAAATGTGTAGTGACGATGCGAGGGCCATTGTTGTAGATGATTCGCTCCTCCCGATATGCATAACTAGCCTGTAGATAATACATCGTCACGAGATAGCTGCAAGTATCTGATGCTCCATGGGTGTTGATCGCCATAAAGTGGTCGCCATGACAACGGTAATGTCACTCACCCCCACTACTTATCATAACTGCCGGGTCTGTATTTATGTGTAACGCTGATTATGGAACTTCGTTTGTGCACGACGGCCTAATCTAACGACTAGTGACGGCTCCTTCTACTCACAACTCTACGCATTTTCACTCATCTCGAAAACTTATTATAACCTCCAGGCCCGCGTCTATTAGCGGAGTTGCCTAATCCAGTGGTCAAAGACGGTCTTTCATACCCATAAATATACGCAATGCCGCTTTTCTTTGAGACCCATGGTAAACACCAGACCAGTATCCATTTGGGTCGGTGAAAATGAGAAACTTAATCTGATGGCCTGTCATACTGATTGCTGTAGTCGATGTAGTCTTATCCGGCTACTTATCGCACCCGCTAGTTCCGTGTCCATGTGCGGCGCTGATTAACCGGAAACTTAATCCAACCTAATCTATCGTACTCGTAACTTTGTGCGTTGTCACTTATCTTTGCTACTAATGATAAAGACCTGGTCAGTGTTTACGCAAACCGATGAATGAAAGGCCTAAACTATGCACACATGCCCAATCTAACGGCGAACGGCGGACCTCATACGCATAGCTGTAAGCGGTATCGCCTACTTTAACAAATTTTTGAAACTACTGGGCCAGTGCATATATGCGGCGCTTATTATTAGGCATCATCTTTGCGAAGTGTCCTAGTCTAACTGCCAACGATGGCCCGTCATGCCCATAACTGTGCCTGCTATCGCTTATGTCTGCTAGTAAACACCGGGCCAGTATGGTCGTTAGGTTATTCGCTGAGCTGGGCAACTCGATTGCTAACGTTTCATAATCAATCAAGCTGATGTCATCAGTGCGTCCAACTGCCGTCCCCATGCCTAAAAATGCACAACCACCCCCTAACAAATCACGTTTCTATTTATTGGTTGCACCGGTACAAACACAATGTGTGGTCAATCCAGTTCTCAGCATTTTACTCCACGGGTTTCTGAAAAAATGTGTAATCAGTTACGACTCGTACACATCTCCCGCGATATCATTTGGAGTGAAATTAAACAAAGTTGTAGTGGCTAACTCACTGAGTGCCTACTGAACCCCTTTGTCCACTATTCCCCGTCGGTGTTCACAGTGAATCAGGTTATAAAGGTAAACTCACCACCTTCTCAATTTGTCCAATTCGCGATAACGAAGGAACCGTGTGCACATCGATTATTCGATAGAGGGATTCGGCGACCATATGCATCATTGGACGCGGCAAGGTTAAAGCGACAGTGAGGTGTATAATTGTCAGTCGTAAGACCAAGTAATGTATACTTGAGCTCTAGGATCGAAGGGCCACACGCCCCCATAGATGCAGCTGTATCGAGTACTTGGTGTCAAATACGCTCGTTTGGAGCACTCGATTTCCGCTCGCCAATACCGATACAACGTAGCTTATTGAAATCAACAGCCTGGTCTTCCTCATCGAAACCAGTATCCATCACATACTCAACCACAGCAGCAATCTAACCAAGAAGAGGACCCTTCTGGGCTCCATCCAATTCATCGTCCATGTTGAAGTATTACAACCCATTCGCACTTTCAAAATCATGTTTACTATTGATTACTCCTGCGAATCAACAGTGAACGGCGGTAAATTTCCTTGTTATCTGACTACTCATAAGTCACGTGACTTACACTCGTTCACTGTGACCCCGCTTCTTTCCCTCCTGCTCATTTTCCCTGTTTCGTCCCTACCTAAGGTCTGCTTATCCCTCAGTAACTGATGTCAATATTTTTTGCCCGTCCGTCTCTGCTTGCAAGTTCGTCTCGATCGCACCTATGATCGAGCGTCCATTCTGACGGAAAAGCGAACCGACCGGGTATCGAACCCAGAACCCATGGACGGCAGGCGAAC
>NW_008751779.1:242729-243907 GCF_000715545.1 Opisthorchis viverrini
TATGCACACATGCCCAATCTAACGGCGAACGGCGGACCTCATACGCATAGCTGTAAGCGGTATCGCCTACTTTAACAAATTTTTGAAACTACTGGGCCAGTGCATATATGCGGCGCTTTAGGCTAGGCATCATCTTTGCGAAGTGTCCTAGTCTAACTGCCAACGATGGCCCGTCATGCCCATAACTGTGCCTGCTATCGCTTTGCTAGTAAACTAAACACCGGGCCAGTATGGTCGTTAGGTTATTCGCTGAGCTGGGCAACTCGATTGCTGACGTTTCATAATCAATCAAGCTGATGTCATCAGTGCGTCCAACTGCCGTCCCCATGCCTAAAAATGCACAACCACCCCCTAACAAATCACGTTTCTATTTATTGGTTGCACCGGTACAAACACAATGTGTGGTCAATCCAGTTCTCAGCATTTTACTCCACGGGTTTCTGAAAAAATGTGTAATCAGTTACGACTCGTACACATCTCCCGCGATATCATTTGGAGTGAAATTAAACAAAGTTGTAGTGGCTAACTCACTGAGTGCTTACTGAACCCCTTTGTCCACTATTCCCCGTCGGTGTTCACAGTGAATCAGGTTATAAAGGTAAACTCACCACCTTCTCAATTTGTCCAATTCGCGATAACGAAGGAACCGTGTGCACATCGATTATTCGATAGAGGGATTCGGCGACCATATGCATCATTGGACGCGGCAAGGTTAAAGCGACAGTGAGGTGTATAATTGTCAGTCGTAAGACCAAGTAATGTATACTTGAGCTCTAGGATCGAAGGGCCACACGCCCCCATAGATGCAGCTGTATCGAGTACTTGGTGTCAAATACGCTCGTTTGGAGCACTCGATTTCCGCTCGCCAATACCGATACAACGTAGCTTATTGAAATCAACAGCCTGGTCTTCCTCATCGAAACCAGTATCCATCACATACTCAACCACAGCAGCAATCTAACCAAGAAGGGGACCCTTCTGGGCTCCATCCAATTCATCGTCCATGTTGAAGTATTACAACCCATTTGCACTTTCAAAATCATGTTTACTATTGATTACTCCTGCGAATCAACAGTGAACGGCGGTAAATTTCCTTGTTATCTGACTACTCATAAGTCACGTGACTTACACTCGTTCACTGTGACCCCGCTTCTTTCCCTCCTGCTCATTTTCCCTGT
>NW_008751779.1:243980-254994 GCF_000715545.1 Opisthorchis viverrini
TCCTTGTTATCTGACTACTCATAAGTCACGTGACTTACACTCGTTCACTGTGACCCCGCTTCTTTCCCTACTGCTCATTTTCCCTGTTTCGTCCCTACCTAAGGTCTGCTTATCCCTCAGTAACTGATGTCAATATTTTTTGCCCGTCCGTCTCTGCTTGCAAGTTCGTCTCGATCGCACCTATGATCGAGCGTCCATTCTGACGGAAAAGCGAACCGACCGGGTATCGAACCCAGAACCCATGGACGGCAGGCGAACACGCCATCCACTGCACCAATCTGACACCGAAAATGTCCTACTACCCATGTATCTTACCTATCAGATAGTCTTTGGCGAGATTTGTTTTAAACGGACGAAACCGCGTAATCTGACTTTTCACGTGACACGAGCTGCCGCGTCGCGCCGCCTACTGAAAGACAGTCCCCCACATCCAGAACGTACTGAATCATGTGTCGTTATCTCTTTATATAGCCAAATCACACTGTCACACTGCCCCTACATAAATCCCTGCTGCGTCAGCGACTGTTTTCCGCTCCTGCTGATTGCGTCATTACTGACTGTACGTTTGCTTAATTTATGATGCTTGCTAATCCGTTTCTCTGCAGAACCAGTTCATGTCGGTCCCCAAGACATCGTTTACTGCCCACGTCTGACTGCTCCTATTTGTCACTGGCTACGAACTGCGTATAACCTAATAGCCGCAATCGCTCTGTGAGATCCATGGCCCCGGATCTCACATCGACCATATCCGGATAAGTGAGCTAGTAAGATGGACAAACCTGATGTGATCCAGCCGTCTCATATAATGATAATGATCTAGCTGGAGTCTGCAAGAGCACATTCTTCAGTGGAAATCCCCGGTGCCCAAACAAAAAATCGCTATCTGTCTGTTGCTTTACGGATTTAACGACACCGACCTACGTGAGCTGTGAATTTGAGACAACCGTTGCCGAATACCGGAAAACGTGTTCGCGCTTCTCAAACACAACAGCCTGTACTGCAGCCCGATGCGCACGTTATTTATTATTCACGGATATACGCCATACGTATCAGGAACTAGCAAAGGCGACTCGAGAATTGTAGTTCGTGCATTTACCTCATCCGTCACGCTACGATGAAACTGAGTACAACTTCAATCGTACATAAAACTCCGCATCGCACCACCTCTCCAATGGAATCGGAAAAATACTTGCGAGGTTTGTTTTACTTTTGAGGAATCCTTGGGCGAGTCAAAATATCCCCTCCTCACAGAACCGCACATTTAAGCCAAATCACCTCAGCAGTGACGTCCTCTAAGGGGCTGTACAGAAACCGAGTTATTTCAATGCAGTGATGGTTTGGCACTGCTATACCCTGTTTGGTCACACACGCGGAGCTATGCCCTTGCCTCTCTTGGCTGTACCCTATCGCCCACTTTCTCCGTCACATGCAACTACGAACAAACTCACGCTTTATTCTGACTGTAACCTTATGATCACGCCTCATTCTATGGAACAGATATCACCATGATAATGCGATACTTTGTGGGTAAAAAGTGCACACTGAAGGACGGGATAACTTTGGTCAGTTCACCCAAAAACACCTGCTTCTTTTCCTCCTTTTTGAAGATGAGAGGGATATCTGTATGCTCCAGATTGACAAACTTTTTGTCAAAAGATATTTGAAAACAAGTTTCAGGGGTCATTTTAGCGTTTGTCTCATTATTACTAATAATTGTTATTCCCAGACGTACAGTCTGGCATGATCATACGCCCAAAGTCAGAATAAAGCATGACTATGGGATTTGCGGGTACTGGAGAGTGCGCAAAAAGGGGACAATGTCATAAACAGTGGATAACATCTGATGAAAAATTAATAAGTTCAGTTCCCAACTTTTGGGGGCATGCTTTTTGAGGCATGATTGGGTAATTACGACCTGGACGTGGCAGGCAGTAACACGACGGGGAGGAAGGTACATTCAACGGGGCATGCTTATTACATGAAACGTCATTGCAGTTGCAGCAGCCGAGAGAACCCAAGAGAAAGCGAAATTGAGTAGAAATGGAGAGAGAGCGCCCTCAACGGACGCCGCTTTGTGTAAGGAAGCTTTATGAGCTCTCCACATCTTTCCGCAATACGTCCACTCCTCCCACACCTCCTCTCTTAAACGACACAAAAGTTTGTATGGTTGACAACTTCCACTTTAGTGACATGCTTTCACCCAAAATAAGATCATTCCGCATGATAAACCTCATAGTACGCCTTCTGCAATGGTAGGAGGGGAAAGTAAAATGAAAGCAACTTTTGTCGGACGCCTGTTTCTGGTCTGAGCTTGCTCTGGTTGTAGTATATATCCCAAGGAATTTCCCCCATGAATCGAAAAATCCGTTAACAGAATAGGCTCACCAAGTGGACGCGATACGACCCTTTGGAGGCAACTGGTTTTGCACAGCTCTACACTTTTTTCTAAGCTGTAACAGCTTTATTCTGAGGTCCGCTCATCGTATAAAACACAAAACACCACAGGATATATCTGATCTCATGTCTCTTCAGGGTACAGGAAACTAATTGCGCACAACCTAGCCAACGCGCGTCTGTCATTCTCAGATACGACCCTTTGGAGGCAACTGGTTTTGCACAGCTCTACACTTTTTTCTAAGCTGTAACAGCTTTATTCTGAGGTCCGCTCATCGTATAAAACACAAAACACCACAGGATATATCTGATCTCATGTCTCTTCAGGGTACAGGAAACTAATTGCGCACAACCTAGCCAACGCGCGTCCGTCATTCTCACAGACGTTGACACCAGTTCGCGTCTAACTCATACCTATTATCTGCACGTAAATATCGATCGTTTTCGAAATTAGTGAATATCAATCGTTGTCCTAAACCAGATATAACGTATGCTGACCATGATGAAAAAGGAAAACTTACTAGCTGCGACAAATTCCTTGGCTTTGTTGGGACACTGGCCGCAAAATAGAAGGATTTTCCATATCCAGGTCACGAATGGCCACGGACGTAAAGGTTGTGAGTATTTTCTAAGTCGGTTTAAGATAACTTCCGAATCTAATACGTAGAAAAACACGTAAAGAGATCAACTCCTCCGCAAAATTTCCCACGATTTTCATGGGGGCAGTGCGCGGAGCCACCGGCGGCCATTAAGATACGAATTTCGTGCCAATAGCGGACTCCGAGTTCGTTTAAACAACTTCCTATGAAACCGCGACCGCGTGGGGAAATTTTAAGCGCCAACCAAACGCCGCAACGACGGTACAACCACTGGGTATATGAAACTACCAATCGCCAGATCTACTCCGTCAAAAGTAGCCTCTTTGCTTGTTGACAGAGTCGTCACCCAGGGCCCCGACAGCCAATCCCATAAACCTAACCAGAGCGAACCGGAAAATCCCTCGTATACCCAGTTAACCACGCTGATCGCGGGCGGATCGGATGTTCACGCAAACACGAAGGAAGGACGACTGCAGCCAAAAAAGTTACGTAAGATTTGCCAAATCAGAAAATTGCTGGCTGAGTTCAAGATGCAGTCCTCTTCGAAAGCGAGCCTTAAGGAAGCGCCACCAGAAGAATTGCTTCTTGATGCTGCCACCCAGGGCTTATGGCCTCACGGAGACACCTTTTCAATCAAACCGCATCAAAACGCCTAGGAAAACAAACAGATGAAGTTTTGCTCAGATCATTGATAAACAGCAAGTCTGGTCGTCCAAAAGACGGTACTGAAAGACCTACAAGTAGCAGTGGTCAAAATTTCCGCGCACGGAGAACACTTCGTTCCCCAAAAGTAGAAAGCCGGAGCAAACCGGGCTCCTAGGGGGCGAAAAAACCCTTCAAGTTAAAAGCATCCTCCGAAACCACCAAGATTAGAAGCACATGAATATGACTCAGGGCACCCCTTGGAGCCTTGAACTCAAACCCAACGTACAGCTAATAAGTCTGCTGAGCTCTCTGATCACAAATCTTCCGGTGTCAGCACAGACACTGTTGAGATTCTTGTCCACAAGCTGTCTAAGCCTCTTCGATAAAGTTTGCGATATTAAACAATGAGTTTGCCCTGAACAGACTTCCATAATCGCGCTCGGAGAGACCAGGCTCACACCAGATGTCTCTGACGTGGAGATCCTAATAGACAACTACTTTGTTTTTAGCTGACTCAAAACGGAAGGCCGGTGGGGTCGCTTTGTACTTACATGCGCCCTGCCCATCCCAGTGTCCTCCACGATACCACGCTTGCACCATTTTATGATGCAATGTGGGTCCACATCCCCCTGCGTCCGTCCGATTCTCTCCTTCTTGATGTGGCTTACCGTTGTCCCTGGTGGCCCCCAAAAGATGACCAATTCCTTATACGAACTTTTGAGCGTCTCCCCTCCAGCTACCATTTCACACGTCTTCTGCTAGTAGGTGAGTTTAGCGCTCCAAAGGCCTCCTGGGCGGAGCCGCAGTGCGTCGGATCGAGTGAACTTTTTGCAGCGGCGCTGATTGAAATCGTTCAACAGGGCGTTTGGACACAACACGTCGTTGCACCAACCAGATACCACGCAGGCCAACTGCCATCCATCCTGGATTTGATCATCACAAAGACAGGCAATTCGTTCATTAGATAATTATTAGCGCTGGACACGGCGACCACAATGTACTGATTTTTGATCTCATCTGCTATTGGGCCCGATATCCCGAGCCTTAAACTTGAATTTGAAACTTCTGAAGTGCAGGAAGCGAAATTGAGTAGAAATGGAGAGAGAGCGCCCTCAACGGACGCCGCTTTGTGTAAGGAAGCTTTATGAGCTCTCCACATCTTTCCGCAATACGTCCACTCCTCCCACACCTCCTCTCTTAAACGACACAAAAGTTTGTATGGTTGACAACTTCCACTTTAGTGACATGCTTTCACCCAAAATAAGATCATTCCGCATGATAAACCTCATAGTACGCCTTCTGCAATGGTAGGAGGGGAAAGTAAAATGAAAGCAACTTTTGTCGGACGCCTGTTTCTGGTCTGAGCTTGCTCTGGTTGTAGTATATATCCCAAGGAATTTCCCCCATGAATCGAAAAATCCGTTAACAGAATAGGCTCACCAAGTGGACGCGATACGACCCTTTGGAGGCAACTGGTTTTGCACAGCTCTACACTTTTTTCTAAGCTGTAACAGCTTTATTCTGAGGTCCGCTCATCGTATAAAACACAAAACACCACAGGATATATCTGATCTCATGTCTCTTCAGGGTACAGGAAACTAATTGCGCACAACCTAGCCAACGCGCGTCCGTCATTCTCACAGACGTTGACACCAGTTCGCGTCTAACTCATACCTATTATCTGCACGTAAATATCGATCGTTTTCGAAATTAGTGAATATCAATCGTTGTCCTAAACCAGATATAACGTATGCTGACCATGATGAAAAAGGAAAACTTACTAGCTGCGACAAATTCCTTGGCTTTGTTGGGACACTGGCCGCAAAATAGAAGGATTTTCCATATCCAGGTCACGAATGGCCACGGACGTAAAGGTTGTGAGTATTTTCTAAGTCGGTTTAAGATAACTTCCGAATCTAATACGTAGAAAAACACGTAAAGAGATCAACTCCTCCGCAAAATTTCCCACGATTTTCATGGGGGCAGTGCGCGGAGCCACCGGCGGCCATTAAGATACGAATTTCGTGCCAATAGCGGACTCCGAGTTCGTTTAAACAACTTCCTATGAAACCGCGACCGCGTGGGGAAATTTTAAGCGCCAACCAAACGCCGCAACGACGGTACAACCACCGGGTATATGAAACTACCAATCGCCAGATCTACTCCGTCAAAAGTAGCCTCTTTGCTTGTTGACAGAGTCGTCACCCAGGGCCCCGACAGCCAATCCCATAAACCTAACCAGAGCGAACCGGAAAATCCCTCGTATACCCAGTTAACCACGCTGATCGCGGGCGGATCGGATGTTCACGCAAACACGAAGGAAGGACGACTGCAGCCAAAAAAGTTACGTAAGATTTGCCAAATCAGAAAATTGCTGGCTGAGTTCAAGATGCAGTCCTCTTCGAAAGCGAGCCTTAAGGAAGCGCCACCAGAAGAATTGCTTCTTGATGCTGCCACCCAGGGCTTATGGCCTCACGGAGACACCTTTTCAATCAAACCGCATCAAAACGCCTAGGAAAACAAACAGATGAAGTTTTGCTCAGATCATTGATAAACAGCAAGTCTGGTCGTCCAAAAGACGGTACTGAAAGACCTACAAGTAGCAGTGGTCAAAATTTCCGCGCACGGAGAACACTTCGTTCCCCAAAAGTAGAAAGCCGGAGCAAACCGGGCTCCTAGGGGGCGAAAAAACCCTTCAAGTTAAAAGCATCCTCCGAAACCACCAAGATTAGAAGCACATGAATATGACTCAGGGCACCCCTTGGAGCCTTGAACTCAAACCCAACGTACAGCTAATAAGTCTGCTGAGCTCTCTGATCACAAATCTTCCGGTGTCAGCACAGACACTGTTGAGATTCTTGTCCACAAGCTGTCTAAGCCTCTTCGATAAAGTTTGCGATATTAAACAATGAGTTTGCCCTGAACAGACTTCCATAATCGCGCTCGGAGAGACCAGGCTCACACCAGATGTCTCTGACGTGGAGATCCTAATAGACAACTACTTTGTTTTTAGCTGACTCAAAACGGAAGGCCGGTGGGGTCGCTTTGTACTTACATGCGCCCTGCCCATCCCAGTGTCCTCCACGATACCACGCTTGCACCATTTTATGATGCAATGTGGGTCCACATCCCCCTGCGTCCGTCCGATTCTCTCCTTCTTGATGTGGCTTACCGTTGTCCCTGGTGGCCCCCAAAAGATGACCAATTCCTTATACGAACTTTTGAGCGTCTCCCCTCCAGCTACCATTTCACACGTCTTCTGCTAGTAGGTGAGTTTAGCGCTCCAAAGGCCTCCTGGGCGGAGCCGCAGTGCGTCGGATCGAGTGAACTTTTTGCAGCGGCGCTGATTGAAATCGTTCAACAGGGCGTTTGGACACAACACGTCGTTGCACCAACCAGATACCACGCAGGCCAACTGCCATCCATCCTGGATTTGATCATCACAAAGACAGGCAATTCGTTCATTAGATAATTATTAGCGCTGGACACGGCGACCACAATGTACTGATTTTTGATCTCATCTGCTATTGGGCCCGATATCCCGAGCCTTAAACTTGAATTTGAAACTTCTGAAGTGCAAGCTTTTCATGCGCACGCACCTTTCTTGAACAAGTTGAACTAAGACCAGCTTTAGTGGATGACGTATACAGAACCTTCGTCCAGAAAGCTAACGAGACGCGATGTTTCAGGAATGCGCACCTTTCTTGAACAAGTTGAACTAAGACCAGCTTTAGTGGATGACGTATACAGAACCTTCGTCCAGAAAGCTAACGAGGCTGACGCGATGTTCGTCTCGAATAACCCACACGCATTCGTGTGAGCCACAGGCTACCTAAAAGGATTCGGTGTCTTCAGGAAAAGTGGTCTCAACTTTTTCAAAAAGATACCTACATGAGACACAATAGATTAACTGGCTTTCGTTGAATGCGTGACCACCGTAAATGAAAATTCCGTCACAAAAAGATACGAAAATATGCCACCATTTTGGAGCTCGCACGGAAAAAGAGAAATAAGCTGTACAAATACGCGAGACATCACCGCAGAAACAAGCCATCCGTGAACAGATGCTGACGAGCGACGCGAAACCAAAATATCAAGGTCAGGTGTTGTAGATTTTTTTCATTATTCTAGCCCATCCATAGGTCTTTTACCAGTTTTTTATACTGGATAGCTATTTTTCACGGTGCCAAACAGGCTTTCATTTCTCCAGTAGGCCTAATTAGTGCTAGTCCCAGTTTGTAGCGAGTGCTTAGTCCTCATCTACATAATGGTTCCGTCCAACGTTCCGCCACTGTTCCATGCTTCCACAGTCCAATGTGAACTACCAGCCCACACAGGTATCTGAGACTGACTGTGACCATCTTAGTACAATCCACAGTTCTCCTACTACCCTAGAACTCTCAACTGTATTCCACCAAATAAATCATTCCTCAGCCTGCTCCAAAGTTTCTGATTATGTCACCGGTCCCGTCTTCCTCAAAACGGTCGCTAAACCTCGAATCACCACCACCTATCCTCCCGACATGTTCAAAGAAGCGGTTTAGATCCAGAAGATCCAGGTTCCAACCCCCACCTCTCGGAGCCGGCAAAGACAGCATCCCAGGCAACCTTAGATTGTTCAGTTGATCTAACTGACATATCCGTGCCTCCTCAACCCGGCAACACTCTCTCACCATTGCCAATAGGTTCTGAATCCTCAATGACCTAGAAAATCTCGAAACACCTGTGCGCCAAATGGAGAAAGAAATGTCCTCCCTCCGGACAATACAAGCGATTGCATGCCTTCTGAATCCTGACGGAACATGCAATCAAACAAACTTAGAAAAAGCGTCACTTCTTATCGACACCATAGCTACTGAGATTAGTCAACTCATCGAATGCCGGCATCAAGTATTAATATTCAACGCATCCGATCGAATCCCACTTGAGCATGCCAAAACTGCCATCCTGAATGCATGTGGCATGCAGGACACCATATGCAAAGCTCGGCGACTCCGGAAGTCGAAACCATCCATGTGCTGCCCGATAGTAATGCAATTCCGGGATGAAAAAGATGCCGCGCGCTGCTAACAGCCCGGACTCTTCTCCCATCTACCCAAAAAATTCCATAGCTTAAAACTTAAAGATGCTCGTACAAGAATGCAGAGACATCCTACCAAATAGTCACCGGAACCTGTTGCATCGTCACCCACCAGTACTTGCGCTGACGAGTGCCACAATACCACACAGAGCTCAATTGGACCCAGGTTCTGTACCCCACGCTCACGACCTTGAGCCCTCCACTTCTATCTCTGGGCATCCACAAATATTATCTCTGACCTCCACCACGCCAACGAGATCGAATGCTGATTTAAGAGATACGGTAACTAATCAGCCCACACATAAGGTTGTGGTGGAGAATGATAGCACAGGTTCTCATTGTAGACCTCCTGACCTAATGACACTTCGTGTCTCCCCACCAAAGCGTTTCCTTGGACTCAAGCACCTGCTGTCCAAGCCTCGCACTGTGACCCCTTCTCCTGTACCAACTCCCCGAGCTTCTGCTCTACGCCCTTCTACAAACCTGACTGAACCCGTAATTCCTCATAATCACATTTGTAGCCCCTCTAGCCGTGCTACTCAGTTCCATGGCAGGGTCTCTAAACCACAACTACCGTTACGTTATCCTAGACCCTATCAAGTTCCGCCCCTCTGGAATCCTGCGTACTATATGCCTAGGATCCCTTTTCATAACTACCTGCTCCACCACAGCCTCCGCCCCATCCGAAGCCACGTGTTACCCCACCTCTACGACCTTTAGCTATACCTCGACTTCCTACTTCAAACCCCCTTCAACTAC
Source organism: Opisthorchis viverrini (assembly GCF_000715545.1). Classification (NCBI taxonomy): domain Eukaryota; kingdom Metazoa; phylum Platyhelminthes; class Trematoda; order Opisthorchiida; family Opisthorchiidae; genus Opisthorchis; species Opisthorchis viverrini. Next base: position 253,458 of record NW_008751779.1, read on the forward strand.
AGCCAACGCAGGGTATTCCTGCTCACTCCCAACGGAGCTCACCCCTCCCAGAGAGTTTGATTATACCACTAACTTCCTCACTGAACCATGTCCCCTCCCTCACCTTGCATCTCTTACCATAAATCTTTCATTCCATCTCCTCCAATCAGCCCAGTTTGTTTACCCGTTCCCTCCGTCCCCTACGATTCGATGCTGAGGGCACTACAAAACAGATCCACCTAACCTCTCGGGGCCCCTGTCTTACCCTCTCATTCCCTGTCTCTTAAACAGTTCTCCTGCCTTTCCACCCCACGTGACCTAAATCTCGCTGTTTCTGTTGGGCTACCACACAGGGTATCACCTCCTGACCATGTCAGTTACATTATTACAAGCGATTGCCCGACCCAGCCTGTTACTCTTTGTCCATGGAGCCCCGCTGCCTTCCCTGCCACCCAAACGCTGCCTCGGTACCCATCGCGGTACGCCCCATCATTTTGTTCTCACTTATCTCTACTTGGTCCTACTTCGCCTACTAACTCGAGAACCCCCGATTCCCCTGTCTCCACTCCACCCCATACTGACCTCTCTGGGCTTGTCAACTTCTTGCCAGCCACATAACCCACCTCTCTTGATCCCGCTAGCAATCTCTGTCGTTCTAATCAAAACCCGCTCTCTCTTAGCTAAATTACACTACATCAAAGTTATCTCCACTATAGCTTGTCCAACCTTGATTTGCAGCACAGAAACGTGGCTCTCTCCTAGCACACCTGATGCTCTTATCTCCCTTCCGGGATACACTATCCTCCGTTCTGATCGTTCCCACCGCCGTGGAGGTGGCTGCCTCATATACGCCAGAACTGATATGGAAGTCTCCACCATTGACTATCCACTATTGGCGGACACTCCAGACTCTGTTTGGCTTTCTGCATGTCGGACTAATCCACCATTCATCCTCGGGTGTTTGTACATGCCCCCTCCACACTCCATTATCTCGATTAATCGTCCATCTACGCTTCTTTCTCACACTCAAGCTCTACATCACCCGAGTAAACTAATTGTTGGGGATCTCAACCTTCCTGAAATTGCCTGGTCTCAACAAAACTCCCCTTTGCGCTTTCGCTCCTGCTTACCCAGCTTAATGTCGAAGGTTGGTCCCAGCTTGTGAGGCAACCAACACGCGGTACCCACACCCTGGACATTGCCCTCGTCAACGGCTATCTGTGTCCCACCGCTGCAGTTGGTCCGAAGTTTTCTGACAGCGACCATTGTATTGTAACTTGCAGCCGGACTTCAGCCCTCCCTTCAGCTACTCTTCCTCCCTTAACCTCTTTCATCCTTTCCCCGGACATTCTTGAAGCATTTGCAATCTCATTGCGCAATAGGACCTGGGACGAGTTCTTTCTCTCTGATGACACGCAAAGCGTGGCTAACATCTTTTACGGCAACTTACTATCGTCATTATACCTAGTTGCTCCCACACGAGCTTCCCGTGCTTCTGGTCGTCATCCAGCCACACGGCTACCCGCTACACGCCATAAACTCAGGAAGTATCGTAGGC
>NW_008751779.1:259632-330299 GCF_000715545.1 Opisthorchis viverrini
TTGATGCATGTCTGGGTCACGCACAGCGCCTACTCACTCTGCTGAGTCAATATCCGAAATTGTGGCCAATGGAGAGTACAAACTACAAACAACGGGGATTGGTGGTCCACTACTGCGATGGTTCGCTTCTTACCTCACCGGCAGAACCCAGGCCACCAATATCGGGGATCTCAGCTCCTCAGCACTCCCAATTACCAGTGGAGTTATTCAGGGTAGTGTGCTTGGCCCTCTGCTGTTCTTACTGTACATCGATAACGTAACTGACTCGATCACCTATGGACCCCCTTTTCTGTTTGCTGATGACACTAAGACAGCTTACACGTTTAAGACCCGTGATTCTGAGCCTACATCTGCATGACTCCCTGTGTCAATCTCCGTCTCACCACGGAACTGCGTATCCCTTCTCCGACCCTTGACGACCGTTGCGGGGTTGTCCATAAACCGAAGCATGTCAGTGCGATGATGGCATGCACTATCATACCCAGTTAAATGGCACTCCTGCAACCATTTTCTCCAGAACCTCGACCGCAACCCCTCGCCCACTCAAGCCTGTGGCCACGACGTCGAGCAGTTCCCATCCGGCCACGTCTCTGGGATGAGCTCTTCCGTACCCAATGAATTTGCGCTCAGATTTGGCTAGCCTGGCTTTCCTGCTGCAATTTCGACTTGCTTGTTGCACAAGTTCAAATCCGTATACGGAGTTCAGGTCGCCCTATGTATTAGCAACTTGTCCCCATCCAACCTATTCACCTGCACCTGACATCCCCGCAACAGTGCAACCAGTGAGTCTGCTTGCTTACAGATTAAACCACATTTTTGAGACAAAACTTGTCATGTGCTCCCAATTTGAATTATCCCATCTCCATCTTTACTTTTGCTCGTTGTGACTCCGACCATTTACCTAACCACCGAAGGTCACTCACGGCCAGCAATGGTTTTCAGTTTTAGTTAATGCCACCTGACTGTCTTTGATCTAGTCGAACCTCATGCCCATTTTTCCCAACAAGTTTGGAAATAACCTGTTATTGCTATATCATCGGGTGTTCCCCACTGTTTGACATTATCCTCTTTTTGTGCAATCCGCACCCCCACAAATCCCTCAGTCATGCTCCATTCTGACTGTAAAACTATGATCACGCCAGACGGTGTGCCACCCACAAGTTGGGAATAAACATTATTATCATTATTCTCTTTGAAGGACAGGCATGGTGCATCCACGAGTGACCCAACATTGGTATCTGAGGTTTACGGAGAACACTGTACAGGTCTTTATTCAGCCCCAGCGTCCTTGTCACACCGACCCTTGTCAAAGCGTATCTGTTCACAGCAGCTAACCCCATGGGAGGGAAGCTTGTTCCATAGTTTAGAATAAAGGAAAAGGAAAAAGTTTTGTCTAAAGACAGTTCGACATGTCGACAGTGAGAATGAACGGATATTATAGGGAGTACGGGAAGAAAATTCAGGGTCGCAGTCAGCTATGTAAGCCCGCCGGTAGATTAAGCGATGCAGGAGGCCTAGATTCAACCTGATGTGCCTTGGCCATAATGGATCCAGCCCAAGTGATAAGCAGCGAAGACGATACGGTAGTGTGGATGAAACCGGAAACAGGTCGGTGGAGGATATTCATCAACTCTTGCACATGGTCAAACCATTTTGCGCGACGACGAGGTCCATACAAGGGGCCTGAAGGAAAAGTCGCCTACAATGGAAAATCATTTTTGCCTGGCGTTTCGTCAGTCGCTCGACGAAAACCGCCTTTCCTCTGCTTGGAAGGGGGAGATTGCCGCGCCTGTACAAAACCGGTGACCGACTATCGCCCGGAAGCTACAGACCCATAAGCTTCACTGGCATGCCAGTGAAGGTGGTGAAATGCATTCCAAAGCACACCATCCTAGGCCACCTTACTTCCAAAAAATTGACATCTCCAGCTTAGCACAGCGTTTCCTCAAACTATTCAAGAACTGGTCTTACAAATTGTTTAAAAATGGCAATTAAAGAGGATTTATTATGGGAGGATCGGCGAATGTGAGCGCAGAGCTTGCGAGCTTTAGCCACTCTGTACCTTATATGTTGTTTGAAGCTAAATGTACAGGAATAACTAAGGTGTTGATTCCCCCTGTGAATCAACGGAGAACAAGGGTAACTTTCCTTGTTTTCTGACTACTCATGAGTAACATGACTTACACCTGTCTATTATGATACCGTTTCGTTTTCTTGCTGCTCGTTTTCCTCCCGTTTCGTTCCTACTTAAGGTCTGTTTATCCCTCGGTAACAGATGTCAATATTTTGTTGCCCCTCTGCCATTGCCTGCAAGTTCGTCTCGACTCCACCAATTTTGAGCGTCCACTCCGATGGAAATGCGGGCCTAAAAAATTGACATCTCCAGCTTAGCACAGCGTTTCCTCAAACTCTTCTTGCGTGACGAACATGCTCGTGTTTGCGTACAGCTTAACCCAAGCTCAGGACGAGGGACTCATATCGGATGCAAAGGTCTTTACATCTCAAGAGCATCTGATCGGATCCAACACTATCCGACGCTCCACAAACTTGAGTCTTACGGGATCCAAGTAAAATCCTTCGTTAGATCAAGGCGTTCCTACCATGCGGATTATTCCATGTAGAGATAGACTCCATCCACCCTTTTAAAGTGCCGGTGCCCATTGGAGTTCCCCCAGACTCCGTTTTGGGACTACCGCTGTTTCTGAAATACTTCAAGGACCTTCCAGATATTATTGAGTCCAGGTCTAATTTTTACGGACGACTTTAAATTCTGAAGTTCAAATGTCAGTGCCCCCCAAATGAATGTAAACGCTGCAAAGCAGTGGTCTTTGGATTGGCACCTTTATCTGAATGACGAAAAGTGCGTCCTCAAGTTATTTAGAAGAGACTCAGCGAATGCCTTTGTCATGCACGGTGAAAAAGGACCAGAAGACATCATTAAGATGGACGTCAAAGAGGGTTTGCTTATCTGGCTCTCTCTGAACTTGTCCTTCCCACTGCATCATGAGAAATCGGCTAAAAGGCACCTACCGTTTTACGGATGATTCGCTGCAGCTTCGCCCGTATCACTCACCGGAACTTCCAAATTTTATATGGGAGCTTACCCATTATCCTCAAAATGTAGTGATTTCCTCTTCATTACCTACAAAAAACAACGTACACAGAGGAAAATACGTACATTATCCTTTACATCCTTGTAAAAGGGTTACCTTGAACAAAATGTCGACCAAAGTTTGAAAAGCGGGACTTCAGTTCAGGTTGCACGCGCAGCAGAGCAAAGATTACTTGGTGCCAAAGTACTGCGTTTAGAGACCGTCACTATTAGTGACAGTAGGTATCAAAATCGTCCTCTGAAAATGTACGTTTTTATTATTTAATCGGGGCGACCAGTTTTACGATGACAGCCAAGTTAATCAGTAAAAATGACGCAGGAAAGCAAAACACCGCTGCATTATTGCCTGTCACAAACATTCGACCATTTCGAGTTTTAATCACTGGATCTTGTGCAAACTTGACTTGTAGATCCGGGGTTTTTGTCATGTGAAAAACTGACCAGTCAGGAGACTGACTTGTGCATAAGTCACATATATTTTCCAACACGCCAAAATCGAGTGTAACTACAAGCCAAGGCCGCTCACTAGAAGTAGACAGAAGCTCATCTTACGAAAACGGTGTGGATTTGTAAGGTACGAAATTTACGGGAAGTTGGTCTAGTCCGGTTTACTTCACGATGATGTGTCGCTCATAGGACTGAGTTTAAGTTATTGCACTTTCGAGGCCACCACCCATTACCAGTTTGCATGTGATTGCTAGTTTGGGAGATAAAGCGCGAGATTACACATAAATATATCTCAACGTCCTGTCTGTTGGCAGAACCTTAAGCGCAGAATGCATTTTCCGGAAATTCTTGTCGGGGGGAAAACCTTCTACATGGAAATGATGAATTTTGATGCATGTGTGCCCTGATCAAAAACTACCTCAATCTGCCATCATTTATTCGCGAGTTGTTTTAATCCATCTCTCCACTAACTTTGTGGTGCGAATTGGACATTGAACTCTCCGTGCTGTGGCTTAAAAGAGGTTTCACGTATGATTGGTGAGAAATTTGATTCTGTATCCCCTTCATCCTTTGCGGCGTTTGAGATGGCAAAAAAGATTACATGGAGGACAACTAGGTAGTATTCGTGCGTTCGTCCAGTAGTCGTAGCACCAGGTCTTCCCTGCGTTACGAATGGGTGTTCTACAAATGCAACTGGCGGCTGAAAGGCAAATGAAAAGTCGAGTAATCTTTAGAAGCAAGCAAGCTTAGCTTGTTTTCTAATAAAAACAGTGTGCAAAAAACTCGCTATCTGGTGAGGTTTTGCGTTAGGCGGCAAGATAACCACATCGCAGTCGCATCTAGTTATCCTGAACAGAACCACAAGGTTCCCAAGGTTTGTACAATTGGCTTCCGGTAGAATGACGGCTAATCGAAGAAGGGTTGGGCACCTGGAGGGTCCTGCTAATTAATGTAACGCCGTTGTGTGTGGTGTGGGATTTTGTGGCCGGAGAATTCTGTAAAATCCTTGCTACTCAGACGTTTCCATCAGCTCTGCTGAGCAAATGCCGCATAGTTGGGTTTTATGGCGGTAAAGGTTATGCCTTGGTCCTGTCAAAACTTTGAGAGACCGGACGCGTGCTTGTGTTGCAGTCAGGAGGATATCACCATGACCATGTATGTTTCTCTAGACGGCAGCAGATAGCGTTGTTTTGCGCGTTTCAGATACAGTCCACGAAATGCACGCTCTTTCGGGTAGGTTTTTTAAAGCATCTAGTGTGCAGCTAGTAGATATGGGCTGTGTACCTCACTGATCATGGATAGAATGGATACAGTGCATACAGTCTTGTATACTTTCGTAAAGGTTGGGCAGTTTTCACCCATGTGTAAACTGGCCGGCTTATCCAGAGAAATGATTGGGGAGCTATATGAATTGAAGGCTGTTGTTACGGACAAATTGGCGGCGCACAGGTAAGCTGCAAGTGTTTTGTTCTGTACATCAGACGTTTTGTTTCTCATAATACGAGCACATTGATTTCGGTAAGATCTGGAACCACTGTGCCACACAGAATCACGATTCGTCTCTTATCTTACGGCCCACTGGGCCTACATCACCCGAATTGGGCTGTTCCCGCACAATTTAGAATTGGTCGCTTCGGTATTTGATTGTCCGTCACATTACCAATGGTCGCCTTAATAACCAGATGCACCACTCCGACACACCGGGGCGTTCCATACCAAAGGTTTCGGCACCCCGCGTGGCTCATGCGGGTATTCGAGATGCATACGTCGTATCACTGCGACCATTTGGAGACCCTGGAGAACAACAACAACTTTCTGAAAGTGGTCTGCTCAATGACTATGCATGCACGTCTCCTTGTTTCTGAGGCACTAGGGAGCGACATCCAACGCCGCACTATTATAGGGTTAGAAAAAAAACAAGTGTGGTCAACCTACGTTAACTAATTTACGGTTGATGGTGCAAACGCCCAGGTGCCCTCAGTGATATTTCGATAACCTAACTTATATTTTCCTTCTATTTCGGAGCGGTAATGGCTCAAGGAAAACCCCACACAAAGAAGGCCATGTGTTTGCCGCTAGGACATGTGTACTCATCAAAATAAGCAATAAAATTCAATTTTTCACGGCAGTAGAGATAGACTGGCGCGCTCTTACAAGCTGACTGAGCATCGTGGGCCCCTAGCCGCATGCTAGTTATGTGCATAATCTAGGTTAGTTTAGCGGTACCATATAATCAATGTAGGTAGCATGTGGTTGTTTAATAAATCATAAGGATATAAATAGCAGAAATTATTTGCAGGAGTGGCTTTTCCGCATGACCTCATTCACATGAGATACGTAGTTTTTAGAATTTTCAACGATTTTTTCAGCTACCGAGCTATTCGCAAATTTTGTTGATTGTAAGTGGTTCACCTTTTTCTGCGATTCAGAATATCTTGTCACCTTTAGCCGGATATTCACAGTCGGTGTTTGTTGAAGGTTTGCCCATTTGAACATATTATCCATACTTTTCAGAATAATTCATAATACACAGACATTCTACAATGCAAAGAATCAACACCGAAAATGTCGCGGCTTTAAAAAATTGATTTCTTTGTGCGAATGCTGGGTGGCTTAAACGAGAGATAAAGTCTACAGATTTCCCAGTGCAACTGCCACCCAAATGGATATTTGAATGACAGTTGTACGCATTATACTTTCCAAGCGGAACAAATTAGGCGAGTTTATTCAGCAAAATTCGGCAACGCATTGTGTCCTGGGGAGCGATCAGTTTGTGAAAAAAAGACTTGGGGTGGTGATGCAAATATGTGCATTTGTTGATCCCTGCTTTCAGCCAGCCAGTTAGTGATGCAACGTTTTCAGAAATCTACGTATGGATTACTAGCACAACGATATATTCCCCGTTGAAAACTGTGACGCCACTCGATTGGAATACGTCATAAAGCGCAACAACAATGTCGAAAAGTACGACTAGTCATCACCACCATGAAACTCGTACGCGATGTCGTTTACCTCGGCTACTTGGCCATGGATAATCCAATGCATGAAACCGGCTACAAGGCACTAAATATACTGTTTGTCTTATTCAGCGGCTAACAACATCCTCGACTACTCGAGACTATACAAAATTTCTTTTACCTTGGTTATTCATGGTGATTGCTAGGCCCATAGCAATGGGCGATGCTGTTTATGACACCTTAAATATGCGTGGCAGCCTAAGCAAAACGGAAACTAATGTACTTTTCCCCATACCCGACGTCCTGCTATCTGAAACAGAACGCTACCTGGCCAAACAATTAGCTGTTTACTTTTCCTGGCAGCGTTCGAGCCCATACACCAGCACTCTCTAGTACACCTTTTTCTGACTCTCACCAATCGCTGTTCCCCAATCTAGATGCGGCTGACTTACTACCACGATCGAATTGCTTATTGCACCCTTGATGGACCCAGTAATATCGTTATCCACGGCGGTGTTACTTTGTCACGATTCCCAAGCCAATTCTAATTACCTTGAAAATCCTCTGTTGTTCACATGCAGGCATGCCCACAAGTCCGTGTGTACCACCTAAATGGCGGTACCGCGACCAGTGTGCTCTGATGGCTTGTCCGCAGCCCACCATAATTCCACGACTTCCCAACCGATATTCCTACGGGGGTCTACAAAGGCGTCTCACTCCGCTGAATTTCCGCCAACACTCAAAAGTATTGCCCGCCAAGTTGTAGTGTCTGCTACTTTGTCTATAAACCAGACATCCTTTCCAACAAAACTACCACGGAGGCAGTACACCGATAAACGTAGCGTACTTTCCAGAATTTAAGTACTACAGAATACTTGTACACATTCGGAAAGTCCACTTGAATTACGCGGAAAATGAACCAGAAATTGTAGATTCTTGAGGTTTATCGAGTAAACACGTGTACGTATAAAATACATAATGAAATGGTTGCCAACCTCAAATTATGTTTTTTTTCGTTTACTTTATCTGTTTCTTCTGTAGCGCCATGGTTGATACAAGGTATTGCAGGGCAGCTTTATCGCAAATAATTGCATCCTTTAGAGCACCAGATCCCTGTTTCGTGGTGAGGCTATTCGGTTGTAGTACACACTTCGATGAGTAGCTCTGGTGTGTTTCCATACGTAGACTGGCCTGTGCTTTACGTCTCGATTCAACTCTTCTCCTAATATTGTCAAGTTGTCGCAAACTCCGCTAATTGTCCTCCCAAAATGTCTCGCTCAAGCTGAGCGTCTAACTGCAATGCAGAAAACCTGCCAGTTCTAACGCTACCAACCTTACTGGACTTTGGTGTGCAATGGGATGGGGGAAAATAGGGGCTGGTAATACGGTTCACCTGGGGTGTGGCCGGCGTGCGATGAGCGTCAAAAATTTTCACAAGAGCCGATCGCTTTTTGGCTCTCACGCACGATTAGCTTCTATGGCTACACATCTTCTTTAGGGATAGTTTTCTCTGGGTACAAGAAGCTTTTGATTCAAGGCTTCGAGTCCCTGAATCTTGGTGAGCAGCATTGACCTAAGACCTAATCACGAGCCCACAGACCTAGAGCTGAAGAAGGCCAACACGGTCTTATTTACCGAGGCAACCGACCTTCCAACAGACGTTGCTGTCGTGCTATCCACCGTGGGTAAGGCTACGGCGAGCGGTAGACTGGTTTATCAGATTAACATCTTACCTCCGCAGTAAGAGTTGGTAATGGTAGTGATCTTAACAACACCATGGCTCATGGTGGTCTGGATACCCGATGAGTTACCCTACCAGCAATGTGTGGCAAAGAAATTAAAAGAATAACGCTAGGTTGGGCATACAATAATAAAGAAGTCAGGTGGAACAAACTCACTAATGCTTGTTCTTTTTAAAATATTTCGTCGTTGGCCCAGGTCAGCGAATAAATAACAGTCCAGTTATGGTGGTCCAGGGAACTTCTTCCGAATAGTTCCCACATGTAATAGATTCCAAGGATGGTCCGAAATGTTTTGACACCAGATTTAGCACAGGAGACTCGCAAATGACCACTGCAAGCGAGGGCGAAATCAGAAGATAAAGTCAAAGCACGTGACTGCGCCTGTATTACGTGAAATTGTACAAGCGCGAGTTTTTGTAGTTTTTCGCATTCAAACAAAAAACGATTATGCAACTGAGAAAATACGTGGTGTTATCATGGAAGCGAAGAAAGGTACAAAACGCCAAAAGGCTCAATGAAATGAATGAAGCAGAAGGATCAGTAGGTCCTTATGTTCAGCTAGAAAGTGTTCCCTCGAGGCTTAGTACAATTTATATGCTCGACTCGAAACTTGTTTAGGGCTACGTAGAAAACTGCCGATTTACAAGCTACATCCAATTGTTCTTAATGGTCTGTTGTGTGCGATTGGTTGACTGAATAATAGTATTTTGCCAAAATACACAAAACAGCCTCCAATCCTTCCAGGGGATCACTCAGTAGCGCAACGCATCAATAATCACTATCATAAACATGAAGTTCGTGTGTGTACTTCTCATACTCTAGCAGCTATACAACGGTATTAGATTTTAGGTGCTAACACAGCTGTCAGGGGGCCATTAGTAGAGGCATGGGAGGCAAAATTTGGTCAACTCTCCCAGCCAACAATTAAATGCGAATACCCCATTCGCCATAGTATGGCAAGGATAACCATTTGCAACGACTGTTTTCGAATACTTCGGACCGCTTGGAACTCGTGGACGCCGTAGAACGAGGGAGCGATATGACTGTAATTTGCATTTTTGTAGACCCACGCAATCTATATTCGCTATATACCAACCCATCATCCACTGCGTTTCCTCAATTCATAAGTGGACAAGGGAATCCAAAGGAGGTATACAGTGATAAAGCACCAATTTTTTTTGTAGCAGAAGGGGCTGGAATTCAACAAAGTGAAGTACGATGTGTCACGACAATCAGTTGATTACACTCTAGCCCCCCTTATGCAAGCCGCAAAGATGGCAAAGATGGGACAGGATATATTCGATATGTTCCAAGTGCAGTTATTCGGGAGTAAGTGGTAACAGAAGTATTGCTGGAGACATATCTAAGGAATTGCAACGAATACTGAAGAACCGCTTATTGGTCCCAGTGCTAGATGACCCTGATAGCATTGATATGTTAATCCCAAATCATCTACTTCTACCACGAGTATCATTAATCCTTTTTGACAAAGATCCAGAACTGTGATACCAATATACTCTGCAGGTGACGAAGAGTCGATTAGTGGCCAAAAGTTTCGCGCCGCCGGCTGACAGAATGCCTTCCACTGCTTCAATCGCGGCAAATGTGGACGACTCTCAGAAGAAACATAAGAATGGGTGATCTGGTGTTGATACTTGGACAGCAACACACCCACGGTATATGGACAAAAGGAATTGTGACGGCCACTATGCCTAGGTCGGATGGGTGTGTCAGGACGGTCGTGCTCAAGACTCTCGATGATAAAGTAATCGGAGGTGCACGGAAGATATGAATGTTAGAGGAAATGATGAGCCATACATGCCCGTTCACCGTGGAGGACATGGAAGACTGTATACTTTCCCCTAGGTCAAATCCTTCCCTTGTCTGGGCCTGCTGTTTGTTGGGTCTACCTCATAGACCTGATATTCAGTTGCAATTTTCAATCAAATTCAACCCTTGACATGTTGAATTAATTTGGTCGACTATCTTTTACGCCAGATTTTGACCATTTTGCGTTACCACGTATTGTGTGCAGGCGTGTCGTTAATTAAAAACGATTTGCCGTATTTTCTGGGCTTCTTTTGACTTACACTACTTTGAGTAGCAACGTGGATTGAAACCCTCACGTATGAGGTTCGCACCCCCTTTACTACGCATTTTACACATGTAGTACGGTATTTTATCGATGAAGTCCAAGAATCCACATTTGCTGGCTTGTGATTTTGGGCATCACCCAGGTGGGCCATCCCGAAAACGTCGAAGTATCTCATAGGTAAAACCTTGCTCAGTATTCGATACAGTGTGTGCTAACCGCCATAGAAGATCCTGCAGACCCATTAGCTCTGACTGATTCCTTGGCTTTGTCTTGCCTAACACCTGCCGCAACGAAAAAGAACGTTCGCTATTCAGGTCAAAAATGGCAGATCCATTTTGAGGTTCCGCAGACAAGGACGACGTATTTATTACTCGCATAATCTCAAAATAATTTCAAATCGAATACCAAAGAAAGCACGCAAAGAAACAAACTTGCTAACAAAATTTTACACCGTCTTCATGGAGGTGCCGCTCTCAACCACGGCAAGAATCAAAAATATTAAATCCACACGAAAAATAGACCTTAGGTACACTTAAAAAAATTTTGAATAGAGTTGCGGCCGTCCAAAGAAGATTTCCAGGTTTTAATTTATTACCCCCGAATGCTAATAGCTTGGGTAAGTTTTTCTTTATTTCACACTGGCTTCCGATACATTTGGGGTTCTTAATCATTGAAGCTATGTAGCTGAAAGTAATTGCACCACCTGCCTCACAGCTGCTTTTCCCCGCAACTTACAGCGTGCAATGTGTCTGGCATCTCCTCTTATTTTTTCCCATCCCTCATTTTTCTGTCACCTGCCACGCTTAAAACGTACCGACCATGTTCTCTCAGATAATATGCTTCCCACATGCTGAGATATGAAATGAATTACTATTAATTTAAGGCCAGCTTTATTGTATATCTTGGGCCCAGCCTTTGGAAATGGTAAATCAGAGATTTAGAAGTAACTTCACTTTGACTTGCGGTTCATGATTCCGCTCAGTGAAAGTCTAATGGTGCTGCTGGTATGGCGCCCCATGGCATGATGAGCCCCGCTTACGAGCAGACTCGGATGGTCAATTTAGAGGCAGGGAACATGGAACTTATCGCATTTTATCCGCTCATCAGTCGTTGGCTCCCAGATTAAGCCTTTGGTAGGGTATTGTAATATCACCCAACTATGTGTCGAGTAGCATAGGTTCCATCTTTTTGCCAGGTTACAAACGGGCTTGCGATTTTTTGGTCGTGTATAGATTTTTTGAGTTTCAACATCGTTAAAAGTGTAATTATCGTGTGACCAACCGTCTAAGAGGCACCGTAGGCTTCAAATGATATTATGATTACTGCACTGGCCTCTGCTGAGAGCAATGTACCGTCTTGTCTGGCACCTTTTATAGCAGTTAATGAATGGTTTGCGTCGCCCCTGCCTACACGCACACGTATTTGACGCGCACTCAACCCAACTATCTCTCCACCTCCCGAGTTAGCACGCATCCGCGCCCGAATTCAGAACCTGTGCAAAAGCTGTGCCAACCTCCTGAACTAATGTTTGGCTTTTGAGCCGCAGGGAATCAAGACGTATAAGAAGCAACAAAGCTTCCCTGTTTGTCTCGCAGTTACAAAAAACCGCAAAATCCTGCATTTTATGGTCGTTACGGAAATATAGACTGTCGACCGATTTAAGAGGTTTTGTTTTAGTGTGTAGCGCTATTATTCGCGGGAAGCCCTGCGTTCTGCTTGTCCTCGCTTGCGGCCGGGACAATCGGTTTCGTTGTGTTTTAATGTGTTTATGCCTGGAGTGTTTACGTGTACGAGAATGCAAACATTTGTTTTTGATTTCAAGTAATCGTCATTGCGCCCAAATTCCTTTCGTGTTGCGCGTAGGGGCTCGTCAAGAAAACGTCACTTAGGAAATTACTTCAGATGGTTCCAGCAAGCGGCTGTTTTTGTTGCCCGACATATGATTGTGTCCACAATGTCTTTAGTCGAACAGCTGAGAGTAAGATTCATAATTAATCAAGTGATAGGTTCCAGCTATTTCGCATTTGACTGTCCCAGGGGATAAACTAGGCTGTGCATTATAACGCCGTTCGCCGGCAGTTTCACTAACCCCTGTTACCAGCAATTTGGCACTAGAAGGCCACTCACATCTGCGGTCCATAGAGACCCTTTCGGTTACTACAAACAACTCAGCTTTTTGCCGTAGGATATCCCAGTGCAAATTGTTGGAGGGAACGTTCCGTGTATTCTGCTTACACTTGTTTTACTTTTCAGCATTACAATTTTCGCACGCGCTCAGTGAACCTCTTCTACCCCTGTCATCAGTGGATGAGCTCCAGAGGTATCAAGAACAACTCAGAGATAGTCCGCGTTATGAACAGCAGGTAAATATTTTTCGTAGTCGCAAGTATTGATTTCATGGAGGTTAAAAGGTGGCTCCTGCATGAGGCTGGCGATGTACAGCCGTAGTTGACCAAAATACTTACAGTGACGTTGACACGAAAGTTCACTGGTGCGAAATAAATGAAACAGTAGCCTTCGGGCCAACCAGACTAGCCCAAGAACGCATTTGTAAGCATTCAATGGTTATTTTATCTTTGGATAACTAGACAAGTGGCTGGATGAAATTCAACAATTATTTTCATTACAGACGCGACAGCTGAGGAATTTCTGAATACATGTCTACGACAAATGAAGGAAATCGTTTATCGCTGCCTGGAGGACGAACTGCAAAAAGTTCGGAAACGCCTGCAGAAAGCCACCAGGAGTGGCAGATGATTCCTCTGTATTTTTTCACTCATTCGTATAAAAACTGTGCTTGGAAACACTTACTTATAACCAGGGAGGCAATTTTTTTAGGAAAGGTGTGGGGGTAAATGGGTTATCACGGCACGAGACCATAGTGTTTTTGAAAGTTAGCGAATCGTACTGGGAAAAGAAATAAATGTATATAATGGGCTAAATTTGCGTGCCGGATGAATTTGGCTGAGCGCTATCTGGGTGCGGAAATCTGTTTCATTTCCGCACAGAAACTGCGCCCGGGTGCAGAAACCTGTGGACAATGTGCAAAAATTTCCGTGCATGGACGCGCATGAGCTGCACGAATTTCTGCGCCGAAGCTAACTGGGCTTTAACTCCAACCGCAACAACGATAAATCGTTCTGCGGCCCTTGCTACACTAAGTAAAACGACAGCCTCATATCATCCGCCTCACAGGCGCGTGTGAGAATCTAGGAAACCTCGGCATCACCACTTAAAAATGCTACAATGACCTACTCTGACAGGGACCAATAATGCGATTGTAGAGGCTCGCCCTTCACCCCGAAAACCTGAATCTTCTCAGCCATTAACTTCAGTCTCAAAAGCACACCCGAGCTTCAGAATTGAAAGAGCCTCGCAGCTCGTTTGGAAAGACATTATCACCAACTCTCTCCTCACTGTCTCTAATGGAATTTCGGCATCTTTTCACCTACCGCTCTCAAGTAGTGCAACTCTAGGGTACATTCCACGTCATCCATTTTGCCACCGGAAGGCTAGCCTTTCCTCTGGGGCCCCTTCCCGAACTCTGATTTTTTCGCAGTTTTTAATAAAATCATCAAATTGGTTAAGAGCACCCGGGTGCGGCGTTTTGTTTATCCGGTTTGTCTACCAACTTTTTGGGAACATTCCACGCTACCTCAAACCCTGACAAGCACTTCAGCCACATACAACATGTCATTTGTGAGAATCGACCACCCAATCTTGCGCCAAACGCGAGCTTGATGACGCTGATCTCGTGTTGGTCTCAGCTTCTCAAATCGAAGAAACCAGCCGTGGGATGTAACGTTCGCTCTCATGGCCCACAACCTCCCGAAGCCCGCGAAATTCAGTTTGGAAAGCGGCGATGTCCTCAACCCGAAATTCGGCCCGCCGTTTCCGAGCTAAGGGATTCTAGCAGAATTCCACTCAACCATCCACCTCCTCCAACTTGTGCGTATGAAGCCAGCTATCTGAAATTCACTTGCTGCGTAACTTCCATCATTTCCTGTCAGGTTGGCCTATAGTTGTCTATTTCAAGTCACTTGGGACTTAGACTTTTTTATATCAGCATCCCAAACCACATTTTCACACTCATCCGCAGCCTTGTTATGCCTTACTTTTGCCAAAACTGCACTTAATCGCGCCCGCTAACCTTCCGCGGCCATAACCATAATGCGCGCGAAGATACTTACACGGTTGCTCCTGTAGTCACACCTTCGCGGTGGTTGGGATAGTGCGATTTCCTAGACGTCAAAATAAATCATTCACATCTATAGTGTGTGAGAATTCTGCTAAAAGGAAACTGGATTAACGGAACTTAGTTCTTGGCTTCTCTGCAACCGGCAAGGTCAACGAATCTTGGCTGCCTTCGAAAATCGAACATCATTAAACCCTCATTGAATTCCAACTAATCCCGAGATTGCTCTTCACACAGAGTTGCTGATTCTATGTGCACTTATTCGCACAGTAGCAGCCCTTTTCCAGAGTAAACACATCCACATCATCACTTCTACACGAGAGCATCCCAGGCTGTTCTAGAAAACTGGGAGTGGTAATCTCCTTTTGATTTGGATTATTTACCCACCCCCATGAACCACTTCTGGAGACGATGTTCCGATCCCGCATCCACCCTCGCCTTCTAGCATTCAACTTCCTTCATTTAGTGACGACTGGTGACTTTAAAACACAAAATGGTAATAAGTCATTCATGACAATCTTTCTTTTTGTTTCTATTCCGCTCCTTTTGTCACCATATTCATTGGTTGCAAAAGCACTTAATAAGGTTGAGTGTAGCACAGCGGCAAGTGTGTCGAGGTCACTCGAACCTACGGATGAGTCTGCGATACCTGGCTTCTAACGAGAGCCCAACGATTTTCATATCTGTTGTCCCAATATCTTTGGTCACAAAAACGGCAAAACACACCCTACCTTTCTGAACAACGTCTAGGGGAACTTTAAGGCCAGCGGTTTTCAAGGCATCCAATATTTTTGTCAGAGTCTGGAGACGTTTCCCACAATGCCTAAGCTCTAACCTATTCTATCCGTGTACAAATAAGCCAACTGTCCTCCCACAGCGTCCCCCAGGAGTGTATCCTTTGATGAGAATTTTGAAGGGGAAACATTTTTGCAGAATAACTCGAGCGGCTCAACAGGATGCCATGATAATTCGTTTTAGGATTTCCAGGGACTGCGTGTCTGCCTTGTGATTCCATACTTTATCTTATTCAAGCTTTGACTCTTCGTCCAACCTTCCTCTCGCCGGTGCGCTCTCCTTCCTCAAAAAGGTCATCAGAATGATCAGTTCATTTAACCGCTGATTTGCCCCCTAATTTTATTACCACCCTCCATTTTTATCGGTCCTTCTCGGACACCGAGCCCCGGCTAGTGTTCCCGAAGGACAGGTGACGAGACTGTGTAATGATAATGTCGGGAAAAATTTTCAATGCTTTCCCTCTTTAACCGTCCTAGGGATTTAATCTACGCATGCGGTTTTGTCTCCGGATGTGATATATCAGTTATACACATGACATTGCACTTGATTCACGTGTGTCTTTATACATCCCTGTTGCTTACGCGGAGTTCTTTCTATTCAACACTTCAGGTGTTTGAGCCCATATATTCTCCTCCCTTCAATTATTATACGAATCTGGTCCTAGACGCGATATCTGATAGTGCTTCCAACAAAGCCTCGTCTTCCTACCCAGTGCACTCGTGCAACAGGGTACATCGTTTTGCTAACTTGGGGGCGGGGATGAACCAAGCTGATACAAGATGCAACGTAGGTCAGTTAACATCAAGCGAAATAAGCGAATTGGTTAAAAATCTGTCTGAGTAATTTGACCTATTTTACTCATGGTGAACTGGGACTGAACCCATTGTTTATGTGTGCCATGATAATAATAGACGCCCAAATGACCTAACCACATTTACCAAATTGGTATGAACCTCAGCAGCAGGTTTTACGTCAAATCAACGTACATAAGGGCCGCGAAAGTAATACTTATTAGGTGCATAACAGCTTATCCTTTTAGGACAATTGGGTTTTATGTGATGTTCGATTACTGACAGACGACGTCGATACATTTTTATGCATTAAATCCTTACCACCAAGTATCCCCTCTGATGAAGACCAAACTCAAAATGCAGAGACCGGGAAGAAGGAAAGATATGCATCAGAAAAGCGACCGAAAACAACAAGCTTTACTGCTCTGTGTAATCTGAGCGAGTACAAATCATGCAGCGTTCGCACAGTCACCGTCAACGACAGAGATTCTTTCGCAATCCGGCTCGTCCCTTCTGGTGTCATTGGTAACAAACAGCTTCTGATTGCATCCGTCGACGAAAATGAAATCACCACGTGGCTTGCAATTTGTAAAGCAAGTATTGGAAAGAAATCCAGGAACTCACAAAATCGGGATAACATGAGCACTGCCGGAACACTCAGCAAGGCTGGAAGTTTCATGTCACTGAAGCCGATGAGCAACTCTATCGACGCTGACTGCGATGATGGGTTACTAGATAACGAGGTATATGAAGCGTATTCTTCAGGTGAGTCAAAATATTAGGAGCGGTATCTAATTTTACATATTGGATTACTGGTTTGGGTGTGATGTTTTTAGCTTTAGAAGATCGAAACTTCAGTTTCTGTGGCCGTAGCTTCAGCTTCAGGTTAACGAAGGAAACAAACGGCTTCACCTTCGCTAAATTTCTTCCTTTAGTCCGTAATACGGTTTGTCAGTTGAGATGAAGTAAATTGTGGTGTATGGACCTCCAGATTTTGGCTCACATCTCCAGGTACCTGGACTGTGTGAAGTACATTTACCGGATACTCGCGGGATTTATGTGACGTGTGATTACCTGACTGTATTCTCTATCAACCTTTAGGTTCGCGGAATGCATGGACCCATACATTACTGATTTGGGTTGTTGAATTTATAGCGTTTCTAATGTGAACGGATGCCTCCTAATGTATGCTGTCCTCCTTAATTCAAAAAATTAAGTGCAACTTCAGACGAAGCTGCAGTTGGAGAGTCTTTAAGACGAAAGATAAGTCCATGAGCAACCGCCTGTAGTCGGTGATGTGTAGATCAACCTTTTAGCATCGGTTGTATTATCCCTATTCCCGTACCGTCTAGTGGCTAGTATCTGTATATTTTGTGCCCATGCAAGGAGCCCGAGGTAACACGTAGGTGAAAGATTACGAACATTAGGTCTGTATTAAAGCCAGAAGACGGTTTATGAACGAAGTTTCACGCGAGTATGAAAATAACGAAGTAATTGGAAATGAGAACAAACCTCAAACACGACCTCATTTGTGAATGATTGAGAATATAAAAATACGTAGCATTGTTAGAGGCTCGAGTAGCTTTGTAGTGTAGCAATGGAAAAAACATTAACGAATGTCAACAAGGTAGTTACATGGGCCGACGAGTTTTTATGAGGGATCTCAGTATGACAAAGTTAAAAGAGGAACAAACTAGTAAATTAGCACGCTTTTCTAGAACATAAATACAACTGCACATATCAAACACGCTCGATCCAGGCACAGATTTAACACAATGTATATATTTTAAAAGAAAGCGTTTGATTCTTGATGCCGAAAAGTGTGCTAGTACACCATACTTCAAGAGCAGCTTTCACAAAGACTCGAAGCGGCAGTGAACATAGTGGATCCGTGTCGAGCAAAGATGACAGGTCACTGTGTGAAAGGGCTTCTTTTGCAGGAATAAGCAGGGTTTATTTTGCTGAGTAACTTTTCAGGGTAGCCTAATGTTTGTATGCCAGATAAGCAAGCCTGAATGGCGTCCGAATCAAATTAAATACCCCCCAACACAGCGCGGATATCCTGTAGTCACTGGTATTTAGATAAGCGAAGTTAAAATGGGAATCAGTAGAACATGGGTAACATAATGCAGCACAAAACGTTTCGAGTGTTTCAAAATCACCGTTTTAGCTCTGCGTTTTAGGATTTGCCAAAACGACCGACATCGACTTTTAACTACACGCAGTCTACACTGCTAGATTGTTTTGAAAATTCGACTATTGGTTGTTGGACAGACACAATAAAGTGCTCGGTCGGACAAGTGACTCTTGCTTTTTGAGCCTCAGTTCATCAAAGCTGAGCATGGGAATGTGGTTGACAAAAAACTGAGCTTATGGGGACAAAAGTGAGCCGTGTCAATGGTCCATGAAATGTTTATTTTCGATCAACTCAGCAGAGATACTATGTTCAACATGTGTATATATCAGTTTCGCTACGTCGTCTCGTACAGTGGTACCCCATGGTAGCGTCTCATTGCTTCCGTTGCTCACGAGTAATTTGTAGCAGATTTTATAGGGTCATCTGCGTTGCTTCAATAAAGTCTCACTATTGTTGACGGTTTTAGTTTTCTTGCCACTCTAGCAACAATCCTGTTTATTTCATGATTAATGATCTTAAACGAGTGACGAAAACTTCGCTAGGCTGACGGAGTACACTGAATCTACTTGTATCTAGCAGAAAATATAAAAGGATATATTTTTAAAACCATGCAATCTAACTTCTTCATCTCGTCACTTTGTGTGCTGTCACCCACGGGTTTTCCTTGAAAGTCTTCTGGCTTTTTATTTTAATATCACCTTAATAACCTGGCAATCAATTCAGCTTTGAGTCTTTTCTTGTACATTCCAAGAACAATTCAGCATAACATTATATGAACCGTTGTTATGAACTCTGACATCTTTCAGCACAGTTACTGGCTTTCGTATAATTATGTTTTGGGGGTCTAACAGCTCACTCAATATGCTCTTAAAGATTGACAGGAGAGCTTGAAATGCAGAAGGACATATCGAACACTTTTCTCATTAGGTCAAAATTAATGCTATGGACAATCTGAAAAGCGTAGGCAGTCGTACAAACGCCAAGGATGGTTTAAAATAGTTGAATTAAAGTTTAAGCAGTTTTGTAACTGAACAGGGTTATTCAGATCGAAATTCTTTTCACCTTAAGTAAGGTAAGGGTATGTGTTACGTTAAATGCACAGGCTAATCGAAAATAGAGATGTTTTTCGATTATCTGGGGTTTAGAGGTCTGTTATGTTAGCAGCTTCAGACTAGCTGATGAACTGTTTACACGAGAAAAACACCCTATGGAAAATAGGAAGACAATCGCTAGTGATGGAGCATCGTAAAACGTTTACGGTCTTATAATGGTTACTTGAAAGTACTTTATACATGTCTCTAGTTTCCTCTTCTGTAGATTGTTTTTCATCCGTTTTAGATGAAGATCTTATTAGTCTTCCACCTGCTTAGACTTTAATATGCGATTACTCTAAGCAAGGAGCGAAATTTACGAGATAATAGGGGTAAGATAAACTTCAATAACTTAAAGCTAGATATCCGCAAATGATGCTGGCGTTTGGTAAGTGACAACAATCGAACAGATGTAAGAGCACATATAGGCAAAATACATTTATTTGCGTCAAGCTTCTTGTGAGAATTGTATGACTGAAATTTGGTTCCATTGCGACAACTCCGCGTACCGAGTTCACCATTGGAAATCGTCCTTGTTGCACTGTATTTGAAACTGCGCAGGTACAAGTTTTTGTGAACAGAATGGTACCTCTAGTGTTTCATTTGGCCAGTGGTAATCTTTTCTCGAAACGATATTTGAACGCCATACTGGTATGTCATGCGATATCTTATATTCCACCTATGTTTTCTTTAATTCATGGCCCACAAATACCAGCCTAAGTAGGTGTTGGTAGAAGAATGAAGTAAACTACCTTGATGGTTCAATTTTTTTAAAACAAAAAATAATGATAAATGTTATTGTAAACTAAGTTGAATGAACAGTTACCAGTATAAAAAATGAAATTTACTTGTCGTAAGGTATGGTTCCCATTGCTGTCATTACAGTATAATGTAAAATTGAGACGTTAGGCCTCTAGCTGATCGACACTCACAATAAAACTGAGGGAAAGACAAATAAGCCGTTGCTACAGACACATAAATTGAGCAGGGTATGACACCTGAAAATGCGAAAGAAGCACAACTGAAGAAAAGACGGAAGACAGCAATTTAAATCCTACAGCGTTTGTTCCACAACATTACTACGTAACTGTTTCGGTTTTCGTCACTTTCAGTCCCGCGGTTTCTGTCATACCATAGGTAAACTGCCAATACAGGCTGAAGATTTCGTTCCAGTACACCAAAAGTTAGCGAATTGTATGTCATCTGATGAGTTTACGTCGAGAATAGAAAACATATTTTTGAATGAACTTTCGTTCTGTTGGCGCGTCAGTGTTTTTCCATCGGAGGGGCATTAAAATCGACTGCCTACAGAGTGTAGCTTCCAATCAGGAATAGCCATGGGAATGTTTTCTTGTTCTGGTCTTTATATCAAAATGTGATACTATGGCTTGACTACGATGGACATAAGCAGTGTGCGGCTGACAAAAGACTAAGGTCAGCAGACCTCATTTGCAGATGTTGCAGATGTAGCACAAAGGTCGCTGTCCGTACAGAATTAAATAATTGGAAAGTTTCAGAACTTCACACAAATCTGAGAAGCTGCTGAAGAAAGAAACCAAGATGGGTGTTATTTTCAGGAATTGAAAGGAAGCGGTGGAGTACCTAACTGATAACATAACAGTCGTGGACATGAACACACTCTTCTGGAAGATGGACACCAATGATCATTTGAAACTGTTTAGCTGTAGCCTAGTCGAACGGTTATCCAGAAAAAAACACGAATTTAATGAGACAGCAATATACACCGCAGGATGAGGATCAAAACGGACCAGAGTCTGCTCCGTTTTTCTTCCTGGCCGTTCTATCACTTTCCCCTGAAATTTGCTTTCAGGAAAGAACTTTACATCAGAAAGTTTTTTATTGTACCTTGTTTATGAGGCCTTTTTCTTGATTTTATTGGCGTCCATGGCCGCTTTTTCATCATTTAAAAATCTCCCACTTTTCTCACTGTTAAGCATAATTATCACTTTAGACTCCTTTGTCAAATGCACTTCAACATCATTCAGTTGCTGCTGTCTGCGTTTTTCGAGAGTTTTAGTTATAGTGGCATATATATGTGGCATATATGTGTGGTATGTATGTGGTATAAATAGGGTATATATGTGTAGGGTATCTATGTTGTACTTACAGTGGCTGACTACAAAATACGTTCTGATCACCTAGTGTTTTCGAGTCTGAACACGGACCAGTTTCAAAATTGACACACTGCCTTGTCAATTAGGGTAGTCCTCGCATGGAACAGCCTGCCGGGTGTGGTTGTGTCATCACATACACAGATGACCTTTGAGTAACAACCTGGACACTTTGCACGAAGAAAACTTTGGTGGAAACAGTAGAATTGAACAGGAGCTGGCTGTAGGAAGCTGTCAAGAACCACTTCCAATGCTCTCCACTACCGACTCACTAACTGACTCAGAATCATGCGCATCAGTTTATCTGAAAGTTATAGAAATCGATTAGCAATCGTCCTTAATCCGATGAAGCATCCTGGGGACATGTAAAGCGTGGTCCGAATTTCATTAGAATATTATGTTTAGTCTACTTGTAATGATCAAAATTTTTGACACTTTCAACAGAAAAATCATAACAAAAATAACCATTTGCAAACTTTTAAAAGGTTTACTAAAGGAGACGTGGAAGGATAAATTTTTGGAGTGTAAGCTCGATAAGATACACACAAACTGCATTACTGCCCGTTTGTTCAGTATCAAATCAAAATCTTGTTACCTTCCTAAAACGGTCGTGAGTATAACAACCCTATTTGCATCTCGCAACACAGTCCTCTTGGGTCAAGCCCATGTTTGGGGGCAGTACTGCTAGGCTCATCGGGACTACAGATAAACGGAGAAATTAGCGAGCCAGTAGTTCCAAAGCACCGTTTGACTACGCACATTACAAATAAGTTGTAGCAAAAGCCAACAGGACACTTATAAGTCAGTTTACTATTTAGCAGTTTCATCGTAAGTCAAACGGAGTTTCTGGTTCAGTTCGTTTTGAACATGGGTCTATCTGTCTCATCGTTGATCGTAAGCTCATTGCTGGGGAGAACCGGTATCTGTCTCTACGAAAGGCAAACCTGGGATTTCCATTGTACTGACTCAGTTTCACTGGTAACCAGGCAATTGCCAGTTCCAAATCAGACGTAAACCATCAGCCAAAGAATAAGTATGGAATACTGTTAGTATTTTTGTTTACTACGCAGGTAAATTAATCATCGGAATGGTTTGAACCGTTTGCGGCTGACAGTGGATACACTTTGAGCCCATTTCACCAAAGGTGGAAAGCAAAATCGTAAGCTTGTACTCAGCGTACAAAAATCTGAGCGTCATATTATCCCGCACAAGTTCTGAATAATTTTTTGGCTTCCGTTGTTATCAAGTTTCCGGAAAATTACGTTTTGGTGCATGGCATGGATATGGTATCGCTACTTCTCCATATATTGTACCCCGTTTTGTGCGAATTTACAGTTTGTCTTGTATTCATTAAACTATATTCGTAGCGTGACTCAGCAGCAAAATTTTGCCGAGTTAACCGTCGTCAAACGTATGGGTTCAAATTACATACGGGTATTTTTGTTGATTTCAGCTAGTTTTTCAGATATATGGGTAGCGAATTATAAGTGCTTTGGTTTCTTGAAGCTTTGGCGACATTTTCGCCTTGACGGAGAAAACTTAAATCTTGGCTTACATTTCATTGTTAATGATGGAATGCAACCCCAGCTTTTTCCCGACTTTGTCTTGCTAAGTCTTTCTTCCAAAATAACCAAACCACATAAGATTTTTTCAATGTCTTGTTCTTTGACCAAGGTTTGTCCAATCAAATGCAGGCAGTCACGTTAGTCAGCCAGAGTGTTTCAATAAAATTCACTTTACGTGTTTCTTGCATGTGAAAATTGGTCTCAGCAGTAAGGCCTTTCATGATCTGGTTGCTCCCAGTATTATTCTTGGCCAAATCCAGCTCCATATTGCTCACCTACTTTGAACTCATCCACACAATGTATGGTAGTAATCTGTTACAAAGATATAAACCTTTCATACTTCCTTGACGGTGATTTTATGTTCAGACTTGATAGAGACCAAAATGGTTTGTGTTACTCCTGGCTGGTTGCTGGGGCAACCGTCAGTGTAGTGCAAAATGTGTTGATAGACAGATCTTAAATATAGATTTTTCCATAGGTGACCGTTTTGGTAAGCGGAAACCATTTCCATCTTTCTCAGGACACAAAATCTCGATACATATGATTGAAGTATTCTATGACCAAACTTTTTATCCAGCCAGCATGAGCGCAATGAAATGAGTTTGTTTCAGACGTGTGAACTTCCAGATAAAAAATTAATGCCGCTCAACTCTGCTTATGAAAAGTTTCTATTTATAACCGAACGGTTAAGTTAGTGTGATCACATCGAAAATTTTTGTCCAGTGGTAACAGGTTACAAAATTATAACGGAACGAATTGAGTCCGTAAAATTGGTAATGGAGTGTTTTGTTGGAGAATCGGTTTTGGACGTGAAGTGGAAATCCGAATGCAGCTGTATTGATCTTAACCGAAGTCGCTTTTAGAATCTACTTGATTCACTAGCGAAAGAGTAAAAAGCGTATAGAAAGCAAGCTGCTGACTGCGTTACTCCGGAATTTTTTCGAAAGTGACAAAATATTTTCTACCAGTAGTATCTCACCAACGATAGTTCCCCGATTGGCGACAAAACATTTGCAATCCAATCGCCAAGCTCCGCAAAAAAACCAGCAACCAAACAGCTTGTCCGATTCCTCAGTATTTTTCTCATCGATGTTTTCGATAATTTATCATGTGACAACTTTTTAAAGCACTAGATGGTTACAAAAACCTAGGCATTTTATGACCACACTCTGTATCATCACCTGTATTTTCCGCCTCTTTTTTGGTTATAAGTTTGTGTAAGATACCGTCAAATTACTCGCATTCACTTCAACCATCAGTGGCTTTACCATGATGGACTTTGATCACACATGTGCGGTTTAGCATCTGGGGATAGAACCTCGCCACTTTAGTTCTCGTGAGAAGTTAGTGTTAGCATACTTTCAAAATGCGAAACGGTTCCTCGATGTTCACAAAACCACTACGAGTGGGTGAACCAGGAGGTTTCAGCTACAATTGGTTTGCAGAGATGGGGATGATGAGGTCGTACCATAAGTAATTTACTGGCTCGCAGTGGCAGTTCGCATCCTTCTGCTCACAATTTATAGATAATTCGTTGTTCGTCGCCTCTCACCGGATTGGATTTCAGTGGATCAAAATGACAGTGTGCCTGTGTATGGGAAATTGCGCGAGCGCTTGTTTTTCTCTACCGTTGCGCACACGGAAACTGTGAACTCAACGGATCATCCAATATTTGGTGATCAATTTTAAAAAATGATTCTCAGAGGTAGCATATCTGGAGATAAACTGAGACGAAAGGACCGAAAGTTTCATGTCTCAAAGTCCTTCTCTATAGGGCGAATAAGAAACATGCAACCACTGGATTTACAAGCATATTATCCTGTATGTGTTCTCGAATAAAAGGGGATTGTTTAAGAGTCTGGTTTTGATGTTCACCGACATTGTGGACCTTATACTTACAGTTACTTAGCTGCAAGCCGTGAGCTAGCAAACGCACGGCGGTGAACATTTGAAACGGGCACCAGGGTATGCATGGTGGACGGTGACGATTCGTGATCTTTCTGAATGTCGATCGCTTACATTAAATAAATTTTGGAGCATTCAGCCTGTGTTTCAATAGTTTATTTATGCTCTAGACACGTAGGCTTGCTTCCATTTAAGAGGAGAAACAACCAAGGGAACTATTGATTTAGAACCGTGGACTCTTGTACGAAAGTATAGGGAATCTCTCCTAAAAGACCTCGAGGGACAGCATCGGCCGTCGAGGCTATACGTGTTTCACTCAAGCACTTTAGCGACATGATTCCGATTTCTTAATTAAATTCGGACATTCCGATTACCAGGCACTTCCACATGGACCTTTCTATACGGAACTACAACATGGCAACGATTCTAGTGGAAATGTGTCGAATAACTAGTTTGAATCTTGATTTAACCTCTTTGGTCCAGCTTGAAGAATGTGCTTCTTTTCCAGTGATCACGCGAGGCCATGGGAGCTAAAAACGGATCATTACTGAATTTTAGCTGCTTACGTCCATCCAGTCACTGGATGGACGTTGCCGAGCATCGAGCTCCGTCTTCCTAAAATGGCTTTCTAGTGTTGTTAAACAATACATGCAAGAAGCTGAGATCCGCTCAGACTGGGTATCCCACAGTCCAGTTCGAAGCAGTGTAAACCGCACTAGCTTTGGTACATAGATAATAGCTATTCTGTTTGGTCTTCACTTTCATGCAACTCAATCGTTCTCATTTTGAAGTTTGGCTCCTCTATGATGGGATTATTTTTTTATATGCCTCGAATTTTATAACGTGCCTACTGTGCACATCCAGTTCCAAACGTGATTGCAAGATATAGCTCATGGATCTCCAAGGATGTTCCTTTTTCATGCAATGAATACAGACATAGTGGCTGCGTAAGCATACTACTGTTCGGTTACCCGAGGGATTGATGTTTGTCCCGCCCAGCCAATAGGAATTCGAGGTCCTGTACACTCTACTACCTGTCTGTGAACCGACACAAGCTGTGTCGTAGAGGCTGCCACTTTTCTGCACATTCGTTCACGAAGGCGAGTTGTCTTATTACCGTTGGCGGTCAGTTCGACCCGGTCCATCGTACCGGGTAAGGGTCTTAGAATAGTTTGAGCGAACCATATTGCTCAACATGTCAACCTAAATATTTGAGCGAAACAACTGGTCACTGAACGAAACGAATCATGTTCAGTTACACAAAAGTCCAAAGTGTCCATTTATGTTGCCCTCAGCAATTTTGTCACTGAATGGAACGTCTGATGCTCCTGCCTGTATGACTTTTCAGCTTAACCACAAGGCATTTCACATCACTCAAGTCAACTTGACTAGACGGGGAACTGTCTCAGTGGGTGAGTAGGGCAACGTGTCAGGTTGTTGGGAACTGGAACTGACTTAAGTTCACTCGGTTCCTGGGTCACCAAGATTCACCGATTTTGATGGACGAATCTCTTTCAAATACACTTCCTTCTAAAGACAGCAAGTTGCACGCACGCTCATCCCCTCTAAGCTGCCAATTTGCAGTCTCATGGCGTGCGCAGAACTCATCAGCATAGTTGGTTTGAACCTAAACCAACAGGAATTCGTAACTTTCCATTTCGCTAAGCCCTAAGGACCAGCAGAGTGTGTAAATGACACGTGAAACTAAAAAGCAACTGAATTTTTCTGAAGTGGAAGACCTTAATTCCAGATATGACCCAAAATGACGTTAACCGTTCGCTCTTCATTCATCGGCTTTTGGGCTTGGTCACTCATACTAATCAACAGGATTCGTTAAGCGACATTTAGCACTGATTAAATCTACTGGCTTCAGAAGACCTCATCGTTTCGTCCTCCCTCTTCATTGACCAACTCGGATCGTAACTCGCTAGCTGGTCATTTTAATGTCAAAATGAAAACTTCGTTAAGCATTAAGTCAGCCAGTGTCTGACAAACATTTTTAAAAAGCAACTAAGCCATTTTCATCAAAGCCTAACGATGAATCATCTCCCACGCTAATCTGATCCCACCCGGACACTTCACGTCGTTTTCTCAGGCGAGTCCAGAAATTTCGGACGCTCGACTTTTGCACCTTATCGACTTCGTTTCCATGTTGTTTGTAACTTTTCATTGTTGTGAAAGAGCTATTCATGGTGGGATGTGACCACAGGACAAGTATACATGGGAGAGGAAGGCGACTGATCGTACTGTGAACAAGCAACGAAAATCATGTCTCTTACTATTTTACGGCCCTGAAGTTGTAGGTAAAAAAAAGAATAGTCATGGGATAAATTTCCAACTACCGTTGAATTTGCTGTTTAAGGGCATATACCAAAGAAGGTCTGAAAGAGAGATGAAACTTAGCGAATATACACTCATTTGCAAGCTAATTTGGTTTTTCGAGAGAGTGTATATTTGCTAGTTTCGTGCAATTTGATTTCAAGTAGAGCATAAGATTGACGTTAACCCGGGGACTGCGCCTACCTAATGAGACCCAAGAAGGGCGAAACCGGTTGTGGGCTGTCGAGGATTTTTCAGCAACCTTATGAGTAGTGTATTACAAAGAGATGAAACTTACTCAGTGTGTATTTCTAGCCACTGGAGGTTTCAGTAAGTAACATGAGGGTAACAGACCACCACGCACGGACAAACATTACCATTTCCAATAAATGGCTTCCACAATCATCGTGTCTGAGTCCATCATAGTTTTTTGATTGGATTTATGCAACGGAAAAGTATAAGAATCAGCATTCAAAAGTGGCGGAGGGTTTTTTGTTTGATCGATAGTACTGTGGTCAGGAACAAAAGTTTCTGCAGAATGAAAAATCGGAATGTATTATCTGAAGGTATTTTTGAACGACCTCAACGGTTTCCCCCCCCCCCTTGCCTTTTGGTTTGGACTTGTAAAAGGTATTATGTCATCCCAACTAACCTTCAGTAACTAAAAGTCTACAAATCGCTTGTCCATCACTTATTCAGGTTTCCCATATACCTCAATTTCTGTGGCGTACTCCAAACAAGGCATTCGCCAAGGTTATTCTAGATGAGTAACTTCACTTGTTTACACAGAATGGTTTAAAGCAATCACTATTGCGGTTGGCACAAACCAGCCTGAAAGCATAGTCGGATTTGCTGCCGTAACGTAGACTTATCTATTACTTTTGTGAATGGACTGGTAGTTCAGCTCCAGGCCCTAACTCGCAACATGGATTCCTACACAGACAGGTGGTGTGGTGTTCAGAAGTCTACCACTACCATCAGTTTGACGTGGCAATCATAGACTCCGCTGATCACTCAAGCGAATCGTATACTGAGTTGTGTACCCTTCATTGTACCCAACCTATGTTTCCGAAGTAGTACTCATGTCAATCGATCCAGTGGACTCCACCGATGAATATTTCCTGGAGGAACAGGTTCAAAAGGGGTTCAATTATTGGAAGAATGTAACAATGGAGTTTTTGAAGAGTTGAAGTTAGATACTCCTACCATTTATTCAAAGAACTGGACCACATTTATTCTATACAACAAAGTCGTTTGTCAAAGTTCCCACAGTGGAAGCAAAGCAAATGACTCTGAACTTTGGTTATTTCCAAAGTGATTTTCACGGAATCGGATGGATCCGCTCTCAAGGATCAATCAAGACATCTATATTTAATGTGATCTGATGATGTGGGAATCATCCGCCACTCGATGTCACGTGACACAGTCAACAGTAGCCGTGATAAGTGGTGCTTGATCAATATGACTGTTAGCTCACACATTCTGAGTATAAAATTCATAGGCTAGCGTAACGTTCTGTGTACCCTCATTCTTGATAACCCCTTTTTGACATGAAGCTATTCTTGTTTTGTCGATTTTCACATCGACTTAATCGCCTCGGATAATTTTTAGCGTTTTCAGAGGCCGGGTGAAGCTGTATCTAGACCATCTTCAGTGGATGGAGGGTTTATAATAAGTTTTTAATTCATGAGATACTAGCAGCCGTTATGGTTTTCTCAGAAATCTACTAGTTCTCTGGCCATTTACGTGAAAGTTTGACTTGGACAAGCGAATGTGATGACATATGGTTCTCCGTTTTCTTTGTACCAGTTTTTTTGCATTGAGGTTTATTTTGGGTACGGTAATCCTCCTTTTACTGCATCACTACAGAAGACAAAATACCGGCCCTGTTGGAAGAGGCGGGAGATTGGATAAAGTTGCACTTGAACCAGCCAGAATGCTATTTACGGTTAACTGAAGAGAGACTGGAGGTGTTGGATGCCATAACCGAGAAGCCCGTTCAGTGGTTTCCCTACCTGCTCATTCGTCGGTAAGTCACTTGCTTCTTATACACTGGTGTTTGTCCAGAAATGGTAACAGTGAAATGGGATAGCACATTCATTGAAAAACATGTTCTGAAGATGCTTAAACGTACATTAGGAGGAAGCGTTCTAAACAGAAGGGGAGGAATAGAAAAAGTTTGTTTAATGTTGGCTGGCCAACGAAATGTTGGACAGGACAATGTTGGCCAGGTCGGTAAGCCTTAACAAGCAGCACTTGTCATTAGAATAAGTGTGAACGGGTGGGTTTTTTGCAATCCAACCAATATAAAATAATCAATAACCAAGCCAATAGTAACTAATTATAAAAATACAAAAATTATAAAAACCACCAAACACAATCTTGAAAAATATATAGTTTTGTAAGGGAAACAAATGAACCTATCGTAATGCCGATGAAAGCTGAGTTCCCATGCGTTGCCGAGATCGGTAATGCATACATTATCAGGCTTAAACATTCAGTTCAACAAAGTTCCGTAATAGAATACTCGCTTCTATGTGGAAGACTGCCACAAACTACATTGCTTCTCAGAGGTATCTACCAGCTAATGGAAATCAAAAAGGGGTTTAATTTTTCCTGAGAGAAGCACGGCTCAAGAATTCTTTGCCCAAACCCTCGCTTTTCCTAACTTTTTGTTGAGCATTCAGGAGTAATTAAGAAGATTCACTGGGAAAGAAAACGAGAAGTCATTTATGACTTTGAATGGGCGTATGCAACGGTATTGTTAAAACCAGACGATCGTTGTTCTTCCGAGTAAAACAGATTAACGACATAGACTGAATTCATTGTGAATCAATTATAGTAGCTTGCAAATAGAACACACGTTTTCACACAGCTTTTTTCACACCCATTTTTCTATTGTTTATGAGATCGGTGGAAGCTCAGTGTGTAACACTGGAGATCTCAAAACATCCGCGGTTAGATACCGAAACAGCCAGACCAACCCACGGAACCTCCTTTTAAGTCAGACAGAGTTCAAGTTATTTTCGAGGTTGTCATGGCAGCTTGCGGGCTGCGATCGATATCTTCTAGGGCTTTACCATATTAAATAGGAGTTTTGAATTCAGACGAGGTTGTTCAGGCGAAGACAGAGTTACGTTCCTGATTCGCGGAAATTAACATTTGTAAACGGATATGGTTGGTGCGCTTAGTCAATCAGCAACATAAAATTTATCGTTTGACTGACGAGGAAAATTCGCACAAGGATCCAGCCCGATGAAATTTGGCAATTGGACATGGAGGGTAATCCGATCTTCGGTGCATAATTTTGGACCAAGTAAAGCATTGAGTCACTCTGGAATGAAACAGTACTTCCTGATCTTTATTTCCCGCTCTGATGCTATGCAACTTAAAGTCTCACCGAAAAACTAGTTCAGAGCACAGCATCTTAGTTCAGTCGTTTCAAACTAGGAATGTGCTGTAATGACGAGGGTGAAACCTAAGTAATTAATACCTCCTTTCTCACAGCAACCGTCGACGAGACTCTTTCCTGAGCTGTTAAAAATACCACTAGGACAACTCATTAATTTTTCTTGGCTGCTCAGCCCAGTTCTGGAGGACATGTGCACGTCGTAGATGAAGCGAACCACGTCGGCACCCACAAGAGAAAATGGGGATTATGTAGGTGATAGGTCGGTGGCGTTGTTAGCGAAGACACAGATACTCAGCGACCGTTGTCAGGGTTGAACCCATCACACGAGGGCTGTCTCCATTCTGGAGGAAGAAAGGCGAAACATTGCCATTTACGGAGGTGGAATCAGTTTGGTGGACAGATGGAATGATTTGAAGAGCTGTATATCGCTAAAAAGACTTGGCAGACGCTGTTCATATTTTCATGCGACAGAACCGAGTGTGAACGTTGATTCGCTGTCTGGTGAACAGAGCAGAAAAACAGCATGTCATGCGATAAAGACGAAAAACATCGGAATTTTGCGGTTTAACCGAAGGCGAGAAGAAAATCTTGCTTCCCAACTTTACTTCTTTAATGTTCTCTAACAGGTGCGCAAACGGCAAGCAATTGGAAAACAGACTGAACAAAAGTGTGCGTGTCACTTTGGTTTTTACTCTCCGGTGGTCAGGCGGCAGACAAAACTGACAAGTTTAAGCAAGTTCTACAGAAAGTCAAAGGATCAAAGACTGTTAAGATGTATGAGTGTCATCTAACAAGCTGTTAAATTGAGCACTCCAAATTTAACCTAGGCACCTTGATAACAGCTCGAGTCTTGTTTTCTAAGAGTGAATGGACACCTCGCGACATCATGAAGCGCTGAACTGCTTCAATGCTCAATCTGACAATAGGCCTGTATGTATTTTCATGTCATGCAGGGCCAGTTTGGAAACCTGCGCTTATTCGAACCATTACAGCCGTATTTTTAGCGAGACATCCCGTCCTGTTTCATTCTACTGCAGTTGCAACATCGTACTCAGGGAACGCCTAGAGAATTCAAAGCCTTGGTGACGATACGTCGGAAAGCCAAGAGTCTGGAGAGATTTTCATTCACACGGCTCTGGTAGCTGTCAATATGGCCTGCCATGATAAGCAAAGCCAAATGCATGTCAGTGTTCATTCTTCTCGAAAATAGTGCATTTCACGGACAGTTGTCTTTCACGACACAGAAGGTCACTATTATGATCCACGGGTCTGAGCGTAAGCAGTTTCTCATCTCCCTTGAAGCCAAAGAGACTCAAGGGATGGTTATCAAAGTATGACAAGGGTTGGTCATTCTGCCTTGCTACCAGCGAAACATGTAATGCTGCTCCAAGCACGCATTTGCCGTGACACAGATGGATAAAGAGGTGTGGCCAGTCTCCATGTTTACCGTGGTTATTGTTTTATTACCTGAGCTGGGTTGGTATCCACCACCTCTGGTTTTCATACAGGAAGATCAAGAAGGGCACATGTATAAAATTTATAGGATCCGAAGGTCTTGGAATGAGGCATACATGCAACAAACGGTCTTACGGACTCGACATAATCTCTGCACCACATAATCGGTAAACTTAAAAGGAACCGGCTGTCAGACAGATGGGTTAGACTGGGAACATGGAACAAATGACACCTTTGGGAGAGTTCACCGATAGGTTCATTGATAGGTTAAGCCCCAAAATAGTGTGACCACCGGTCGAATAAAGGACGGCCCTGCGAGCCAATCAATATGATAACCGACCCAACTGAGCAGTCTTGGTCGAGGGTGAACACCCGTCACAAAGACGTGTATAAACAAGAGCACTGCATTAATCCGCTGAGCTACGGCTCAACGGCAATTCACTTCGCGTTGATAACATCATTTTGATTCGTTCAGCTGTAGCACCTGTTCGGTGCCTAACTGACACGTCACCAGAAGAAAGCACGAGGGCTGGGATACTGGCATCTTGCCCAAGCCTAGACAAGGGAAGTCGAGATACAGAGGTCGGGTTTGACAATCTGAGCCAGCAGCAGTCACCTCGGTGGCGAAGATGCCTTCCATCTGTTGTTTTTGCATGTTTCCTTATAATGTATTCTGCGCATATGAAGAATATGGGTTTGTTGGTTTTGTCGCATGTCCAATCGAAAATACAACCGAGTATCATGCACTATACGGCATCACATATTTGGATAGGACAGTATATGAACAAAAGTTAATTTTGGGAGACGACCAGTGTCAGTTTCCGTGGTTTGGAATCACAGTTACGCAACAGGCGTTGGGAAAGCGGAGATTTTACACAAGTTTTCTGCGGGTATATAGTGACTGGTTCGATAGATTGGACTTACATTCTGCTTGGTTTTGCGCGCACACAAGAGCCGCCCTGGCTGTAAATATAGCAGAGGAATTTTGTGCGGTTCACTCGGCCGATAATTGTAGTTCATTCCTTCGGCTGATACATGGATACATGGATACGGCTGATACATGGATTCCCTTCCCTTTGACTACGCATATTTATCTTTTAAACTACCTTGCATAAGACATTGATTTCGTGACAGTGGTCAATGATTACAGTTCCAGGTGGCCATATTGCTGTTTCTGTTCATTGACTTACCTTTGTGGATTCCTAAGAGGGGTGTTGTGCCTGAGGACATCTTTGCTGTCTACAAGACTTACCTGTAGATTTGCAGAGGACAGAATGTCCAGGAGTTGGGGCGAAATCAGATTGCAGTCGTGTGAACACAGGAAACCTATCATCCTTCGAGGCTGATTGTTCATACACATGTAATCAACCGCTATCATGGGATAGATATTGCAACACAAAACTTGCAACTGTTTGTTGTTCAACTGGCCGGCAAATGTGTAAATGAACAAGGGGTAGTCACAGAAGCTGACACATTGAGTGCAGTGTTGCCCCGGTGTGCTTGAGGTACACCAAAACAGATTCCAGATTGGCGGTCATCTGGCGTTTTATGGTTAAGAAATTTAGGCGTGTATTAATCGGATGCAATAAAAGCGAACGTAAAATATATCCCCTCAGTGTTTTGAGGTAAAATCGTAGCTGGTTCAAGTCGCATGCTCCACAACTCAGAATAATCGTTGTTGACGGTTTGTGAACGGAGAAGCCCGTATGACAGGGTAACAAAACTGACTACAGGACCGGGCCAGAACCATCCTCAACATCTGGAAAATTTCCTAAACTTTCTTACACGAATGATATACATGCTCAGGTAGCTTACTTGCAATCTGGCCAAGTTTGAGTTTCATCAGGCACGTATGAAATCACTAATATTTTTGATTTATTGCGCTGATTCCCCATTCAGAACATTCGGAGTTTTGGTACATTTTCTCCTAGATAGCCGTTCATTATATTTATTACCAGTTGTGTAAAGAACCCCAAAATTATCGCGTCACGTGTGGAAGGAGTGCAAACATGACTAGGGTTGTTTGAACTTGTGTTAAAAGCATCATATCTCAGGATAGTTGGAGTCTTTTGTTAGGTCCAGTGTCTCCGCATAGTCTTCGCTGAGTAGTTAATCGAAAGTTTCTTCCTTGTTTTGTAACCAAGTATTACGGGGGCTACTCTGTCGGGGAGCTTTTCCAGCCAAATGAAAATCCGTCTACGACAGCCTGATATTCATTCTTTTGGGATGGTAGCAAAGACCCCCGTTTTGAAGCTACTTGGGCAAAGATTTTGGCATTTTGATGTATCTTCTTTCCCTTACTGTCCACAAAACGGATGATGACCACTACACATACTGGTTTAGAAAATTGTCCGTTAGCCCTTTTAATCGTTTAACGGCAGGATGCTTAGCTGTAGCAGAAAGAGAACCTTACTCGTTGGAACCCCTCCTCTGGTTACTGAGGCTTCCTGTTTCTTTTTCCATACATTGTTAGTAGAAAACCCCTCACTTTAAGCTTTCGATATCTCACTTCTGGTCATCAGTGATCATCACTTTCTGTCATTCGT
This sequence comes from Opisthorchis viverrini, assembly GCF_000715545.1. Classification (NCBI taxonomy): domain Eukaryota; kingdom Metazoa; phylum Platyhelminthes; class Trematoda; order Opisthorchiida; family Opisthorchiidae; genus Opisthorchis; species Opisthorchis viverrini. Next base: position 294,329 of record NW_008751779.1, read on the forward strand.
GATTTTGTTATTCCTATTTGATCGAATGTTTCATGTCCATTTTGCTCTCCTGGTCTCTGGATCTCCTGGTGTTCAGATGTTTTAAATGACGATGAATCCGAGGCACCGTTGGGCACGTCTGACCTCTAAGTACGGATTGTGCAGCCTGTTTTACCATCAGATTACTTGCTCTCCAGTTGTTTACAACTCTCAGCAACTTCCGCCCCGCATACTTGCTGCGGACAGCTCAGTTTTTGGTTTCATACAGAGGAGTGCTCGCCGATCTTTCAACACAGCGAAGTTTGCGACAGCGCATCTGATGCTCATTCTGGTTTCCCTACGGGCAACTAATTAAACTTTCTATACTATTGGTAACAAAGACCCGCGTGCTGTTCTCCAAGTGGGTCAGTGTTCTGCGCACGTAGCGAGGAAATCTAAACAAATGTGGCACCTACTATCGACTGCCTTGACCTGAGGATATCATCTGTTTATTACTTTAGACTCACACGTGCTAGCTGTATCTCAGGCTGTCATTGGTGAGGAGTTTCCTACACATTGAATGTAAACTGATCATAAAATCAGGGAGCGCCCATCTCGTCCAATGCGTTTGTTAGAATCAGGACGCTGTAAGGTGCGCAGACGCAGGAAAAAATGAGAAAAAATAACAAATGATCTTGATCGCGCTTCGCCGTCAGTCAGTGGAATTTTTGAATGTACTTGGATGCTGCAGAAACTACACACTAGATGGGGTGCCTGATAGAGATTGGTGTTTTTCAGCAGAATGGACTTACTAAGGTGTGGATGTGATCAATCAATTATACGGAAACGTGTGAAATGTTGGTTCAGAATCTGCAGACAACTTGAAGCAGATTGACTGACGTACAGCACTAGAATGAAAGGCGGAAGATTGAGCATCTTCCTTGGATGCAGTTAGGTAAGTATGTTCACCCGGCACAAAATCTCCACTGTCATCCCATAGCCGCCTACAAATATCGAAAGTAATTTCAAGCCAAACAGACATGGTCAGGATGTTTTACTATTCCTTAATGTGGTACTAAGTCCCATCTCTCCCCTGTAGGGTTACACTCTTCATTGTCATGCAGTCTGCGAGACTTAACAAAATATTTGCGTACCCCTAGTTTATTGGTTTCAGCTGGATTACCTCTAAAAACAGTGGTAGCCGATATGCAAAAACACTGGAGTCGAAAGCAGAGGAAACCTGCTATCGTACAACTGATGAATAACACCATCATTTAGTCAATGAATTCTCCGAATGAATTTAGGATAACCGTAATAACTTTGACCTTAGGTTTCGGATCTCATAACCTTACTCTCCAACGACGCCCGCTTTGGCTATGTCGATATCGACATTTCCTTGATAAAACGGCACGTCGAAGTTCGGATGACTTCCATTGTGAATTGCATACAAAATTTCTGACGCTTGAAGTGCATTTTGATAGGGCGGTATATTTTCAATCTTAAGTTAAAACCAACAATATTTTTTGATGTGTTCGCCTTTATAGCCAGTGTCTCTATACTGTTGGAATAAAACTCAGCTGGGTTCGGAAACTCGTTCATTCAGTGATTTTATGGCATTCCAGCAAAATTCGATTCACCTGATTTTTTTTAATCAACTTAACGTCAGAATTCTACACACTTTGGCAGGTTTTAATCGCCATTACCACGACTGACGATGAGTAGATTCAGAAGAGTAATAGCCTTAGGTTTCAGCTACGTACTGAATGGACACATCTGAGATAACCTTGCTGACACACCCTGGGTTACTCTTTGTCGAAACATAGCGTTCACTAATTTTATCATTGGGTTTAAGGTCAACGTAACAGATACTGGGGGAACTTTGGCACAGCGTAAGGTAATCTTTAGGTTGGGTAGCATATACTTCCTGAGCGCATCTGAGCACCACTGTGGTTTATGTCGCTGCTGTTGCTGCCACTAATGGCGATGATGGCGATGACAACGAAGCTGATGCTGGTGACGATGTTGACGATGGTGATGTTGATAATGTTGGGAATGATGATGATGATAATGGAGGCGGCAATGCTGATATTGGTTGTACATTAGGTGTCTACTGATGTGTTAGCTGAACTTACGAACCGATCAGTAGTCATCTGATTTACGGCCAACTAACAAACTGCAGCTACCAACATCTTGATATAGCGCCCACGGCGATGTCGGCGAAGTTAACGATGATGGAAAAGCCATTGAATTTGAAGAGTAAAGTTGGGCTTCAAAGTCGGAACCCGTCCTCCGAAACAAATAGATGTGTACCTTTGAAACAGACCACTGGTAGTTTGAAAATTGAGGAGCTCTTTAGGCAATTGGAATAGATTATCACTCCGAACGAAGTGTGACGGTCTATACCTGATCCAAAAGGCTACTTGCACAAATATATTGCCAATAAACATTGGTTTGTTTTTGTAGCGCGTAGATTTTGGCAGTTAACAAGCTGAGTGGTCTCAGCTGTGAAGGTCGGAGAAGAACTTGAGCCCTAATTAAAACTCCCTAAATATGTAGGGGATCACGACATACATTTTTTCACCTAGACCATCAGTGGCTTGTTCATGGTAGTCTGCGCACCATGAAATTAAAGTGACCGCTTTTAAAGCACGAGATTAAGGGCTAATGTATGTGACATCTTGGTGCTTTCCCTGAGCAACGGCCAGCTGCCTCTTCTAGTCTCTCTCTTCCGGCTGCCAAATAAGCTCGCTGAATGTCAAAAGGTACTTCGGCTATCGTGAAGTACCCCTTCCATCTGTTATGCAAGATCTTTAAAAAATGCCAGCAGAAAAACAGAGATTCTCATTTGATTCCATGTGCGGTGAGTGACATGCTATTTGGCCAGTGACGAAAAACACCACTTAACAGCAGGGGTCTGCCGCGTAACGCCGGGAATGAACCATTCTCCCCACAAGTGGTCTGGCGCCAAAGACTCCGGTGGATAAACTGGATCGCTTGTAGCAAGTCCTTTATAAGGCAACATGTGTTTTTACCCACCATGAATATTTCTAAAAGATGGTTCCTCATCTTTTGAAACATTTGTGAACCGGTTGCCTTAACAATGAAATAGGGTAGTGAATCCAAAATCTGCCAAATTCCTTTGGTCTAAGCTTCGCCTTTCTGATCAGCGAGAAGGTGACAAATGCGGACGTGATTTCCAAAATATCGAAAGATTGAAGTGGTTTAGCACAATACATTACCACCAGTTCCATACCATTTTGATTCGCGTTGAGAGTGAGGGTGAGACACTGTGAATCAGAGCAGTTTCGTGTGGCATGAATTGAAACTTTTCATATAGAAAGGGTTGATTCTGGGGATTGATCAATAGGATGATCAATAAGTTACTTGGTTTCTAAACTCATAGAGCGTCTTAGGTGTGCAAGTTGAAATACGACATTTCTTCAACCACAGAATGATTGAACAAAGTTTTTTATTGAGGCTTTCTCTAAGCTGAAAAATTATTACCTCAATCTGTCTAACTCTGTGTCCCATTCTTCTTTGAATGTTGTTTTCATACTTGCTGTTATCTATTTATTTTCATAGATAGGTTACTGAAACTGAGTGCAGCTTGGAAATTGATGCACGCAGTTTAATAACTTTAAGGCTGGTTTTTGGAAATTGCATGCAATTCTAGTTGGAAGTATTACATTAACCATTGGAACAACCTTATTTCGATTGGTAGGTTTAGTTACATTTTAGCGACATGGATTTTTTTTTACCCGGAGTTGCTTTCAGAATAGTACTAGTAAATACTGACATGTTTTCTTAAGGCCGCTTACGTCAGCACGAGTGAGGAGAATCACCTAACTTAGGAACCGCATACATTCTTGCTGTTCCACAAACAGTTACTTGTATGAGAATGTGGTTTTACGAGCAAAAATACGTCAACTTCGACTAACTACGCAGTCAACCGGTGACAGTTTGACACAGCAAGCTTTGTTCTCATTATATGACCTGATCAACACGTGAATAGCATACGAAAGTCCTCTTGAAATTGCCTATTGATTATGGGGCTGCTGAGATGTGATGTACCAACGAAAATAGCTAGCGCCCTATTTAAGGACCGGTAAGAGGGGTTTCAGCACTTTTCATTACAGAACTTGGTAATTAGCTTTGTGGTTACTGAGTCCTTCCTGCCGTTTGAGGAACACAACGTTTAGGAACATAATATTTCTAACCCCGTTTTCAATGTAGTTTCGGGTGTTGGGGTAGGCACACCACAGCGACCCTCCTATGTTGATGCACTGTTTTGGTAAGTTGTGCTAACACGGTCGCTCACATGTTAGATATTCAGAGTTCAAATCCCGGAAGGTCTAGCGGCGTGCACTGCTCTAAGAAGAGCAATCAACATCTGGTGCTTCTGCTCTGTGATTTTTACTCACCTGCATAAGTGCGTCAATGCATAGTACTCCTTTCAAGGCAACAAATAACTCATTTTACTAACCATCTACTACTTTCTCAACTGTCTTTAATGTGACCATTTCCTCGAATTTTGGAATCTTCGTGAAAGTCGGCAGGCAGTAAAGTATAGAGAACAAAACGGAGAACAATTAGAGCGGGGAAACGATGAAAAGGGAAGTAGAGGATTGAATATAGTAGTTGTAACTGAGTGGCTGAAAGCAGCATCATTTTGATGGTTTGACTCTCCATAGATACCCTCAACTTTCTGACCTACTCCGATAATCCGCACGCCTGTTGTTTTGACAACTTGTGGATTCGTCTCCTTCTTCTAAAGTGAAAACTGATATCCCTAAGTTGCATTCTTGCTTTGCTAAAACAGAGAGGCCGACTCAATAGGCATAACGTAGCTAAGATCTCTAATCTCCGTGGAAACGTCTAGGCCAAAAATTCAGCATTCACCGCAGGCCATTCGTCCGTAGCTTGTTGAGCAGTGATATAAATTCTGGTGAGGGAACAGTTATCTTTTACCCTCTGGCTGTTTTGAAGAATCGATGCAAAACGTACGTGACCGATGGAATGCCGCCTACAAAATACAAAATTCTATTAATGGCATGTGGTGAGTTTCACATACTGTTATCTGAAAATGCTCTTAACTAACTTATCTGCTGAGAGAATCTTATTAGGTGTTTTCTGTCATCATAGTGCGAGAGAATCTAGAAAAAGCTGAGATCGTGCATTATCACTGTGACCATTGTTGCATCACTATCATAAAAATATCGTCAGCGGACCCAACAAGAATGTTTTTGTATACAACTACTTCTCCCTCATAGTTAGAGTGAATGTTAACAGCTTGGTTTTTGGTTCATGGGTGTTTTTGGTACGTCTATTTTGCATAGGCAAATTTCATAGTCAGGAGAACTCGCTAAGCTGTTTGGCTGCAGGCTTTGAAACTGCAAAAAATCGAACGAAGTTCCTTCTCCTCTGCTGGAAAAAGCACTCGAAAGAATGCAAGCAGAGTAACCTAGCAGTTCGCTACAAACTGAGTCACAGTGGTACCTTACCAGTCAGTCAGTGTTACCAAATGCAGCTGTCAGTTTGGTTGTCACATACTACATATTTCAGCCACTGACTGACTAGTCATCCGCGTACTACTTTACCGCGACCTGTGGGGCTTGAAATGCTTGGATCAATATCATCGAGCAGAGCTTCCGGCCTGTTAAACAGTCGCTTCTATACACTCAAACTATATCCCCACTGCATCGAATGAGAGACTAATACTGGATCGTGGTTTTGAGCCATTGTTTGGTTGGCACAGGTGGTGGACTAAATACTGGACTCACGCGTCATACAACACACTTGGTCAAATGCAATGTCATTGCTGTATTTCATGCATGAAGAGCGATTTATATAGATCAGTTTCAGGAACAGACTGACGTACCAATACAAGTAGTGACTATTCCTAATGTGACTGCATACTTCAGCCAGTCACGTGCTAAATGAGTTTGGCGCATGTGCTACTCAGTTCACTGTTGTTTCTCACGTTCCAAAAGCAATTAGTTCGTCTCTTAACCTGACTAAACATTAGCAATAAAGATAACAGGCAACTGTTGGTCATTATGGTAGACAATCTAGAGTGAGAAATTTACGGTGTTAGAACGTGGTTCGACAGACAGTTAGTCTACACTAGTCTACTGGAAGCTATCAGGAGCTTTAGGACTTCTGAATATTGGTGCGTGTTGTCTTTAAGCTGCCTAGGAAGCTAGTCAACAGATGATTTGGAACTCGTGCCTTAGTGACAACCTTTAGTTCGATAAAATGCACACAGCTCCAAACTCACCTTTGTGGATGTCAAGAATGTGCGTTCCGGCTAACAGTCACTTTGTTCCGAGTTTGTCAGTTCTATGGTATCGGTGTATGCTTCATGCATTAATAAGGATTTTTCCAAGAGAACTACGGGATAGTTAAACAAAGAGAAGTCACACTGGGAGTCAGTTGCATACAACCACACGTTGGGTGTGTAATCGCTTTTATTGCCGATACCTGCCACGTCGTGCTCAGGACCATAAAAAACAGGCTATGGGAATATGGAATTTTACAAAGTCTAGAAGGTAAATTGCTTAGAGGCAAACGGCGCAGTCAACCAGTTAACCAATTTGCTGTTAAAAGCCAATCGAGCTGGTGGTTACTCAAGAATGCTTAAAGGACTCCTAAACAAACTTAAAAGGTGGCGAACCACGCCTTTGAGGCTTAAATGGACTTCTCTGGGAAGTGAAACTAAAATACAATCTAATCCATCCTTTACTAGGCCTTGGAAACCTTGATTATGAACAAGGCCGTCAATAAGCTGTTCAGAGTTTCTATGGAAATCTTTAAGCGAACACCGCATTTAGTCCTTCTGTTGCCTCCTTATCCCTCAAACCTGCTGAATCCGTTCCTAGTTAGCTTTGGGGGCCCACTTTCCTATTAAAACTGCTAACTTGCTATTTCCCAGTAGACAGCCTCATTGTGCAATCTTCGTTTGATCGAGCGTGCTGCCACATACGGGCTGCTCAGTATTCGCACAATGGAAATGAATTTTCGAAAGTTATGACTAAAGCAGTCGGGCGGTTGGGTTCAGAGTGCCAGTCCAAACTTCTGAGCCCCACTTAAGCATCCCGGGGGCTCAGCGATGCTGGGATATTATTCCACTTGCCCTTTCCGCCAGAGGTATGATTGCTTCAGTGGACGATAGAATTTGGTGGGCTGCGAAAATATGAAAGTAGATTAAAACAGTTTTTGGTTTGAGCACATACGCAACAAAATGCAACATTTTGACGCAAAAAGTTTCACTCCCACCACAAAGGCTCTGCAGCTGACAGCATTGTGCGGCTAGTGGGTGACCTGTTTGTATGTTTGATAAATTTGAAACTAGGGAAGCACCTTCTCGAGAGACAAAGCGCGTTCAACTTGCTAATTTGCCCAGTTCCGCGGGAAATTCCGTCTTCCTTAAACGAGAAAGTTCTTTCCTAAGGGAGTGGAAATGAAGAAGGCTTGTCGAAATCCCGATATCAGAACTCCGTTTAAACAGCCGCAATCACTTACAATTCATGCTCTGCAACTGTTTTTTGTGCGTTGATCGACGCACTCACCCTCATCCAGCTCCAAAATATGGACTCAAAATCCATCAAAAATATGTTGCCCTTTTTTTTTTAGCGTGATTCACCCCATCAATTTTTATAGAAATCAGGATGAAAAACAGTGTCAAAGGGAAAACTGCGTCATTTGATTCAAACGTCAGCTCTCTCTGTTACACCTTGACAACAGTCCTCAGTCAAAGTTTCATTAACTTGGCACTTAGCATCTGCGCATTCACACAAGCTCTTGGCAAGGAGCTTCGCAAGCCCCTAGATTGTTTGGTGTGCATGTGACCTTCAGCAGTTCTGCTCAGGACCCAGGCGCCACTTTAGTCGTCAAAGCGACAAAAACATTCAAGGATGTATTGGGAAGATCCACTGGAACTCATTCACCAAATTGACCGAAGCGTCGGGAAGAATTGCAGAGCCTTCTGTGTGTGTACGAAAACAATTTACCAAGCTTCTCTAAAATCTGACATACTCACGTTCAGACTCACGTCCTTCTGATTGCGAAATGGAAGCATTTTGGGCCTAAGAAGGGGCAGCATGTGCAAACTAATGTCGTGACGTTAGTACTTGTGTTCAGCAACACAGTTGCCTATTATGCGATTGTGATGAAAACAACCGTCTTGTGGACAATAATTCCTGATTCCATCGTGACCACAGTTCAGTGAAACACGACTGCAAATCTGGCCCACTTCGTAGAACCCAAGAGTTGCTAGTTTCGATAAATGTTTGGCATAACCTGAAAAATCTGGACAGTTTGGTTCGGACTAAATTGAATTTTCTAGCTGCGTTCATCCAAATGAAACCGACCTTTTCTTACCATTTGATCTGGCGCCATAAGAGGATAATCATTATGAGCTCCGATGTAGCAGAGACCGGCTTTTGAATTATTGAAATCGTTTGTCAGATGCATATTACGGATGAGAACTGTACGGCCACCCTGAACACTTGGTTACCAACTCGTCAATCCGACTGAGAGTAACGTGGTCACTTTTATTATTGACAAGAATAGGCACATTTAGCTAACACCGCGTTATTTTTAGATCTAACAAGACTTTTGTTATTAGTAACGGAATAGCTTCTACGAAAGTATCGTTATCTTAAAAAAGTCGTCAGCATGCTCCTGAATGAAAGACGGTCTTTGAGCCAGTCATTCCTTCCTCTAGAGACATTCCTACCTGAGTTGACAGGGTGAGTTAATATAGCCTCAAAAGCTCCCAAACGCACACATCACATTCACTAACGTTGCTATGACTTCACTAATGACTGCACTAACTAGGGGACGTGAATCTAAGATGCACGAGTTAAAACAGAAAGACTACGACGGGGTGCAGGTCCGCTACACATCAAAAGAAAGTCACCTGAAATCTTAGTTCGGTTTTATCTCTTAGATAAAATCAGTTAAAAACAGCATAATTATTTTAAAGCGGAATTAGAACGTGTGGTTTTTCTAAATCACATCTTATAGACAATGCTCTCTGGCTAACCGCTTAGAAGGTCGTGGACAATGATAGTACATCTGGTGAAGTCTCATTCGAACGTTTGTTCGATCAGTTCCTCCCAACACATCAATGTGAGCGCAGGATTTTGTAGCTGAAGTTTTATGTAGTCACAACATTTCTTCCGTCAGAAAAGGATAAAAGAGCACGATCAGGACGGGTGACTACACCACGTCAATTACTGCTTGGCGCGGAGATAGCAGTATCAAATATCTCAACCTCAGTGCACGTCATTGCCGCCACTGCGCTTTTTATCACCGATTCGTCTGTGTTCTGCGTAGGAGTAACTTTGAGCTGCCACTATATGGATCAATATGGATCACTACTAGAGAACGCAAAAGCTAATATGTACAAAAGAACTTTTTTTTAACAAGATTGGGGCCGTAATTATCCAACAGAAAACCTCTACAATTCAGACAGTTCCATGTTTCTTGCGGTGAAGAGCAGTTTGTCTCGTAGTACTAATGTAAGGCAACAACATCTTGATCTAGACCTGAGGGAGGAGGCTTCATCGCAATGAATAACTTCTTCAGTGCACTGCTACAACAGACAATACTGTTACACAAGACTATCAATAAAAATGAGAACAACAATATAATCACACAAGCATCAAATTGCCCTGTTATGGGCTTCTTTGCTCTCTGTCTCACAGTCTCTGTAGAGGACCAAACTTTATAATCGATAGCACTTCAATGCTTCTAGTAGTGAGACAGTTGTGAAAGTGGCCTTATCATAAATCCTTATAGGTGAAGCACCGTATAATCTGAGGGGTAATATCAGCAACCTCCGGCTCCCTTGGGAGTGCTCGCCTCCTCAACCATGGAATGGACTATTGCGTTTTTTTATGCGCCACAACTAGAACAAGAAAATACCGACCACTGTAATTATATGCAGAAAATGAGAGAAACATACTATTTCCAAAGCATTATCTCGAGGCTGCTTTTACACACTGTGTAACGATCAATTACGAGTCCTCTTGCTGAAGCATTTCTTGTTTTAAATGGGGGACTGGCTAGCATGTTTCTTTTACAAGATCCGATCTTGAGGTGCATTGTTTAGGATCCTTAGATGTGCTGGCAGATAGACGTAAACAACAGAAAGTCTCGAGAAATACACTCACTTGCAAATCAATTTGGTTCTCACGAGAGATTTAAGTGAATCCCTCGTTTATGGTATTCCACAATTGAATGTGCTGCATACAGGCCTCTTGGTTCAGTTGGTAAGATATTCGAGATATCGCAGTCTATTTCCATAAATGAAACTACTCACAAGAATATAAACGAGAGAGATTCAGTTGATTCTCTGGGGAAAAACAAGTGGATTTACAAATGGGTGTATTTCTCCGAATTTCATTGCTCTCTTTCAGCAGTACTTTGCCATTTTGAAGACAGACTTGGCTTCATAACGTGCAGCGCTTACAAGAATAATATGTGGGGTAGCGAAACCCTTTTCAAATCACGTTATTTTCGAGGCATTTGTGTAGGACTTTTATGAAAACAGAACACCTCGTTTTACACGACTTTTTGTGATAAACAGTGCGCGAAAACCTATCATCCTGCCATCAAAATGCAGATCCATCTTCGTGAACAGAACAGCGTCTCGGGAACCTGGATCCTTATCGCTCATCCACAGTGTAGTAAATGTTTCACAAGTTCACATAATTTCTGTTTGAGCTCAGTGTGAACTTGGTTATCAAACAGAAAACAGAAAACTTCCTGTACAGACAGTAGACCATGTTTCGGTTAGCCTTTGCAGTGCAGTAAGATTTATTCGTGTTTATCTGTCTCGAAACTAGTTTCGTAACAGAACAGCAACGTCGAAGTCACAAAACATTGGTGGATACGAAATTGCAGGGGGTAGTGTTATGACTACTTACTAGCTAATCGCCAATTACTAGCTAATTGCCAAAATAGGCCGCTGGCGCCCGTAGATTCCAGTTATCCTGTGGATATCCCACATTGCATTGCTAACAAAACGTACAAATGGAGACGCCACCGCCATGCAAAACATGGATTGGCACAAATAAAAATGAACGATAAATGTCTTTGCCCAAACAACATTGTTTTTATGGTAAACTCTCGAGTGGGTATTACTGATAGTTGACTGACAGCGCTCAGTGTGAAGTTTGACTAACTGTTGGAGTTGTAGGACGATGGCTTTGAAACAGCGGCGAGAAAAAGTCTACTAGTCCTTCAGGAGTTTTGAGGTGGAATCATCCTTGGAATAAAAGTATACTCATCGTCTCCACTAGAGTTCAGCTAGAACAAGACAAGAGAACGAACTTAGACGCTAGCCAAGATGTAAAGTTGATCTCACTCTGTTTTTTGCGAGAAATGGTTGTGTGGAACAATAAATTAAGACCGTGTATTTCTTTTCGTTTTCTGGTTTACTGAAAATGTGATCCCTTCTGGGAAACGTTTTTTCAAAACCCATAACTAGACACTTTTGGTTAAACTACTTGCGAAGTGCGTAAGCGCCCTTCTGCTATCAAAACACGTAGTGCATCCATACTAATCGTTAAACGATAAGGTGGTTAGCCGAAACCCGAAGAAAGGGAGAACATCTTTGCGAGGCGATGAGTTAGTTTGCTCATCCCTAGTCTGTTCTCATGTCAAGAGAAGCTTCTATAGTTGATCATTTACCGACTGCTTTTAAAAATAACGTTGTGTGATCCGTTCAAAGGGTTGTTTAAAGGATGAAAACGCATCTGTTTCATGAGGTTCCCTATCTCATCCAGCATACTGCTGATGAGCTATAATAAGAGTGAAACTCGAATCCATTGTTTCCCCCACCTTTGGTGTAGAAATACGTCAGAACAGAAGGACGCCTATTCGAACGAGAGTGATGTGAATATGAACAATACATCCATATTAAGAATCTTTCTGGCTGGAGTTTGCCCTTCAAAATCTTGATGTCTCCCCAACTATTAGAGGTTACGGAAAACGGCAACCTTATTTTCACCCAGAGTTCCATCACTTGTAGGTCGTGAAGATGTAGGAGTATGATAATTACATGCATTAAAGTTTTCGATAAATTTGGACAGTAATTTTTTCATTAGTATTGAGTTCTAACCTAAGAAGCCGATGCAGATAAAGGTATGGTATTTTCGGGATTTTCAAAGCACATTCTGAATTAGTTTTAATATATTCTACTGATTCGGTCCACTTAGCACATGTTTATGAGGAGGAATAAAAATCAACACTTTCACCAACATCTTCGGTCATCAGCTACACTTCCGCTTCAGGAAGGTTTAATTGCAACTAAACTCATGTAAGTGTACGTCAACAACGCTCACGTGGCAGTTTTGTCCCGTATAGCCACGAACATTCTTGATCAAGGAAACCGCATCTTGTTGTGCAAGATCAATCATGCAATACATCTGATGGGATTGGAACGTGTTCACTCAGTGATCTATATTTCCAAAATACCATTTTGGATCAGCTTTTTGGAAATCCGAATCAAATCACGCGCAGGTTTATGAGATTGAGCAAAGGATGAGTGACGTAATCACAACGTGAAGACGAGGTTTCCTGGTAAAATGGTGCTTCAACTCCAATTTTCTTGAAAGTAGAAAGGAGATTTTTGTCACTGCAGATAACTTCAGTGGAAATTCAGGAAGTACCTGTGAATGCAAATCTCGGTTTATTAGGGGTTCACTATTAAGATAATAGAATAGCACTGCTACTTTAAGAGAACTCAGCAGAATAAACGCGGGAGTAAAAGGCGAAAATACTGATTTGTAGACAATTCGGGAATATTATTTTCTGCATTCTTTTTAAATTTAGTAGATTCTAATCTGTGACTTGTGCTGTTGCGTAGAATGCAGTCAATTTGGAAATAAATTGGAAATGTTGCCGCTTACGACTGCCGGTGATTGAGATCGACCGAAAATGTCATATCTCAATCTCCGGCAACATCGGCTCGTTCTTCACTAAAAAGCACGGTGCTGTTTCACTTGACCTTGATCTCAGAAAATATCCCCCTGTTATATTCAAAATCTGTCATTTCATTCGAAATAATTTAGAAGCTAAAAACATGTGAATAGGGACCTGACAACGGTACAAGGTCCAGGTTTCAAGGGTTCACTGAAAAAAACGCAACTTCAGACGTCCAGACCAGCTATGAAAAAGAACCAGTGAGCTGTTAATTTTGCGGATATCAGTTAAAAGTCTTGATGTACTCCGGTGGAGACATGTTTAACACTAAGTATGAAAGAGTTAGTCCACCATAAAGGTGTAGTTGGGGGTTGTAACTGGTGCGCGGATGTCAGCATTTGAGCGAAGTTTTCTCGGATTCGAGGCAAGTCTTGGAGACATTTGTCATAAAACTCAGCCAAGTGATTACTGTTTGGTTAACGGACGGTAACGTTATACCCTGTCAAAGTGCAAGCTAATCAGTCACTCATGGCGAAACATTATGGTACTCAGTTACTAACTGGAAAGCCGCGGGTTCCTGTCGTTTTGTAGATTTGTGATGAGCTCCAACAAAAAACTAGTTTTTTCGTTCGTTCTGCATCAGTTGTTCGATGAACTTCAATAGAAACTTTTGAATGTTTTCAAGAATGCAAAATTAAAGGTCCCAGGTTAATTTATACATGAGGCTACAGGCAAGAAATAATCATTTTGCACTATAAATTATATGCTTTCACGTGACTAGCCCTTGGAAAAAGTGGATTTCCTTCTGAAGCGAACGGTTTCCTAGATACTCTCTTGAACAGTCCCACTGTATATTATTATTTGGAGAACATTCTCCGAAAAACACTTCATCGCATGAGTGTTATGCTTTAAGTGAACTCAGTGAATCCCGCTTCCAAGTACCCAGCCAAGAAAGTAACTTTACCAGAGTTAGGCTCTCTAGTACATCGCTGCGCCTTGCGATTTGAGAACTATCCATAAGATGAACCTGTATAACCAATGCCGATAGTTAGTGGAAACTTCCTCTGAATGCATGTTACCTCTCCGACGCTTATCTACATAAAGGTCGTTAGCTACTCCATCTCCCGCAGTTTTCAAAGGGAAGCAGCTTTCAATATAATTTTCGCTCGTTGCCTTTTTGCGTGTTATCTTACCACACTAGAACCTGTAACAAAGAGTGAGGGGATGACTACAAGTTCACTAGGTTCTGTTGGGGTTCGAGCCCGGGTCATTTACATTTCCCGTCCTTACTCCTCATTCTTCGTTGATAACTGTTCATCCTACACCCGGACAGACGAGTTTCATTGGAGCCCCATTCATACTAACTTGTGTAAAACACAATGACCCGGGTTGTCTTGGTTAGACCGTGGACCACAAATATGACTATCGAATGTCATACCGTAAAGCACATGTTGTTTGCTGTCTAGCTCATCTACGACGGTTTCGGTGGTGAATGGGGTTGGGGATACTGGTTAAAGAATTCCGTCCAACTTAGACCAGCACGACTGTCTAAACAACCACACGACACACAAACCGTTCTACCTGTTGCGTCGGGCAGCCATTCATGAGGGCTTATCATACAAAGGAGCAAACACTCTAAGGGCGTACTGTGTATAGTGAACTAACGGGTGGTTCACCACCTGCAGGGAAGGCTCGGGTGTGTCAACTACTCGATGACGCATCTCAAAAACCCTGCCACAAAGGATGCGTGTTGTTAGCTTGTAATAACAAAAGCAACTAGCTCGACGTTTTCGGTATTCCAAGGGATGTTCACGGTTGGATTTCAGGTGACCGGAAAGACACAAACCACATGTGGAGGGGCCATTCACGTTCGAAAACAAAACAAAAAGTATAGGTACCATGACGACTAAATCAGACTTATCGGTATGTGAACTTTGACCAACAATGCATTTCAACGTTTCAAGTACAGCGCTTAACAGACAAAGTCGAGCCACACGTGAATAACTTATCACGTGTATGTGCACAGATCGATAGGCTCCATTCAGGCTTTCGTTATGGGACGTGTGAGGTTTCTCACACGAGCATCGATATGCAACAAGCTCAAGCGTTTTGTAACAGTGATAGTAAATAGTAACAAATAGAATTCTCATCGTTATGGCTTGTTTCTGGAACCGGAGCAACAACACAGGGCACTTCTGATCGTGTGTGCTCCTTAAAACGCTGAACAACAACCTATGAACATCAAGTGACTGTGTGATAAGGTATGAGCCAAAATTTGGTTCATCAGCCAGCATCACCATGCCATCTGATGTGATACGCCCAAACAAGCTGAATGATAGAATTACACTAACCTGAAAACAGTTTAACTGCTTGATGGAAGGGGAATTCAACATGATGGGTATCCCTCGCATCTGTTAAAAATAGCCTCTAAAACAGAGGACTGATCACACCAAGCGATATTGCAACAATCCCTTGGCAACTGCGGAATGGCGAATGGAGCAGGTAAACGAAAGATCGAATGGATAAGGAATCATGGTATCTATCCAAAGTGAAAGCAACCGTTATTTCAAGCCGTCAAAACATAGCAGTGACTTCCTGATTGTTTTGGTTTACTCACCAGACACAGTTCTAACCGAAGTCTCTCAATTATGCATGTGGGTTCGTCTTACAACGTTCTTATTGGTTTGATAACGCTAGACAATGAAGTGATTAACTGGGAATGGAAACAAGGAATGTCCTTCGGGGTTTCCGCTCTGCAAGCCTTCTAAATATACATCATATTACCCTTTTTGTTACATCTAAACGAGAGTATCTCGAACTCAGTGGAAGTGAATTAATTAAGCGTCAAGGACACCTGGAATTGACTTGGCAAATCGTATGGTAAACTAATCATCTCACAAGGTACTACACTAAAAATATCTGTAGAATGCAAACAGCCAGTTGGCCCAAAGTGGTTGTCTAACGGACTGTAGGAATTGTATCGGAACCAAACCTCCGTTTTCACCCTTCAGATCAATATGCGGATGATCAGAGTGAGACTGACAGGTCAAGATGACCTGTCTGGTCTGGGGGGACTCTATCAGAATCACAAAAGAAATTCGAACTGAACAGACTAGATTGGCATAGATTGGAATAGATTGGAGAAGATTACTACACACTCCTGATAGATTACCTCAACAAAAGTGTTCTGCTTAGAGAGTTTCAAAAGAAAGGTGAACATCATTGGGTACCACCTCAAGTTTGCCACATTTTCTGTCTTCCTTTACCAAACATAGTGTATCTACGGATCCAGAAACAATTGCGCTTGCAATAAAAGATTCCGTGCCAAAAATATTACTTATAATTTGCAAAAATTTCAGCTACTGGATCCTTAATGCTGATCAAAATAATCCACAAGTATATTGAAAGGCTCATTTTCGACGGTTTATATATTCTCATAAATCTGAAGAAATATTAATAATAAAACTGGGCTGCAGTGGCTGAAACGATAGACCACATGGGTACAAGTTAGATTTGTGAAAATGACTCATTCAGAGAGCAAATAGACGGTCTCTACTAATCTAGTGGAACAATTAGCCTGCGCTCTTCCGTCACACGATGCTAAAAGGAAGAAATCCTCTTGTTTGCGAAACCGAAGGTATCTAACTTTCGGGTAACCACCGACCCGTTTTAACCACTGGGTGATTAAGCTAATTGACTTCTTATTGATCGGTCGATTCATAGTCTGTCCTGATTCTGGGCATCCAGTATTAATGCAGTATGGCAATTTTATCAACGCAGAACACAGACACTGCCTCGATTACACTCCTTTGTGGAATTACGTCGTATGAAACTTTACCGCGCTATGTTACCATCGAAACAAACTGCCTATTCCGCACAAAACCCCTTCACTTCAGGTCAGGCTAAACTGTTCCAATGGATTTATTGATTCTAAACGGTACTGGCGTTTTGAAGAACGAAATCGTACCAAAACACAACAATCGACACGTACACATGGGTACGCCTTATTGAGTTACGAATCTGCATCATTCTACTCGGCAAGTACCAAACAGAATCAGACAAATAACGGCGCACTTGACAAACTTGCTACGTACACCAACGAACTAGCTAGGCAGATCGAATCTATACGGCAGCAGTAGGTGAACCGTGGGACGTTTTTAGCGTTTAGCATATGGTTGAGGTCCTGTCGCTGGTGATAATTCCAAAGAGAATTTGTTGGTTAGCAAAACTGGGATCCGAGTGACTACCTTCTAATCTTTACTGCTGCCGGAAAGTTTTCACAAGGAAATAATCAAGTTGAATAGATGTAGGTGTGAGCCCAACGGAAATCCGATCAGACTTCAATGCTATCACGACATCTATCTGATTGACGCATTAAACGGTCAGATTAGAAGCTCATAAACATCTTTTAAAACCCAAGTAATCATTCGGTGAAGCAGCTACTTATTGACCATCTATTGATGAAAAATGGACAAAAATAATTAAGACTGTAGAACATTTGAGAATATCTTCGGAACACACGCAAGTTGACATTTCGCTCTTAAAACGTAGCCATTGGAATGGAAAAACTATATATATATATATATATATGTTATATATATATATATGTTATGTCTCACCATGACTTGTTTTCTCACAAGATACTGCAAGAATATAAAACCTATCACTTTACATAGGGCACCAGATAAATTCCGTGATTACTGTGTCAGAGTAGGCTTTGTGCAGACCTTCATCTCTCAAAGTGAGCAAGTGAACCATGATATCATTGGGCGTTTTCTACAAATACTCCCATTTGCATATCAATTAGGCTTCCATGGGAGACTCAGCTGAATCTCTCATTTACAGTATTCTTCAAATGAGTGTGCTCCACAAAGGCCGCTTCTTGGTTCAATCGATAAGATATTTGAGTTATCCAATAAAGGAAACTGCTAACAGGGTTTCTGAAAACTATTGGACAGCTCACGACCAGTGTCATTATTCTTGGAGTTTCTCAGGTGGGCCCGAGTTTCCTTAAACCCATATTTTGTTTAAACGAGAGAGAGAGAGAGAGAGAGTCGCACCTAAAAGCCAATTTAGTATGCAAATGAGAGTAGTTGTTGAAGTTTGTCCAATTTGGGTTCAAGAAAAACACAATGTCGACAAAATCGGGAACCTCGTCTACTTGATGAGCCCTGAGAATTGCGAAACCTGTCATGGCTGTCAATGAGTATCCAGCAATCTTGTGATTAGATTCCTTTAAGAAAATTATTAGGCGTTAAAACACCATGAACGAGAGATCCAGCTGGGTTCCAAGTGAGTCTCTCGGAAAACCCAATCTATTTGTTTGTATTTCGCTAGTCATTTAGCGTTGTTTCAGCTAAGATCATAGGTGAATCACAAACGCTTCGTTGGGCTAACAAAATCGTGTTCTGGTGAAACCCGACAGATGAATCGATGCAGGCGCTTTTGTGGCTGCAGTCGTGACCGATTTGCTCAGTTTACCAAATTATGGTTATGTTAACGGCTGCGTCGGTCACACTTCGAGCTCATCACCCATCTAGAACTTCCAAAGAGTTGATAAGGTGAGAGAAATCAATTATCGATGATGGCTAGTGGAACATTCAGTTCCTTAACCAAGCGTCGAATAGCTTAGAGGTAACAACCATAAACGGCTGCAGCATGTATGTTTTAGAGGCTTCTGGTCCGTTCGATTGAACTCATCCTCTGTTGCAAGAGTTATTTACTCGTTGAAAAATCCCTAGCTCTAAAATGTTCATGGACATTTATCTTCTACTGAAGATGCTTCATTTATCACTTTCCCGGAGCATTTTATGGTCGTCTGAAAGAAATTTCCGGAGTCTATTTGTGACGCAAGGCTTACCATTGTTCCAGAACGTCCGATACAGCTATCACCCTTACTGGCGTTACTGAGTTAATTTTGTAAGGTAATGATCATAAATGTGTAGGTGTTACATGAACATTTCCCCACTTGTTGCATTCAGGTTACGCGCTACCATTTGACCTTGATTGGCTGATCATCAGCCAGTAACTCCTTTTCAGGGCTTAAAAAGATGGACACTCCACATGCTGCTCGCAGCTGCGTAAGATCGTCACTCAAAGAACAACAGATTACTTGAAGCGAGTAGCGCAGGTGAAGGATAGCGTCGCTATAAACTGTGCAAAGGCAAGTTCCTCAACCTGTTGGATAGTCAACCGAAATTAAATTGTACAACGACAAAACACGGACTGCAGTGTTACTGGTTCGATTCTTGATTAGGATTCCCGAACTAGAAGCCGTTGACAATTCCTAATAAGGATCAAACAGGTCTACAGGTCTTCTGGGTCTTGTCATGAAGGAAATAAGATTCTATGTGACGACGTTTCGCTCGAGCCGTATCCCCTTATATGGCCCAGTATCCCAAGATAGTTCAGCCCGCACAGCTGCTTCTTAGCATTCTAAGCACTTTCAGATAGTTTTTCCTCATTCTCACTGTTGGATTTGGACCCTCCCAAATCTGAGCTGTTACAAAACCACCACCTAAGTCAGAAAAACTGATATCTGGAAGAACTTCTCATAACATTCTGCTAAGAACAGCTCATAGTTTTCATCAGCCTAGAAAGATTCATGACTGCGAAACTGGGCATCTCTAAAGGTGCTGGAATAGATGTTGAAGTTGAGGCATAAAGCGTTCTGTTGTACTGTTCCTCAACCGTACCCAATGAACACCATCCTTGCTCGAGTGACAGCCAATATTTTCCTAACAAAGCAAGCCCGTTACTCAATGTATGATATGCTACAACACATGTTTTTCCAACGGTTTTAGGTGCATTTTGGACTGATTAAAGAAAAATCCGGTAAGGTTTTGCTCCCATTACCTCGTTCGTAATGGTGCGTCCTACGGAATGGCGCCACTGCTTTACATAGCTACCAATCATTATTTCGTCTCTAACAAAACAAGTCTTTAGTGAGGAAGTACTTCATTGGGCTATTTTTAGTGCTTCTGACAATTTCATTCTTATACTCTGTCCGGAAATTCTTGTTTCCAATCTTCGCTTCTGTCAAGCTAAGTTTTACATTTGGCTGAGCGATTTTTTAACGCAAAATGTCTGAATTGGCTAATGAAGGCTAGGTTGTTCCTTGAAGTGTGTGCTGGTGGTGTGAGGTGCTAAAGCGCAGAGTGAATGAAAAAGTTTAAAGATGGTAGTTTCACTGAGTGACAAGATTTAATTACCATCTGCGTCTCATCAAAAAATCGATTGCTAAGTAACCGAACATAGCGGGTTGTCTGACGGTATTTGCTGTGAGATTCGATCGGCCGTCGGACCGTTTATGCATAATCCTCAATGAGTTCGATGCTGGCAATGAGAAAACCAATGTTTTCTATTGGGGCCTGAGTTACCGAGTATAGGTTTGATCGGGGAAGACTATGGAAAAGTGACTGCAAGCGTGAGATGTTGAAAATATGAGTCCTGTGGTTTCGGGTTGATCCTGGTCGCCACCGCGATGCGACCAAACGCTTATACTAGTACAGAAAATTTGGCCATAACATAGTACACACGATTCAGTTTGACTGCGGCATATTACTCTGAGTACAACCGCATCGCCGCTAGATTTTTAAACACAGATAATGCAGTGATAGTCCAGCGCAACTGAGATTATAATTAGTAAAGTCATTTGATTAAATTGTCCTTACTTAATAAAATAAGGTGCACTCACTTTGAAATAACTTTTCACCGTTTCCATTAATTTATTCACTTGAGCAAAAGCAAACAGAGAAGCGTTTTAGCCAATAGATTTGAAGGGATAGCCCACAAAATCACTGAGGCTTAAGTGTGTGTGCACTGAAGCTAGATACTCTGATCTCGAAACCCTAGATGACTATTTTGTGGAAGCCCCTTGCTTTTTGAAAATGCAGAGAATGTTTATACCGGATGAGGTTTGCTGCCGTACTTTGTACAGTGCTCAGTACGGTGTTGCTCTATGACGAAATGGTCCGCACATTGATTTGTCAAACGCGGGTTTATTCCGGTAGTAAATAACCACGAAAGTCGAGAAACCACGCAATACGGTTTATTTTGGTTACCATGAAGCGAACACACAATCGAGATTTTGAAGAAGTGGAAAGCCTCTAAACCTAGAAAGACCTCTGGTAAAGGTTAACTCAAATTCTATACATTGGGGAAAACGTTTAGGAGAGCTACCTACCAATCCATAAGTTCCTCACAAAACGCCGTGGTTTTAAAAAAATTCTTAGGCAAATCTCTCTTTTTTCATTCGTCTCTAAACCTAAATTTCCTGCACGTTGATATCTGGAACAAGCACTGCTCACGGCCGACATGGGAGTATTTTGTAAGATACAGCTTTCATGACTAACATACCAACAATTCTCCTGTTATCTATGGATTTTTAAGCTTATGATTTCGCATAAGGATGTCAGATTCATCCACGTGGATCGATTTCGAAATGAGGCAGACTTTGACAACTGATCGATTGCATAACGCTCAGGGTTTTTTTGGAGTACTTATTTGCTGCTGTACTCAAAAAGCGTTCATTAAATGCCGACAGAGGCGAAGAACCGAAGTCGGAAACTGCTAAGATCACGACGGATTATCGCAGTCTGATGGGTGACCCCATCGGCCCGACTTCCACATAGCAGACTACTTAAAGATCGTCGTAAATATCCTGATCGAATCGCATGGAAACGGCGTTTACTAGGGGGGGGGGGGAGGAGGATCTTTTCTTACAGGCTCAGTTAACCCAGAGTCACGGAGAAGTAATCAGTAGTTGAGAACCCCGTTTGGCAGATGTGCCATTCTTATGTCCTGTATCCAGCGCCTGAAAGAAAAATACGGCGTTCTGCTTGTGAATGCAGTTGTGTTTGTCAAAATATTGTCGGGCTACTGAAAACCTCCCGGACAAGTAGGTCGGCGCACTTGTTAGTTGGTTTTATCCATGTTTTGTACTGCGGTGTTCCCGGACTTGTTTCGGCGTCCTTCGTATGTTCTTAGTTTGAAGTCTTACTCCACTGTCGAAAATACTTTGCTCCTTCATTTCGTTTGATTTTTAGCAGATCGTAATCCTCACATCATTAAATTCTGTCATCTTTCGTTTTATGTGAGTTTCACCTGAGTTTATTACTGTGCATTCGGAATGACGAAGGTTCACCCTCCGAACACATAAGACTTACTTTAACCTGCATTACACTGGAATGGGTCAACTCAAGCTTCTAGCTCGAGTCATTGACATTTTGTCCAATCCACTTTAAGAGCAATTGAATCCTTACTGCAAATACGGATTTTGGTTCCTAGATTCGCAAACCTGTCCCGTGCTTATTTGACGCACCTCACCAAGATTACTAAGCAACCTGCCATCCGCTTAACATTCAAAATACCTTTCTGTTGTCCTACTGTACCTGTTTGGAGATATTCGTGTGGCTAACCATAAGGAAACTCTTCGCATTTTTGACGGATCAAGCAGTAGATGTCGTTTCTATTTGCTAGTGCGCAAAAGTTAGGCCTTTCTATATACCTTCCAATGCTAATTTTCAGCACTTTATCGATCAGGCTGTTTGACTTTTGATCTAGTTTTAAGTCAGTAATATAGTACAAATCCAAAACACCCGTGGACACTTGTGAAAGTTGATGAGTTCTATGGGTTTGGAATTATGTGCGTGTGTGACCCCAATTTTCCTAACGGACTTAAATTTATCGACCAAATTCCTTTTACTAGTCGACAAATCTTTAAATGCGAGTTGTTTTTCTGTAGGTTTGACATTTTGTCACCGTTCTGAGTCGCACCAATTAGTACACAGTGATAGTTCTCACATTAAATTGTGAAATAGCCTTGAATATAGACCAAACTATTGAAAGGTGATGGAACCCTTGCACCCAAAATGGTACAAGCATAGTGGCCGAGGTATGGACCTGTCCGTCATGCTAATGCGATTATATAATTTGCACCAGTGTTCAAATCCTTTAGTATCCCCTGGTGTCCTTGTTGCAAAAAATTGTTGAGTCCTTCTATGAACAAATCAGGTTAGTATATAATCCTTGATGACATACGCGGCTTCTGTCACTGATTTCCGGTCACGTCTGATTTGTACTTTTGTAAACTTTTACCAATTGGGGAAAAGTGCCCAGGCCATGTCACATAGGTCGGTTGAAAATCCAAGCCACCGTGTTACCACAACCATCTGTTCCTTCCAAATAAACCTAACAAGCCAAAACGGTCTCGTTCTCCTGGGAAGCTGTGGGATAATGCGAAGTTGCTGCACTATTTCTTCTAAGATTCAAGTAGAACATAAGGCTGACGGAAACTCAGGGACTGCGCCTACCTGATGAGCCGCAAGTAGGAAAAAACCGGTCGTGGGCTGTCGACTAATTTTCAGCAACCTAATGAGTAGTGCATTACGAATATACGTGTATCGCGATATCTCGAATATCATAGCGACTGAAACTTTAGGCTGCCTGGTGCAGTACATTCAGTTGCCTGGAAACCTCACAAACGAGGGATTCAGCTGGGTTCCAGGTGAGTCTCTCGCAAAACCAAATTAGTTTGCAAATGAGTGTATTTCGCTAAGATTCAATACCATTTTTTGCGTGCATATGAGATTTTGAAGACTGAATCTAAGTTCTCGTTCTGCAAGTGACATTGATTAGGTGCTGGAAGCCGAAAGATAGTTTGAGTTTTCATTGGTACTCCAATCGATCATCATTGCGCGTCTGTCTGAAGTGGCTCGAAACTTTGACTGGTCAATTACTATACCATGTGGCTCTGATCAGTATAAGGAACTTGTACCTGGGTGGGATACAAAACCACCGTTCGAATTTGGTGTAGTGCCACAACTGCTCGTTGCAAGTGGCCCCGAACGGTATGCTTTGATGACCACTAAGTTCACTGACCACCGGCGATGACACAAATGGACGAGCAGTGAATACCTTTGGCATTCTGTTCGGACAACACGTTCCATCGACATTTTCTCACAAACACCACTGAATAGTGGACCGGTATCCTGTCGCTGTTTGCAGCACTTATGTATGCAAAATATTAGACTCATTTTTGTATGCATCTTGCAATAACCTCGTGAAACACATGAAGTACATCTTGGTTCTGGTGGACTTTGTTGTAAGTTCCACTGCGCAGATGCTCTAGTAAAAGCTTTCCGGGATAATGAAATTGTTCTAAGTGTCTGGCTACTTACTATTTGCTCGTCGCCATTTGAAACGACATGCAGCATTTATTTTCAAGTCCTTTCCTGTCACCCAGTTGTCCAGTTTCCTGCCAGCTAGTGATCCGAACGTTTCTCTGTTCATAAGGTCCGTTTTTGGCAACTGAACCTATGAACTTTGCTGTTGGATGTGTTCGTACAGAAAGCTTTACGATTCGTGAGATTGGAGATGAACAGTACGCTAATTGTGTGATGGGTGAGCGACCGCCGGAGGAGTGAATATACGTGAACTGCCACCTGTTCGCTTAGTACCTAAGCATCCTTCAGACGTTTAGACTAATAGTCCCAGCTAACGAGTAGACTGTGTAAGGGTACAAAGGAGAATTAACAACCCATTGAATATTGAGCACTAACTTGGCATTCACTATAAGTTTTCGTGCCCAGATGCACGGTATAATAGATCTCGATGAAACAAATCAAATGGTTCCTAGGTGCTCGACAGTGCCTCTATGGGGATCTAAAATCCGTTTGGTGAAATGGTTAGGATCCTCACTCAGTAGTCTGAAGTGTTTTTTGGATATGCTTTGGATTGCTATCTCGACACTTTAAGATCCTATCGTGATATGAAAGATATCGGGATTTCGTGATGCTAAAACGTGCAGGTTCGCACCTATAGCCATGATAGTTCACAAGTAACCTAACATCTCAGCTGCCTGCAAGTCATCAGAGGCACCAATGAGGACAAATATTTAGACCGCATTTAGATGAATTCATCCCAAAAACTAAATCTTTGATGAAAAATGCCTCAAAATAGTTATAACCACACTCCAGATGTACCGTGTATATTTTCTGACAGACATTTGTACATGTTTGTGTCCCACAGAGACGTTAAAGACTAAATTATTCGCCTAGTGAGCCGTCGAGTTTATGGATTAAGGGTACCATGGACTATTGGGAACTTTCGAATGGTGTCTTCTAACATCATCATGGTACGACTGGCGTGAAAGCCTAAGGAACTATAAAAGTTCACATGTTACTCAGTTCAATAGTTGGGTCGACCGGACAATTTTTATGACAGTTTCTGTTTTTCATAGCTCTTAGGCAATTTTTCAGCATATTTAGCGAGGGCCTACTTAGATTCTTACAGTCACTATGATCTCCGAAGATCCTGAGCAAACAGTGCGGGAGAGACCCGTTTTTCGTGTATTCTCAATCACTTGAGCGCTGTATCAGTATCTGAGACATTTTCGATATTTTGAAAGACCTTTTATAGCATTGGGTACTTGAAGCAGTGACATTTCGAACTAAGACCCTAAGTTCAAAGGATCAGTAGGCACTGTGAAGTCGCACTGTTTGGGAACTCACCAATTCACACCAAGCTGGTTTTGGTGGGAGGCTATGCGGAATTTTATTATATATGTAACATATATATGTTACCTGATACATAGATTATATTATATATATATATATGTATTATATCATTCAACCGAATATGTTGTACGAAGGACGTGTTGCGACGGTCTCGTGATTCAGTCGCACGACATTCAAGATACTGTAGTATATTTTCTTGGAGAAAAATGTCAATAAGGTTGCTCCATATTATAAACGAGGGATTCAGCTGAAACAAATGCGCGCATTTCACGAAGATTGCACAGTTTGCGTAGGAGCAGTACATGAAGATAACGGAAGCTGGTCGTCACAAGTGTTTCATCAACCTTATGAATAATTTCCTTCAGGAGTATATCAGAATTTACTTTCCACGTTATTGTTGGACACAAAACGTGAGATGTATTTTGTTCTCCGCTTTTATCAGCTTTGGTGCAGCCAACGGCGTTCTGCGTGTGGATGCTGGTCGCCGATGTTCTAGTGGGGACGGTCGCTTCTTTTTCCGATGCAGTCCACCAAATGGCCAGCCAGTGGATATGCTAGTTACTCAGATCCGTCAGTTGGCGCTTGAGGCCAAACAACGTTTGAGGAGAAACCAGATGGCTGCAAGTAACCTTGAATTAAATGGACAGCAAACATCCGGTCGCGCAGTAGCCCTTACTCCCGACGGAACGATGGAGCGCACATTAGTCTCAAATACGGAAACAGAGTGTGCATCACCATACCCTGGTACGCTGCCACGAGCCAGGTCAAAGAGACAGAAGCAAGTTTCAGAATTGCCCAGCGATCGAGCAACCAGAACAAATGGATTTATGTCGAACGGATCTCCTCCTGTAACGCCCGAATCGGGCAGCGATCCAAGCTCACAATCTCCCGGGGCGACTTCTGCTGCAACGAATTCGGAGGACGGAGAATTGGTACATGCGGTTCTGGCACGAGCGGTGAGTTTGGCTTGATATGGTCATCCGCACATTGTGGTAATTCTTAATGGATATTATTACTGTGTAATTCCCTTTAAAACAACAACTATGAAACGCATACTGCCTGTCGTAATGCGGCTAAAGGGACCGGTGGTAGACGGTCGCTCCAAGGAAGTGAACGCTGTTGAAGATGTTGCCTCTTCTCTCCAAAACAGAATGTCCTTATATAATGTTCACATTCATCGCTTAATTTTAAAGAAACTTAAAGGTCTATTTTGATATCATTCTGCTAACAGAAACCTAAGATGCCTTTTACACAATATAATTTTATGGGGTCGACTAAGAATGACCATTGCAGGGAGGTGCTATCTGCAGAGAGGTGCTGTCTCCAAAGACGCATGATATTTGAGAGTTTAGCTGTAAAGCTCCTAAAAAGAAACTTGGAGTGTCAACATTTGACGGATCTGCAAAAGAGTCAGCTTATCGGCGTCCGTTTTCTGTGGCCTACCTCCATATGGGTAGACCAAAAACGCTGGATTGTGCTGCATTTTTTGTAAATGGACACGTGCGCAAACAAAGGCGCGCCCGTTTTGTCGATGAACGACTGACTCATTGGTGGCCAAAGAAACCGGTTCTATCGATCACCCCACAGCTCCAGTGTGTATCACATTTCAGTCGAATGCACCATGGAGAATTACGCCCCTAACCCATGTCCGAGTAACCGCTTCTTTTGTTGCGGATTCAAGGCTGTGAAACAACCAATGAGGCGTGAGTCAAGTGTGTGTGTGCATCTCTGGGACTGCCACTAACAAAGAAAGCCTAACAATTTCGTCCTTTTACCACTTGATTAGCTAAATCTCACATGGAACCTTAAGTAAAACGTTTTTATGTGTCCTCTGGTCAATTTCGAAGAGTGTCTTGGTACAGCAGTGTAAGGTATTTGTGAGCTACTAATCTGCTGTAGGTCATTTTGCGCATTAGATCTTTGTTGTGGAGCGTGAGTGCTTCAGATGGACTCTTGCTGACACTTACTCAAGAACATTCACAACAACTCAATCATCAAGGGTTAGTAGATTGATATTATGAAATTTCATGTATGAGCTTACAGTGGGGCTACAGTTGGAGGTTTTCATGGACATCATGATGTGTTCCGAACATATTTATGATTTTTTGACATCCGAATTTATGGTGTACAACTGAATAAAGGTAAGACGAACTGAATAAAATGTTGATAGAACATCCGAAGGCTTCGATCGTTTTACCAGCAAACACGGGTTCTAAGTGAGAATATTCTTAACCCAGCACTAATAAAGCCCCATGTAACAGACAAAGGTAAAACGTAGATACTGCAGAACTGTAGTTGTATTCTAAACAATATGCGTTGGTATGGCGCTGGTTAAAAACATAACAAGAATCATAAAGTCCACATAGTTCACAGAAACGGTACTGAGCCGAGCTATTGAGAGTTTGATTAGCATCTAAGGTACAAGAAGAGCCCCCTCTCCTTAGCCTGCCGCCACCATCTTCAATACAGTTTGGTAAACTTATTCCAGGGCTGTTCTTTGCTCTTTGCTTTTTAATGCGACGAAGCTTCAGAAAATACAGGTTTGTTTAGGAATGGTTGATGGGTTTTCTGTAAATATCTGCCCAAACAAGACAGGCTGAAACACAATTCAATGAACAAGTGTCTCGAAGTCCACTCAGTACTCTGAAATAAATGCAGGATATTCAAAACCGAGTATCACAATCGCTACGGTTGCTTGAAACATGAGCGCACCCAACTCTCTGTTCTTTCAATACAGTCAACCGCCAATTACCTTGTCGCACATACTTAATGGAAAGCCGTTGAAGACGTGTTGTCAAATGTTGAAACGGAGTTACTTTGAATAGTATTAATAGTATTCAATATACCTTGTGCTTCTGATGCAGCTTGAGTTTATACTCTTAACTCAGCAGACAGTAATATTAAAATATTACTTCTAACCTCTTATTTTGCAAGTCTACCGGAAGATCCACATATCAATCAGATAAATCAGGCACGTACAAATTGTACACAAGAGTAAAATAACTGCTGCCTGACTTTTATTCACCGGCATTAGTGGATGGGTGAATAGACAGTCACGTTTAAAGCAAAGCTTATGCCACTTTAGTGCACACGATGCTAGCAAAAGCCATCACATTGGAGAATTAAGTCTCTATATTCTGCCTAGATTGGATAATAAACTGTTACAAGTTTAGGATATTCGGTATGCTCAAATGATACCGTTGACTACATGACAGGTTCACTTGCTTAAATGGCCCTGACCTGGAATTCACATGCATACGATTTAACAAGAATGATCCGGCTTGGTTTTGGGGACCGCTTCCCATTTAATGGTTAGCTGAATTTGGTAGTTTTCAGTTGTCACCTGAACGTATCACAGAAGCTCTGCACGTAAGAAGTTTCAGAGGAATAGATCCCAACTGATTTTTCATGGACTGATAGACTAGCGGGATCTGTTTCACTGAATATTAGGCTAAGTTAATGGTGCATGATGTGAGGATAAAGTGACTAACAACATTCGGCCCTTATTTACGATGGTGTAATGATTAAATAACCAAACTGGACGGATTCTATCGTTTATAATAATTTTTAAGTGAATAAGCAGGATATAGGCCTCCTCGGGTTTCAGTTGAAATAACATCCAATTTTCGGGAGTATTTTCCTCTACACGAAGCTACTTATAAGGTTGGTTTAAACTCCTGGACATTTCGCTGACAGTTTCATTTGTAGGGCATGCTTGTTTTTCGAATTTAAACCAGAAATCTTTACTTTTATAGGGTTTAGTGTAATATAATCGAAGAAATAACTATCAGCTGTCGCAGTTTGACAGACATCATACGCCAGACCTATCGGAAACGACAATGTTGAATTTTATCATGTGTTTCGATTGTGTTAAGTAACAGCCTTTCCGCTTAAGCTGGTGCCCAATTGAGCCAACTCGCTTTAACAGACGGACATTCTTTGACAGCTCAAGAATAAGCGAGTTCATCAATCCTTGAATTTTTTCCAGCTATTCATTGACACAACAGTTGCATTCGGAGGTGATGGGGTTGAACTACAGGTTGATCCGAATTAAAATACAACTAAAAGTGATTTGCCTTCCGATAAATTGACGGGTAGAATTACTAGAAATTGAATTTTCTTTTCAGATCAGTCAGGGAGGACAAAGTACAATGCGAAATGTTGTGTTCCCCGAATCTAAGTATTTAAGAGGCGTTCTTTCAAATCCTTTTAACTGTAATGACTACTCAGCGCCTTTATTCCCTCGAATTGAAGGGCCTTATTTTATCATTATCAGGAAACAGCATTGTTTCAGATGTTTCCTTAAACTATATGCGCTTGTATGTATAACGTTTTTGCCGAAAGAAACTTCTTTCCCGGAGAATTTAGTCGTAAATTCGTTCTATTCCTTTAGTGCTAGGGTACACCGTACACAGTAGTAAAAGGTTTCTGCTGTTCTGCAGTGGGGTCTTTTAGAACAGAAACGAGTGAACTTTGTTGCCTAAAACATTTTCTGGACAATTTATGTCCGAACATAACGGGAGTTTATTAGACCAATTTGTTATACATGAACTTAGTGGAAGCTCCGTTCCACTGTCTAATTGGACCACGCAGAAGTCAGACAACCCAGTGCAGAGGAATTCTTAAGGAAAACGACAGACAGAGTATTTTCTCAACAGGACGTTAACGACTTCGTTCAAGTTTAAAGATTCAGACCTACAACTTTTGCGGAAACGACAGGAGTAATAAAACTTGTACATAAAACGATAGATCAATAGTGGGTGGAGACACCCTTTTGGGTTTTCCTTTTAGTACACCCAATAACTAGTGTGCACTTGATTTCACATTTCTCCTGAAGGATTGTTCATTCTAAAAGCATAAGGCGTGGGACTAACTGTTTGATAGCAAAGCAGTTTACGGATTAAGTTGCAGTAATCGGCTGGAATTGCCTGTAACATCAAGCCGATCACAGTCAGCCTCTCATATGAGGTCGTCTTCTGAGGTATAGTAATGACGGGAGAACCTTGAATATAGTTTTCTAGAAATAGCTCCTGAAATATGTCGCACTATGGTAAGACGATACTCTACACCTAAGATACAATATAGCAGCAGGCATCACAACTCAAAAACGCAGCTACTGAGCATGGTGTCGTGAGTGACGTTAGAATATTGATTCCATGCTAGTGTCGTGTGAAGGTTTTTTTCCAGTAGAGTTTTAGCAGTGTTGAATAGTCCAGCACGTTGATTTCACTGGACCAGTTTTATACAGTAAACACAACCAAAAAAAGAACGAATGTGAGCGAATAATCTTTGGGGTGGGAAATAATGTCCAATTGTTTTGCTCTCGAGAAGTATCAATAACAGTCAATATGATTTAACTAGTGTCATTTTTTAGCCTGTAGCATGAATAGTGCCGAAGATTTTATGGATGAGAGAAGTTCTTCTGTCGTTGGCTGTTTGATATTGCTATAACACGTGCATAAAACATTATTTCTTACTGAACATCATGTCTCACATCCACAGAGATGAAACTTACTTCCGTTCTTTTTGGTCGCCTATCCTCACTGAAGGAGAGTACCGCTAAAGCATAATTTGAGACCACTATACGGGTTAGTCAAGAAATTTATTTATCAAGAAGCTAACTGGTTGGACAAATACAGCAAACTAGGATTGACGCTGTTGACTCGAGTTATTAAGGAATATGAGGGTGAGGTAGGTGACGTCTTGGCAAACTATGATATTTTCCTGGTATTAAATGCCCCTTCTGGTTCATCCCGTTCAACCAGCTTCTTGGCGAGTATACGAGAGGAAGTGTTACTTGAAAACTGAATTTTGTCTCGAAGGTCAGATTATAATGTAGTGTATAACTGATGTACAGCTACGATTTTGGAAACTTTAGCTAGTGTCCCTTTTGGGCAACTTTGAGGAATTTCGAATTTGTCACATTCTGGACAGGAACATGAAGACATTATAAGTCGTACACGATGGGCGATGCATAATACCATCTGTTTGTTGCAAGTGAGTCGATTCTACAAATCATAATCGAGCGTTCAGTTGCAAGTGATCGGGTGGCATTCCAACATCAATGAACTTATTCTTGATGAAATCTTTGTCCTAGGAAATCTCACTTTTTAGGCCGTTGTGTGAGATGTCAGTCACCAATATCTGATTATTGAACAACATGGTAGATGGAAGTACCCTGTCTCGGTTGAAACTTATCGTAGCATAACTACATCGAGAATTGGACGGTCTCTTACTTACATGAATTATTTTAAGTAGAGAGTATGTGTTACGAATGCACCATTTTGAGCGGCACCGATTGTTTTAGGCAGTGGTTGCCGACGGAAAGCGCAATGCACACATCGAATCGTCACTGTTTTCGGAACGTGTTTGTCCGTAATTGAATGTCTTTCGTGATCGCTTCATTCCCTTATGAAGATGGTGATCAGGCGAACACGGAGCTTTGATTAACGAGGTAAACCTAGCCTACATATTAGTGCGAACTACCTCTAATACGCAGAAATGTTTATCGGGTTCCGCACCGGTACCTGATTTCCACTAATCTCCCTTCTCTATCTTCCGCGTTTGCAGCCGAAACAATCTCAAAATCAAGCCGAAAATACAAGTTTTTATGACAATATCCCGCGTCCGCCACGGAAAGGAACAAATTTACCTGGGGCAGTGAACGTGCTGCCCTTGCCAGCTCGTGCTCGGCCGAATAACCAAGCGACGACCAGAGAACCAAACGGTGAATCACACTTGCTTCAACCCGAACCGAAGCCCAGAACGCCCGTGGATCATGGATTAGCTGAAAGTACCTTTCCGACTCTCAGACCCTCGCCGGTGCCGCCACCACATAATGGACATTTGTCAAAAGAAATGACTGATGATCTACCATGCGCACCACCTCCACCACCACCGCCACATGCAAATGAAGTGGAGAAGAAATCTGCTGGGCTGACGAGGACGCGAACATCCAGTGCGTGCTTTCCGGGACAGGAAGAGGCGACCTGTTTATCATCACCGCCACAGCCAATTCATCCGATACCACCTCCCATACCCACCCTGGCTGCTGCTATATCGACCTCGACCAATCCCGTGGCTACAAATACCGTTTCACAAACACCAAGCGTTGGGTCTGCAGCGGTTATGCGGGTGCCGCCATTTACCGCACCAAAACCGATTACAAGCCAAAACTCGGGTGCAACGAAGTTACCAGCCTGCAGCCCAAGCTCACCCCAAGGTAGATGGTGATTTTTCTTACCTTTTCCAAACACACATTCTGAGGGTATTTGGATAAGCTAGATCTGTCAAGCATCATGGTTTGACTAGATTCAGGTTGAGAATACCTTTACTAGTTTGTTGGTTCGATCATGTGCTGACACGATCAAAATCGATGTAATCTGTTCCGCCCTACACCAACGTCTTCTGGAAGTTCAAGTCAACGGTCAGAATCGTATGGTAGAATTATATTGAAAGATGCTAAATCCGTCGGATATTAAGTGGTCCAGCAATTGGTTGCATAGAATAAAAATTGTGTGACATGGTTTTTTTCAGGATTATAAGTTTTTGCCTAATCTGATCGTTACAAATTTGCAGACAGCAGTATCATTCCTTATTGAAATTCGAGGCGATAAAAGAGTGAGTTTCACGTCTCGGAGACTGTCCTCTTCCGTTCTCAGTTCGTTTCCATAACTCAATCAGCACACTGAAGAAAGAACGCCTTCTTTGCGGAGTTATTTATTAGAAAATGCCAACTGACCTGTTACAGACTTTTGGACAGGGAAGCAAAACTCTCATTTGCATCCATCTTCTCCTGAAGGCGTCTTCTGAAACTTTCCTGGATATTCACTAACTCCAATCATTCATTGCTCAAATCCAAGAAAATGTTACAAAGCGGCTGCAAAAATTCCGCAACAGATTTCTCCTTTTCAAAAGACGCAAAGCGAAATTCCACGAACAACACATACTACTTGCATGCCTCCCCATCAGTGGTATCGGAGTTACCTTGATATTTGCTCCAGTATAATAACATAGAGAGCTGGTCAACGTAGGCTCAGTCCCAATTCCACATTCAAACAAACTGCAGTGCTGCAAAAACCAGTGACGAATATTTTTCTTATCCGCTGTGAAGGTTCGTTTGTTTTCGTTCAGCCATCTGGATGACTGAATGAATTCCGTCAATCTGTCAAACCAGTCAAGATATCCCAGCTACACTATTTTGCAGGTGACATTGGGTGTGGGAACTTCAAGTTGTTCTTCAAACTGATGATGATCTAGCCAGATCTCTACCTGTCATTCTGGTTTCGGAACGTACGTGTCCTCGACAAAGGATTTAATAGTACGAGGCAGGTGAAAACTGTTGGAAATCAGAAGGGTTAGTAGCGTTCCTTCGAGATTAATGCCAGATTAAGTCGGTTTGATCGAGTGCCCTAACGTAGTCATTTTATAGCTGTTTGCATACTTACGCACGGTAAAAATGAGCCGGGCGACGAAGCGTTTCGTTGTGTAAGTGTGTGTGTGTGTAACGTATGAAGTCCAGCATTTTCTTGTTTGGTATTTTTCTCCATGTTTCGGATATTAAGTCTGACCTTCAGATCTGGCACAGGACTACGTTGCACTTGTCTCAAAACGCTGGCTTCTCTAGTTTGCAACTTGAGGGCAGAAGTTGCACAATGCGATAATTGATTTAGCCTCACTCCCTACCCCAAGTACTGCACATTTGAAGATATTGAAGCCAGGTTCTCGTTCATCACAGATGACAGGTTATCTATGGCGAAGAAATGTTAGGTAGGATATCCCTAGGGCGCACAATATATCGTATGTTTTTGAGTACCTTTTAATTTTTCGTTAATGCTGTCAATGGCATCTGCTGTGTGAATAATCGCCGTCTTCTCCAGACTTACTTAATGCCCGTACATTTTCACAACTGATTCGGTTAATTTACATGTCTCACTTGCCCTGTCTGAAAGGATATTATTGATGTGGTAGTGGTCTTTTCTGCAAGCTGAGTCCTTCCAGACGGATCATCCATGCCTAATCTCTCCTAAGAACAACTGTATCCAACTGAGGACGACTCAATCTATATTGTCCGTGCTCTGTAAAAGATTTTTCCACTATATGGGGACAGATGGCGACTACTGCTCAGAGCTGCCAAGCACGTTCGAGACAACAATGCCTGTTGGACTTTCTCCTCTGTATTGCATCAACCTACCATTCGGGTCAATCCTTGTTCTATGGGACTAGATACACGGTGGTGGATTTCCGAACGCCGCAGTTTGTTTGACATACGTGTAGTTTCTGTTGTCTGTGTTTGATGACAACAGCCAAAAGTTTATGTTAATTTTTGTTGCCAAAGGCTCATTGAGGTTTACAACGTGTGTTTTGATGTGAGAATGATTGTTGGTTCAGAAATCTACTTACTCACAAACAGTGGAGGCAATATCTGTACTTGGTGCCAAAGTTGCGAACTATCGATTGGTCCAGGTTAGATATTGATCTAGTATAATCGGATGACCGTGCATGTGAATATGATGGTGCAAATATAAAGCACACTATTCAACCTTTTTAAGGGAGTCAAACCAATGCTAATGAGTTTTTCATGAGCTGACTGCATTCTTTAGTTCAGCTAACAATGCAGTTAGGCACGCGAAACGGTAACCTAACAGGTGGACTCTGTGCCCGTAGAATACACTAGCTATCAAACATTTTTGACTTAATTTCAGTAGTGTCAGTGACTAGGCTTGTGTACAATTGCACACAAAGATAACAATAAATGCGGGCTTGACAAAGTAAATGTTCGGTTCAGTTTGTGTTATTCCGGTGCTCATAATCCGAGTTGATGGATTGCTGCGATTTACTGAGTTATTCCAATGCCTGAACAGCCCCGCACCCCGTGCATCAAAATCATCTGCCCATCGGATCCTTATGCACACTCTCCCTCCTAAAATCATAAAATGCGGAAAGGGATTCATGTGTACGGGTGAAGTAGTGTTACTTGAAGGTACACACACTCGGCTTCGAAGTAGTTCCTTTGATTTCTAATGAACAGATACTCGGTCATCTGACTGATACCCTCGTTTGCGTTAACTTTGGAGGGTGAAGGATGTTGGTAGCCCATATTCAGCAGCCCCGTATGGTCTTGTTTGCTCTCATCTCATACCCCATAGACACTGCATGTGTTAGATATTAACGGCTTTCTTATTCAAGCGTAAGTTTTTAAATGGTTCACGGCAAACAGGTCATAGCAGAAACCAACAAACCTCTTGCGGAGCTTTGAGTCCCACATCCAGGGTAGTATTTAGAGTATCTTGTGTGAACCAAGCTAGAACAACTGTTTGGTCCAGCGAGTAGTTGGCTCACAATCAAACATTCTTATATGTTCCCGTCATTTAAGCGCTGGATTATTCAGTAAGTGAATGGCGAGCTAGCAAGTCAAAAGATAACTTCCAGCTAATGCTTTCATGTTTTATACATTCGGGTGTGTAACTTGAATTTCATAGAAACGAATCTTTACTGTTTACTTTTTCCCAAGAGCTAAAGAGCTCCCCTTTTACTGAGTCCCTACTGCTCTCCGTTCACTT
>NW_008751779.1:333069-508660 GCF_000715545.1 Opisthorchis viverrini
ATCTACCCAGATATATATATATATATATATATATATATATATGCTTATACCCAGGACAAGATTAGCAGTAGAACACTTTTGACTATTTTGACACTTTTGACTGATACATGCACCTCGTTTGCGTTACCTTTGGAGGGTGAAGGATGTTGGTAGCCCATATTCAGCAGCCCCGTATGGTCTTGTTTGCTCTCATACAATTCCCCATAGACACTGCATGTGTTAGATATTAACGGCTTTCTTATTCAAGCGTAAGTTTTTAAATGGTTCACGGCAAACAGGTCATAGCAGAAACCAACAAACCTCTTGCGGAGCTTTGAGTCCCACATCCAGGGTAGTATTTAGAGTATCTTGTGTGAACCAAGCTAGAACAACTGTTTGGTCCAGCGAGTAGTTGGCTCACAATCAAACATTCTTATATGTTCCCGTCATTTAAGCGCTGGATTATTCAGTAAGTGAATGGCGAGCTAGCAAAAGTCAAAAGATAACTTCCAGCTAATGCTTTCATGTTTTATACATTCGGGTGTGTAACTTGAATTTCATAGAAACGAATCTTTACTGTTTACTTTTTCCCAAGAGCTAAAGAGCTCCCCTTTTACTGAGTCCCTACTGCTCTCCGTTCACTTGCATATTAACTAGGAATCCCTCTCTCCACAGTTTCCTTGAGGGATTTAGTAGGGTATTTTACAGTACAAAGGGGCGATGATGACGTTTTTTTACACGGTTTACAGTGATTATAAGGTATTGGACACATCTTCGTTAGCGATGGATGGATGGATATAAAACTTATCACCGCAGCATCACGGGTACAAGTCGAACCCTACGTAAATTGTCTATCTTGAAGTATATGTTGATCCAATTGAGCTGAAGTACTACTTAGCTTCAGGTGGCTTTGTACTTTTCACATCGTTTAGCTATAGAGAACAACGGAAACCGACCGAGAGCAACCTAATTTGACGCGTTTTACCAGCGATACGAGATACATAACCTACATACATTCGACGGTTGGCCAGATATTGGTAACAACATAAGCAACATGCCACTGTTATCAGTCGCTTTGAATACCCCAGCCTCTCGCGGAATGAACATTTGTTGATAGTTTAAACAAAATGGCTTGTGTGCAAGCAACACTTTGTGGTCTTGGGACACACACTTCGTGAATGAGTACTTGCGTATAATGCAATAAAGTTTTTCAGTGCTTGGAGTCGGCGCAATACGTATAGCAAACGCCCACACACTTGAGTTTCAACCAATCATGGATAACTAACGCATAATTTGGGGACAGTGGATCCCGCCAATCCTGTTCATGAAGGCAGTAAGAAGAATGAGTCGCCAGATGTCAACATCTCATTTGCTCCCATCTGATGTGGGACGTAAAACATGCTTCATGATGCAAGCAAATGAAACTACGACACCTCGCGACTTACATATTATTCCTGTCCTTACCACACTACTGCGAGAGCGAATTCATGAACCAAAAAGTGATAGACTCTTATTGAAGGACGGAGTGATTTTGGCGAGCGATTTCATTCACTATCTACGTAGCTTTCACTCGGGAGCCGGTAAACTCTGCGTTAGTTAATATAGCTATTCTTAGTTGATGGTGAACGAGAATACCACCACGGAGTTTGTGATTTTGCTGATATCAGAAAGCATCATGTTGGCCGCTGTGGTGAGTCCTATATAATTGTTAGTTTATTTATAAAAATTGGCCGCTGTCTGCTTTGAGTGCATTAGATTTGGAGTAAGACTTCCACGCTTTATGTAACTCCGTTCGTTTCACCCAAAGGTCACTGTCAGTTGGTTTAGCTTCTTCGGGCAAACATTAATTCATCCACATCAGTGTGCGGTGAAACCTTGCGTAAAAGCGTGACACAATTTTAAATACATTGCCAGCTCCTGTTTAAGTTTCCAATGAAGAGTGGAGACACTCCATCAGGGCGGATAGGAAAGACGTTAAGCTTGCCCCCACGAGGCCGAATGTTTCTCATCAGAGAGATATCGTAATGTATTTGAGGGGAACGTTTTTGGGATATCCTCCGACATTCACGTCGACTCGTGAATCCAAAGCCGAATAAGTTGATAACACGCTAACGGAATGCTATACTGCAAAAATAGTTTTGAGGAGTAGCCATGGGGCGACACGAATCTTGCTTAGAACCAAAACATTTTGTGAAATCACAGTGTGACCGACCGCACACCGAACCGAAGTGCCTATGCGTGTGGATATGCTTACCGGACAGGGAGAACGCATGAAGTTTCGCTTCGGTCGTTTACTTCAAACTGGCCTTCCTCTGCTTACTTCCTACCGGAACCGTAAACAACAGCTGTTCTCCAGAGTTTCTAGCTTTTTCTGTAACAGTGTTGGAAACGCGGTAAATACAGCGGTTTCAATGAAATTGGGAAAAAGACCACATAACTCTCGGCATTCTCGGTTCAGTCAAGGTGTGCAAAGAAAGAATTCATAAGCTATCAGTCTTGTCTCTGCTTGAGTGGGAACGATTCCGTAATTATGGAACCACATGAAATTGAAATGCCAGGCCAAGTTTACGTGTTATCCTTGGTTACTCTTGTGCATCATGATAGCATTTGCAATCAAATTCCTCATTTACTGGTGCCAAATGTTTGCAGGTGTTATGCCAAAGGTTATCTAGGGATGGTCCTGACGACTGTGAAGATCAGCCCCATTTATGGTCATTTGGTTGGAGGAACCATTTGGTTTCATTCCCATCACTTCGCTGGAGACCTGTGTGAAATGGTCTTGTTACTTTTGCATACGCCGAATAGAAGTAGTATGCAGCACTGCTGAAAATGACCCGCTAAGGAAATCTTCAAAAATTTTGAAATCCAGAGTAACTTTCTAGATGCAAGTGATTCATTTTCAGTTCTACTCTGCCAAACGTGATAAATCAGTCTTTAATTTTTTTTAAAAAAATCATGTGAGAAGAGGACAAAAGGTCTTTTATCTGCCTGGCTAAAATCTAGAAATTATAATTTCACCAAGGAAATAACTATGACAAGCTGCCATCAGTTTTCTCGTTTACACTGAGGAAGCATCAGTTGTATATCGAAAAAGACGGGTTCTCTAAGTGTTGCTCGGCAGTTTTAGGCTGTTTACAAGAGGAGTATGCGTTGGATAGCCAGTCTGTGGCATCTGGTGTATGTTAGTTTAAGGTGATGATTCTTCGCCTTACCAGCTGTTGACTAAGTTGGAAACGAACTTCTGGCCAATAGCCAGACTGCTTGTCAAACGAGACATCGATCCTCAGAGATGATTTGGCATCTACTGAACCATGAGTACGGCCGAATCGATAGAATAAAACGATTGTAGTTCACTTGCTGATTTCCTGGGTTTTCACACTCCGATGCGCCTCCAAAATCGGTTGTGCCTGGCTATGACTAAGTAGGATATGACCGGCGTTGGCCACAAGGTTGCGCAAACGCTGAGTACTTGACTGCGCCAAGATTTGATTCCCGCAATGGCCTTCCATTCTGAATTACCCAACGCATACTCACGGCAGTGCTTGCTATACTGCTTAGAAAAGTTAAGTGTCAGCAACCTGTTTAATTAGTGTGCACCAGTTCCTAAACTGTCGCATACAGAATTCCGTATGCATATTTCTCTGCGAGTTTTACTTTTTGTGTGACTGTTGGTCTTCATCGAACAAACATGCGTCAATAGTCTTTCCACGATATTCTGCCTGAATATGTGTTCCCATAGGGACGCCCTCAAAAGCTGACCTGATTTCTTGGAAGCTTGTATGTATTTCCGTTGTGCCTCATCTATCAAACAGAGCAACCCTAGTAGTTCGTTAAATTAACCACATAAGATAGTTTTCGAAAAAGTTTGGTGACAATCGGTAGATTTATTGCTGGGCAACGTTTCGCTTTTGACACAAAAGCTTCGTCAGGCCACTTGACTGGGTTACGACGTTGGTCGAGATTTAAGGCGGAAGGAGAACCAATCAGCTAAGTCAAGCGAAATCTCTGTTGGGTGTCGGCCGAGGGATTTTAGTGTGTTAGAGTGGTTGAACAAGTGTTGGGTCGGTGGGGAAACCTACATGAGTTTGGGTCCTGCCTAGAGTCTAGTTCCTCTGGTTCGGTTCACTTGATGGTTCCTCTTAAACTTCGTTTGAACCTTCTGTTAGTCTGTGTGGGTGAGCTAGTGCTAAGAAAGTTGTGTAGGAGGGGTGCTGTGACCTTTGGTCGGTTGGGGTTTCCACCCCTACCCCCCGGTTTCTTCTAATGATCCCAAGTGGCCTGACGAAGCTTTTGTGTCAAAAGCGAAACGTTGCCCAGCAATAAATCTACCGATTGTCACCAAACTTTTTCGAAAACGATGACTACCCAATCGGTTTCAAGTATTTTCCACGTGATTGAACACATAAGATAGTCTTATTAAATAAACACACTACCCCGAGATACCAGCCTCTCTTTTGCTTATTTTTGCAATCATATTAGGTGGAAGAAATTTGTTCGGTCTCTTTTTCATTTAAAAACCCTGTTAAGAAAATTTGCTGGCAGAAATAAAATGTCTGCACCCTTCTATAAGTTGTCTGGAAAACTAAAACTTTTTAAAATGTGTTCCCGTTCGCTACAAACTTGTTGTGTACCTTTTGACAGACATCCAATATTTTCTAACTTAGTGCGAGGGCAATAAGTGCATCTGGGTGTCATTTGCCCACCTAGCTGAAATGCATCGATCTAAATGGCTTATAAGTTGTGCCCAACTCTGCGCACTTGGCCGGCGCTAGGGCTGACAGTCGAATTAAACGACGGATGTCTGTTTATAACTCCACAGTCAATATCCCGCTGTGTTCAACTCTGTATGGTGTGTTATCCACTTTTATTATTTGGGCTTGAACTTAAAGACGGAAAACATCTTAACTGGACACTTGGGTTTGTTGTGAAAACATAAGATAGTCTTATTAAATAAACACACTACCCCGAGATACCAGCCTCTCTTTTGCTTATTTTTGCAATCATATTAGGTGGAAGAAATTTGTTCGGTCTCTTTTTCATTTAAAAACCCTGTTAAGAAAATTTGCTGGCAGAAATAAAATGTCTGCACCCTTCTATAAGTTGTCTGGAAAACTAAAACTTTTTAAAATGTGTTCCCGTTCGCTACAAACTTGTTGTGTACCTTTTGACAGACATCCAATATTTTCTAACTTAGTGCGAGGGCAATAAGTGCATCTGGGTGTCATTTGCCCACCTAGCTGAAATGCATCGATCTAAATGGCTTATAAGTTGTGCCCAACTCTGCGCACTTGGCCGGCGCTAGGGCTGACAGTCGAATTAAACGACGGATGTCTGTTTATAACTCCACAGTCAATA
This sequence comes from Opisthorchis viverrini, assembly GCF_000715545.1. NCBI lineage: Eukaryota > Metazoa > Platyhelminthes > Trematoda > Opisthorchiida > Opisthorchiidae > Opisthorchis > Opisthorchis viverrini. Next base: position 338,404 of record NW_008751779.1, read on the forward strand.
TCCCGCTGTGTTCAACTCTGTATGGTGTGTTATCCACTTTTATTATTTGGGCTTGAACTTAAAGACGGAAAACATCTTAACTGGACACTTGGGTTTGTTGTGAAAACAGTTCAGCCTTGATTGCAGCGTGGATTAACTCGCAAGCCGATGGGGAGCAATCATGTAATGTTGATTTTCGAAAACGGTAGTTGGAAAACGGTTTTGTTGCTTTATTATTGCTTAGAAAAATGGAAGAGGGGGAGATAAAATCATTAAATTTTGGATTACCACCAGATCTTAGATCAGGAGCGCAACACACCCCCTTGAACAAATCCTCAAGAGGAAACACATCACCGGCGGTAGAGGCTTTCGTCTCACTTCACCTATCCTATTGCATTCTTTCCTGGGGGATTAGGAGAACAAATCTCGGATAAAGGGATATGCATTGTTTTCTAATTTGTAAAATGGTCGATACATTCTTTGAGGAGATATATGAAGTACGTTTGATTTGTGGCTGACCAATATTGATCAGCTGACTAGACTGCTGATATCACCCCGAGCTCGTCAGAATATGTGCTTAGACCCTATTATAATGAATAGTACATCATGTTGGCTCAGAGGGGTTAAGTGACTTTTACAATACAGGGGAAATGAGCAATAAACACTGCAATCGTAGTGCCAGATTTTGGCTTCGCTCACGAATCGTATCGCCCGATAAATCGAACTGGCCGATTCACGAGAAACACCTGAGCCTGTTATCGTATCGGCCGATTCACGAGAAACACCTGAGCCCGTTCATCATTACTGCTACACGAACGCAACATCGGTAGCTTAGCTTCAGTTATCCGAGCTCATAGGAAAATGCGGTATGCCATGCACAATCGTGCCCTAGACGAGCCATCGGAGATGTGTGGTGCAAGCAGTGTGGTTGGCGGACAGTATTGTTTATGTTTTCGGTTTGTAAATTCCATCCAGTTTGCTCTGGGATTATTGTGAGGACAACTACAACCTAGTGTGGGCTTAGAAATGAACCAAATTCTATCGGGTTAGTTGGCATGGTTATGCCAGTCGTGATATGCCTGGCACACCGTGGGTTACAGGGCACACAGCTACTTACAGCAAAAACATGACATCAAAATGATATTTCGTCCAAAGCGGGGAAATGAAGGCAATCCATCAAACTGACAGCGATTCAGCATGTCTCAGCGTGTCCCGTTTGCTTGGTATTGTTGCAACTCAGATATGGTGTATACTGAGCAATAAAAAAAATATCAGGAACCGCAGGCCACAATGCATGGATTCTGTCAAAACGATTATAGAAATTTAGCCCCGGTTTCCTCAGAAAAAGATAATACGATCCGGAAGACACCAGCGCTGATAGGATTCGTTTTTGGTGACCATAAAAGTAAGATCGATAATTAATCGTTACGTTTCCAAGAAGGTCCACTTTCCTCGTGGAAACATTTTGTTGTCTTACAATGACTTTTTCTTGAGAAGGAGAAATATTTCCAATCATTCTGCGTCCGTCCAAAAGTGGAGTTTTCCTAACACAATCAAAATTCTTCAGGAAAAGTCTGCTAAATTTCAGTTGGCGATCAATCATGGGGATCAATCGACTCATAAAATCCCGATGGTCAGAAGGATGTGTAACTACTGTGTGTCAATTGAGTTGTAATTATTCATAGTCTCATTTTATATGTCTGGATGAATGACGGACAACTTAATAAAAAGATCATATCAGCATTTGTTTCCTTGGTCAAACAGGCCAGGTCGAGGTCTGCCTTCTAGGCTGAAGCACACCTTGCCGTAAAAATCACTTCCATATTATGAGCCTTGTGTTTTTATAACCTTTTTTTGGCCGAAATATTTAGGTCTATTTGTGCAGGTTGCCTTAGCTGCCGGCCATCCAACTGTTACACACAATGAGGGAACGGTTAATTTGGATCAGATCAGAAGGAGTGTATTTGACTCATTTTTCATTTATGTTCATACTTCCGCACGACTACTATCGGTCCGATAATGTGCGGCTTATTTCAGTGGCTGAAGTGTTTGAGATCTGTTTTCACCTGCTTCCGCGCCATCAATGCGGGACGAATGTTTAGTTTATAAAATTGAGTGAGGAACTACACACGGCTGACAGAATTTCTTGGACACGAAACTGTGTTGTATATATGAATGGATGGCGTGATAAAAGGTGCCTGAACCAGTGAATGACTGTGCGTTGCTGATCAGTCACAGCGGGTTTGTTCAAGCCTCAAGTGCAGTTGTGGACTACAAGGCATAGGGCAGGTGCGCGAACATGCAGAATCCAGTTCTAGACCATCGGTCGGCCCGGGGATGTTGGGATAATAGTTAACACCAGCACTAGTCACTTGTTGTCCGTAACTGAGAAACCGCCAACCAAACGTCATCATCGTGCCGTAGGAAGTTTTCCGGGAGCACTTAGCAGTAAATCACCAAGATGACGGTATTTCAGTAACCATATAGTTAGTGAGGTTGAGTGACAGACTTTAGGCAAATACTGATCAGGAAATGGGGACAGTAAACTTTACATCCCACTGTTTTCGTTCTTATCAAGGTGTGTGCATTCACGCTGCACAAGTACATGTGATTGAGGTTGTACTGAGATATTGCTTACCTTCTAAATGGCCCGCTTGTTTTGCACTACTGAGATGTATCACGTATTAGAGCTCCTTGAATTTGTAATGACAGTCGTTCTGAATAACTCGCTGTTGAGTGAAAGGACTTTGAGTTATCCAAAACAGAATGTACGGCTTTTTGCACATTTACATCTCAGTGGCAATATTTTCGACTTCAATAATTATTTTTCAACTGAACGCAGGCAAGTGTTTTCAGATGCGGATTTTCATCGCTTATTCCAAGTAGAGTGATACTGCATCCGACTGCTTTCCGAAGAATTTTGACTTCCGGGACCCGGTGGTTGCATTTTTTCAGAAGAATTCTTCACAGACACTGCGAGTGAATTCAGTACAGGGTCAAAAACATCGTCTGTACATTATTAAGAGTCTTGCTATCACACTGTAGAAAGGACACAAAGGTAGGTTGATGCGCTGTAATCTCGGTATTTATGCCCCGGGGGCGCTCACCATAAATGTGTTTATCAAAACTACCATTTCCTGCTGGTTGCCACATTTTGTTCATTCAGTGAACTGAGAATCGTCTATGAATCCTGTACTATTCAAGTAGTGAAATTCCGCACAACTTGCCAACTTACAACAATTCTTTTGGATGTTCTTTGAGCCTACAGGTGCAGCACGATGAAAGGCAAGCGCTCTGGAAGCCTTCGTTATTGATCCAATGTAGGAAACCCTTAGGAAAAGGGCTATCTTTAGCACCGCAGTTCCACTTGAGATTGTGATGAAAGCCGCAGTCACTCAGAGAGAGAAACATAGGGGATAAGGTGGGATAAGGTGACACTGATTTGCCAGCGAACTACTTCCATTGGAATACATGGACATCCAATCGGTACCAAACTGGTAGCTCACTGTGCAGCTCCCTGTGTGCTCCCTGTGCAGCCATCAAACGACTACCCCAGCCGCTTCTGTGTTGACGTAGTCAACTGCTGTCAACGGCTGTCCATACAGGGGCTGATTCCTTCCTTTTGAATTTGTCTTGAGGCAGAGACAAAGTTGGATCCACTATGAATACTTGAAAATCCAACCTATTTCTCAGAAATGTTGTTCTACCTAATGTAAACAACTAGACAAGTACACAGGATGAAACCCTCAAGCCAACTTATTGCATGGAAGAGACTTATTGCGAGTCACGTGTCTTTTCCTCGCGATCTATCTTCTGCTTTATACAGACGTATAAATGTGTATATATAAGTATATATATGTAGTGGGTGAATGGGCACGTGTGAGGGGACTGATATCACCCATTAGAAGTGTGACACGCTTTGAAAAGCTAATTAGCACAGTAATTAAACCGCTTCGATAACTCGTCAATAAAAACTAGCATGGTCATGTGAATGGTACACAATGATGACATCACTCATCACGAACCAGAAAAACCTAGTTTTACTTGTCCAAAGCAACTCAAGAAATGACAAGTAATGTCCAGACTGTGACGGAACACAGCTCACATCAGTTAGGACAGCAATGTAATTTTTCGACGGCTTCTAATTTGAACGAATCTTGTGCCCTAACGAAGCACAACAAATGGATCAAAAGAATCATACTTCATTGTCAGGTGCCAGTTTGGTGTACATTTGAGAATATCGTAGATATATAGTGCGAAGTAACGTGAACCTGAAGAAAACCTCTATTTTTATGCGGGCCATCATTCATATAATTGCTTTTTCCAGCGCTTCAAGAATGCTTCTTATAAGGAAGTATTCTTATAGACGACCGACCTTTTGGTCCCAAATCAGTGAGATATCTATTTCACCGCATTTATTTCAACGAACGGCCGCTTTGAATTTAAGTGCACTTCGAGTAACTTAAGATGATTCCCAACCTGATTTAAATCGATCATATATACTCGTTCGTTCAGTCTTTCATGCACTGACGGGTGATGCTAGATACATGTATTTTACTGCTGTGTTCTTTGGGATTAAAATAGACGGATGGCCTAAACCACAGAGAATGTAACCTACCCAGATGCACCTTAGGTTACTTAAGATGATACTTCATCTGAATTGGAAATGTGTATCCTGACGCCTAAAATGAACCAGACTGGATTACCATCAGCTAGTCTTTCACATGTTCTTTACACTGAATCTGGATAACACTGAAGACTTTTCGAATTTACCGGTGCCGCTTTAGGAGTTGCGGGTAAAATCGCCAGCTGCACCTTGGGTTTTCCAGGCGACCCACAATATCTTTATGGTTGATTAAGCTATTTAGCCCACACGCTTATCTGTTCCTTATTCAAACCACGGGAAAAATATTCTACTGTATGCACGTCCTCTTGTCATTTTGGACACCATGTTTGTTGGTGGGCTTGCAAAAACAGGTGTTGGACGTCGTCTTGTGTGGGACCGAATGAAATTCTCCCTCAGCAAAGGACTACAGAATATCCAATGCATTTAGCACTGAATACATGTGTCCTAGTTACTTCTGTTAGTATTCGCCTGGAAATGTCTGTTGGTCGGTTCCAATTTGAACGGGTGAATTTAGACAAGAGTTTCCACACCATTCAGGGTGTTTATTGCCACCTTGTCTTACTGGACCATAAAATTTAATTGCGTTCAGTTTGTTTACCCTAAAATCGTTAGCAAGCGTTTCGTTCAGATTTCAGAATTATTGGTTGGCAAAATTTGTGCGAGTCATCATTGTGATTTTGTTTGAAGGCTGAATTTTTTCACTCCCTCTATACTTGCATTCATAACTACATTCATTCACATAGCAACTACTCCGATTGCTTTTATTGCCGGGTAACGTTCAACTCACCTTCAAGTCTAGCATTATGGGTTGAACGCTATTTCGCTTGTCGAGGTGGTTAATTATAAGGTATTGTGATTCATTTGTGATATCATTTTAGACCCGAACGTTCCATAGTGCCTGTACGCGCTTCGTTACTGTTTTCTTTTCAGAAAACAAGACGGTCGCGAATGAACAGAATTCTGTGCAACTTTCAAAACTTCTTAACACAAAGGTCAGTTCTGCGTCAATGTATCTACGTGGCCCACACCCTCAGATGAAAAAAGAACCCATCCATTGTACTCAGCTTAATTTCACCCCAACGCCTGGGGTTTCTTCCCTGATCAACCGAATAAATTCGGACTGGAAGTCCCCACGCACGGGCCCAAATAAGAGAGAACCATCTTCGCCTGTCACTACTGGTTCCACTGCAGAAACTGTTTTATCCGATGATCCAAAGCACTATTTGAACGAACTTGATAGTGTCATCAAAGAGTTGTGTGAGGCTAACGAAGAAGCTGTGCGGGCTACTCGGGAGGCTGCTCGAAGACGTCACCAAGTTGGATGGCCAGCACCGTACAAACCCCCGTGCACCGGGGAAAAGATTAACACCTCGAACGCTAATAGGGTCTAATTTTATTGATCCACAGCCATAGATCATAGAAATTTCCCCTATAGGAACACAAGGAATTCTGTGCACGACGTCCGAAAAGATGATACTCGCCCAATGGATGCACATTTCCAAATTATCCTTCTGTTGGCCATCTGTCAATTCCCCACACAGCTACACGATTAGCACAATATCCCGCTTCATGTTTGTTTTCTTTGGTTGCCTAGCCACATCTGAAGCATACCCGACACACTGGCAGTTCTCGCCGGTCTCAGTGTTTACTCCCCAAAATTTCTTACCGATTATTCACTAGCGCAACCCCAAATGGTTCAGCTATTATTGTTCTTATTTTTTCCTCAGTAATGACGTCCAACTCCCATACTCCAGCTTTGGTTTTGCGTTTTTGAACACCGTTGTATACGCGTGTAGTCGAGTCCTTTCGGTGCATGTCTTGATTTCTTTGTGCTGTGGAATGAGGAGAATTGGTCAGTTTCTTCTTTTAAACTTTTATTAACTAGGGCACTGAATTTGCACATACATGTTCATTCTTGAAGATAGTATTAATTTATCACCATCGAAGTCCTGTTATGCACTGCTAAGTAAGTGGTACAACTTCTGGCCGAACGATTAGGTGTTAAAACTATTAGCTTTATAGTCACGTGTTCGAAATCCCTTGTAGTTTTTTTGAGATAAATACGAAACAGCTGTACAATGCTTCTAGGGTTTTCACTACGGATTAGCTCGATTTACAGGTCGAAACGTCCATTGAAGGTTTTAAAATTAATCCATGCTAGCAATCAAATACGGGGAGCTAAATGGGTACCGCTGTGAATCTCGTTGAACGATTGATTTCCAACAACGACACACGACCAGTAAGGCCAACCGCTTTTTGGTATAAGATACATAAGCCTCAATCTAAACGTGTGAATGGTTGAACTGTGACAATAGTGTGACAGCTATTAGGTATTGCAGTTTTGCTAACGCGCTAGTTTTCCGGTCGGTAACAAAACATTGCATAGTCAGAAAGATCCATCAAAACAATGGAGTCGCTGCGAAGGACAGCGATTTATAATTTTTGTTTTGAAGTTCTCGACACGGAACTTTGAATCGTGGGTAGGTTTGAGGGTTCCGAATAGCAGAAGGAATTATCGCAAGTCTCAATTGTCCATGCTCGCGCAGTCAGCACACGAGCAAGCCTGTCGCAGACCGGCGCAATGCAGTGCAAGCTTTGCCTACCAGCAAACGACGGGCAGAATGTAGGCACGGTTTTGTAGCTTGAGGTCGTCCCTTCCCAGACCAGCCTCGTGATTCTGATTGTCGGTGCAATCACGCGGATGTCACGACAGAACAAGTCAGAGCAAGCCCAGTGGACTGAACACGAGTACGCTTGAGTAAGTAGGTCACGCACTTACCAGTATCGGACGCGATGGCCTTTTCGGCAAGGTGACTGGCGGGTACGAATGAGCAAAGCAAATGGAGCTAAAAAGCGCATGGTTGGGGTAAACAATAGAATGGGGGAATAATATAATTGAGGTAGATCATGAGCAATCATGATCCAACACGAGTCAGAGAAACATTTTGCCGTATGAGGCTAATCCTGACCATAACTCGTGCGTTTGTTCAATGCAGGAATTCTCTACAGAACACCGGCACGGATCGACAGAGGTAAAGTCAAGAGACCGAATATACTGCACAGTTGCAGCGATGCTTGCCTCACTAAACAGATACGGTTCATCTGCTAAAAATCTTTATGGCTGTCAGAAAGGGAATAGAACGAAAGAATATCTTCTTCGACAAAGTATCAGCTTTTTTGTCAGAATGGTCCGTAAGATATCTCTGCCGCCTTCATCTTCGCTAATGGGCTGTTGCTATGTAAGGCTGCTTGTGAGGTGTATCTGCCTAGGCATCCCCTTTCGAATGAGCTGTCATCATTTTTTTTGAAATACGGTGATGGCACACAGCTGAATCACCGGCATCACATTCTTCATCTCAACTACAGCTTGAACGCATATTTGGTCAAGCTACTTGTGTAAGAATGAGTAGTCGAGTTGCTACGACCATGGTCCCAGATAGCTGGGATTCCTGGATTAATTTGACATGAAGTCACCGCAGTCACGTAGAGTGGACAACAGCCCAGTTAGGATGATTTTTTCCTAATAAAGGGGCGAAAATGCTTGCTGTTGCGTGTTTTCGTTGGAGTGTGAAAAACGTCTGAGTGAGTTTGAAAATAATGGTGCCATTACTTTCACAGCTGATCAGGAACGTATGTGATAGGTCGTCAAAGTTACAGTCACTGCAATCCAGAACCATCTCCTCTTTATACTGTACGGTTTGGACCCCACTCCTCCCTCATTTCAATGCGTATTCAACCAAACCTGTAATTGGTCGGGAAGGTGTTTCGCGTTGAAGAAAATATAAGTAGGTTGAAAGTCCAGTGCAAGAAGGACTGTTCGCCTGAGGAAGAATGCTGTTTCTGGTCATCAGCCTACGTGTGGTGGTATACATTCAAACTGGGATGAATGCACAGATGGTAAAATAAATCTGGGTCGTTCGCTGATACCATTTTATTAGCTGCAATGCAAAAGTAATGAACCATAGAGCTGGCTCGTAAAATTCGGCCATGAAAGAGGACGAAAGTAAATTGTTTAGAACAAGTATATGCGTTGAGAACCAATGAAAGCTTCACTACGAGGAATGAGAAACATTAAAGCCCCAGTGAACAAAAATATAACCATTTTGACCAGATGGATGCCAATATATTCCAGCTGGCCTAATACATATTGTTCAGGAAAGCCAATGTAAGGGTACTGTTGGTAGATAGAACAGACTTACGGATAATTTTCTGGCAAGCAGAAAGCTACGAATATAACTCAGGAGTTACTCAGAACGTGCGAGGACTTCACGATATATACTCAGATGATTACGGTTATCATGATTGCGAGACACAATCGGGTGAAGCTGTACAACTTGAATCACACATGTAAAAAAAGGGTTGCACAAACCAAAGAAAACCAAATACGAGTACGCCAAAAACCACCACTTGTCGGATTAACTATTGTTATGGAGTACATCACAAGCTCATTTGACAGCATATGCCCAGTATATACCCAATAGCCGTATGTAGCTGGCAAGGGGCTCTGCATTATGTTCTGATTACAGCTTTCGCGTCACAAAGTTACGTTCAAAGGGTTTCTCTATGAAAGCGCTCATTAGAACGTCTCGCTTTCCGACATTTGTTGTCTGTTGCTCACTTCTGGCTTGTTCTACCGCATGAACCACATAATTCGGCGCGTGTTCTCAAGACTGTGTCAGAGTAGTGGCACGTAATTTTTCTTCCTTGTCATCACTGTGTTTTAACCGAAGGCGGTATATGGGCCCAGTCGGCCATGAATTTTGAACTCATACCTTTAATATGGAGAATTTTCTCGTGACATAAATGCGTAGAGAGATATTTCAGCGTGGTTATCTGGCTTGAAATGGGAAGAAGTCAGATGAACACAAATTGTACCCACTGCTACATTATTATTTAGAGGTAGTTATGACCCGCCGTGCTCCGTGTCGCAATCAAAGAGTGGATCGGTGCATCTCTGCGACTGGCGTCAGCCCTTCGGATCACTCGTGGATAGACGGTAAGAGACGTAGATGCTCATCACTTACATCTCCCGTTCGACCATACCTGTACAGGTATTTGATTGCCAATCGCGAAAAAAATTAATGAACAAATCAATGAAAGGACTTGTGATTAGGCATTTGTTAGGGTACAAAATTCAGAATCTGTTGACGTACTATGGCGTTAAAAAAACTAGGTTCTCCTGGTAACGAATTCATAAGTTCCAATCAACATCGATTAGAGCGATGTGAATGTGACACAATTTTCTCAAGATTTTACACCGTTTCCATAATTATACAAAGACTTTGAGACAAACATTTGGCCCATCCTTATTTGGTGAATATTTCCTGAGTAAAACAATATGAAATGGAAGGAAATGACTTCCTCCTTTACCCGAATATATATCTCAGATTACAATAACTTTTTATGAGGAAAACAGGAGGTGATGTTTCGAATACTGTGCGTTTCATCTAAATCCATGTTTTTTATGTCAGTCTGCATTACCGTACACTGCATACACCATCTAGCAATATAGTAAGGGAATCAAAACAATCCTCAAAAGCCCTGTGCTTCGGAATACATTCACCTCAGAGCCAATGACCTATACAATGCAAGTTACTGTATGGTAAATGGAAAAATGCCTCTGTGTTTCTCTCCTTGGGAGGCGAAAAGTTCCAAAAATTCGGTTTTTTTGTTCATGGAACAATATCTCATTTAAAATAGTGAGCAGATAACAATAAACGCCAATGGTAACAATTGCACGGGACGATGTGGAAAAAAATTACTTTACATGGAAAAAGCCGCCTCAATGGCTTCCGATTTATTGGTGCTATGAGAGGCGTGGTAATAGCAGCAGCAGTGTTATGGGTGTTCAAACATCAGGCAAACGAGCGGGTGACAAGTGTTCAATGTTTTCGAGAAATACACTCATTTGCAAATCAGTTTGGTTTTCACGAGAGACTCAACTGAATCTCTTGTTTATGATGTTCTACAACTGAATGTGCTGCATACAGGACGCCTCCGGTTTCAGTTGGTACGATATTCGAGATATCGCAGAATATTTTCATGAAGGAAACTACTCAAAGGGTTGCTGAAAACTCTTTGACAGCCCACGACCGGTTTCGCCCTTCTTGGGGCTCATCAGCTATGTGCGGTCCCCGAGTTTCCATCAACTTTATGTTCTTGAAAATATACTGTGATATCTTGAATATCGTACCAACTGAAACATGAGGTGGCCTGTGTGCAGCACATTCAGTTGTAGAGCATCATAAACAAGAGATTCAGTTGAGTCTCTCGTGAAAACCAAACTGATTTGCAAATGAGTGTATTTCTCGAAAACATTGAACACTTGTCACCCGCTCGTTTGCCTGATGTTTGAACACCCATAACACTGCTGCTGCTATTACCACGCCTCTCATAGCACCAATAAATCGGAAGCCATTGAGGCGGCTTTTTCCATGTAGTAGGTTCCTTCATGTTCAATGTTTCATTTAATATCGCACAAGCGACTGAAAACTTACTTAGATTGTCCAGCGTTTATCAAGAGTATAAGCTGTTTACCGGTCATATTTGACGATAATAAAATAAATGGTTCTCCTTGTCGAATTATCCCACAACGAGTTCATGCTATAAAATTTCGTCCTGTAGTTGTCAACGTGTGTAGGATTAGAGATTAACGGCATGGTGACCCACCGCTGCATGATCAATGTGGACTTGCTACCATTTTGCCATCGTGGAAAACGCTGAACAGGTGGTGGGATGAGAACAATCATATTTATCGTCAATTTACTGATTCATGACCGTTGTAAACTACCAGCACAAATCATTGCTTTTTATTATTTTACATTATTTTTTACCAACAAAGGTTGTGATACACCATGAATTTATGGATATAAAATTGCTATATATGGTAGCAGGAGTCATTTTCCCCCAAGGTGTATGCAAGAAAAACCGTTCTCAATAAAACAGTTGGCTTTACCAAACGTTTTCTATTATTTTTTTGAAAGGTTAGTTTTTGGGGTAGAGACCGTTTACTTTTTTGAGGAAAAATGAGCAAAGTGATATACTAGAGTCTCACTCATGGTTACTTGGTAGTCATGGTAATCAAACCAGTAGGGTGTATTAAAGCAGGTTAACGTATAACGCGTATGTACCCTCCATTTTCCTAAAAGGGTTTTAGGTAAATGGCCGAATTCTTTAGGTGATAATTTATTTGGCATTCTCACCACACCAGTAAGTTTCCCGGTATTTCGGTGTTTTTTCCAGCTCAACTGAGTTATCTAGTTCTAGATCACAGAGTTTGATTTCCGCCCCTCTCTACTGGTAGTGATCAGGGTGTGTCAAGAAAGGATGATCACAGAGAGTTGTAGAATCCCGGGCAATGAGCTCGAGGTTTTTTCAAAAACATCCACAAAATTTACATTCACTGTCCATTATTTAATAGGTTTGTCCCATGCATGCGAAAAGTGAATGAACGATTGGGAAGCTGCGTTGGTTTTAGAAATGAATGGTATCAGGAAAGAGGGAAATCGGATGAAGGTTTAATATGTTCGCTAATCTCAGCAATTCACTGCAAATGTTGCGTACTGTTGCTCCGTTTGTGATAAGACCGCAACTACTACTGTTGCACAGAGTAGTATTCTTTTAGACACATTTTTATCCATTCAATCATCTGAGTGGAGCAAAGCTAAAGTTTCGATTAAACGTTGATTTCGTTCCATCTCTAGGTGATGCCAAAGCCAACGCTAAACCAACGATTTTCACGAGTAGATGGAGAAGCCAATTAACATGCATGATTGCCACCATATCGTGTGGTCCTTTTAATAGTGCGAGCATCTATTTGCTAGCATGAGTTGCACTCTGTTTACCTTTCTCTCCGCCTGTTCTGTGTGTGTCAATAATCTTGGAAACCGTAAAGTGCTGGATACTTATTTACACAACATCATCTGAAGGAATATTTTCAGGGGAATACGCGAAAAGTGCACACATGTGTGCCTAAATATTTAAAAGATAGAAAATACTGCTGCAATACCACCGATTGGGAACACTGTCGAAACAAGCAAAGAGTCAAGCAAAATAATAGAGATGACGCCGTTTTGGATTTGGTCTAACAACTGCCTCCTAATGATAAGGCACAGGAATCTGCTTCTTTGTTTGGTTCAACAGATTTTCGTCCTGCAATCAAGATAGTTGGAAAGGAAAACTTGCCGAATTCAGAACTTTAGTTCTTACCGTGGAGGGTACTTGGCAGACAGGGAACTTGCATATAGTTCTTTATGGAAAAGGCACTACTTGCGAAGTGCACACTCACACTACTCAAGTATAAATTTGTCTAGTTTGGTTGCCCATAAATTTCCTGTTACTCAGGCAAAATATACATATGTGAATTTGTATTTTCAGAGACCGAGATGAAGGAAGACGAAGCAAAAGTAAGTCTTCAATCAGCAGTGCGTCCACAGAAGTGTACATCAAGTGAGATATGTGTTATTCATTCCGTTTGATGTGTTTCATATCACTCGAGCTTGAATGTCTGTTTTAATGACGGATGGTTGTTCCTGGCGAATCAGCTCTGAGGATGAACGCACATGCACAAAAATCTAACAGCCAGGAAAGATGGTATGCCGTATCGTAGTGAGCTCAAATTGGCACTGCCTGTTAAACATATGTCTCACAGAATATTACTAACATTTTCCCCGGGGAGCGCAACAGTTGGAATCATGAAATATAACGACAGATGGTTGTCAGGTTTAGGCGAATAGGGACGGTGGCTCATATGACACTTGCTTTCAAAAACAACTGAATGTTAGCTGCAATATAACCAAATGTATCATGGACTGTCAGTTCGAACTATTACATTCCTGCGGTCCTCTTTGTGTCCTCTTTTTTGCCGTCTAATTACGTACATAATTCATAGACACACAAGAACAACTGCTGTTTGAGTTTGGCTTTTCAGTATCAGCCTCAAAAATGGGGGAAAAGCAACTACTCCTGAGAGGAAAAGTCGGTCGAATCAGGTAAAGAGCCCAGACAAACGAGAAAAATTAGTTTTTTCCTGTTTCTTTAAGTCTAGAATATTAACAAAGCACCCAACTCCAAAATGGATGACAAAAAACTCAAAGTTGATATACTCTATCAAAGGCATTTGTTGTGCAAGAGGACATCAAGATGTGTTAATGCATCGCGTATACCGGTTAACATTTGTTACCTTACATTAGCTGGATTTTAATAAGAACGCAGTTGTATTTCGTAGAAACTGATTGAGCACCAGATGCACGAATCCCTTTCTCAAAAATTTTCACTTATGATCCTCGCTCATTCAGTTGTATTGCGTTCACTCCCTAGCGCCAGATATTTTAACAAGATCAAGGTGGAGAGTAGTAATATCAAGTCGTGTCAATAAATGTGACACTCACGAGGTAAGAATAAATGTACAGCTCTTGATTTACCAAAGGGTCGTTTCATTCAGACCGCGTGCATACAGATATTTTTACACAAGTGCATATGAACCCCGTACACTGACAATTTCCTCACCCTTAATAAGAATCATCAGCAGTACACATCTAGCGAATATCAAAAGGGATTTTCTGAGACCTCCCGACTGGTAGCTGGAGATTAAACCGTTTCACCAAAACTGGCTCATCAACTGTTTTAATTGACACTTACATACAATAGAGTGGTATTTTTAGGCAAGTGGGTTCAGTTCACGTGATCAAATTGTAGCTGGCTTCTCATCTGAAAGGTTCCATCTTCGTACGTATTATTCTTTCTTCTAAACCACTCATTCCTTCTTGATGATCTGGAGTGATTTGGAAATTTCTGGTCAAGTTTTTCTTTCATAAGTGAAGTTAATCTGTCCCAAAAAGCCGATGAGATCCGTACAAGAGTTTGTCCTTATAATAGCTTATCAGTGATTAACATTTAATCCGATATGCTTACTTTTAGTGCACAAAAAATGAGTTTCAAATTTCTCATCTAACATGTAAACAGATTGATTGCGTAGCGCTGGGTAATACATTGTGCTAGGTTCTTCATGGTCATCACCGCAAAATACTTAACTGAGTGAATATCAACGTTGTTCTTATTCACGTGATGCACCGATAATACGCTGGTAAGGATAGAAAGCATAGAGCTAAGTTTGTTTGAATATTGAATGCGGTTAACCTCAGTTATTCAGTCACCGTCGGGGAGATTTTGAATGTATCAAGGGAGAGCAGATCAACGAAATTTGGTGTATGTAAAGCCTATATGGTCCGGAAAGTGCATGAAGTTTTTGGTTTTAATCGGTTGATGTAAAAGAGCTGTGTCATCCAGACGCTATTAACTGGGGCACCTGGGGTCTACATGTCAGACTGTAATGATCAAACCTCGAGAATTCAACAAAAATCTTTAAAGGGAACGAATATCCATTGCAGCTGATCGGTCGACGGTGGGAGTAAGATTACCAGGGATCAAGCGTTAGACGGTGATGCGAAATTCTTGAAGACTACTTATTAGAGAAATAGACGGCTGGTTAGAATTATCAAGTACTTATCCAAAAGTTACGAAACGTTTGCAGCTGCAAGTAGTCCGCTGAACACAAAGATTATCATTGTCTTCTTCCAAAAGGTGGAAACAATCGGTGCTAATATGCATTGTATACATCCGTTCACTAGTAGCTGCATTGGAACGCAAATTTGGGAAATCGACAGGAACATGTTCCCATCAAGGTGCAAAACTAAGTTGCAAAACTCAACCTACAGTCTGCTAATGATCGAAGGCTCTTACCATCATCATTTAGTTGACGTCTGTTGTTGACAGATAACTCTGGTTATTCTGCCTCACCAAGCATGGTCATCCTTATTAAATTTAACCGAAACAGTTGCTGTCTACTTTTGATCTCAGGCTGCGCATTCGAAAGCAGTTGTCTTGTTACTATTAGAGTGCTAGGGACCAAGTTAAATTAAAATCACTAATCTTCCCTGACGTCTTGTCTGTTTACTGTTACCCATTATTTACCAGTTTTATTACAGCACCACACTCATTAACACGATTTATTTGTTATTGCTTACCAAGAAGCCATTTCGAGATGTTGGTGTCTGCTTCCCTCTGTATTATTCACTGTACTGTAGGGATACAAACTTTTCGAATCAAATGATGATTCTAGCACTTCTTACAGAAACACTCTGAATTTCTAAATATAAGTCCGCTGTTTCGAAGTGATCACAACAAAGTAATTATAATCGTTCCAGGACAAATGAGTCCAATGTTGTTCCAGCCCAGCGTTTGGGTTCGAATTCCGTAAAGTAAACTCTTGAAGACGATACTGATACATCTGCCTGATCGGTAATGACCTTAAGAAAAATGCAGTGTTGCTTCATTTAGGACGGGTAACGTTTGGCTTGTGCACTTATGGTACATGCTCTGACACTGAGAGCAATAGTTCAGGACCATTGAAGGTACTTTAATCAAACACTAGTTAATCTTATCGAGGCAGTAAAATTTATTATTTCCGTTGTTTTCCTCTTCCTTTTTCACTAGTACTTTTTAATGATTGGCTTGACATCAACAATAGGTTACGTAAATGTGAAAGTGAAGTTTGGCGTCAGCTGTTCCCAGGGCTATCCCAGAAAAATCTGAAGGCTGGTGGAGAATGTCGCTGAAGCGACCAACATACCCCGTGAATTGGAAACCAGTTCTGTAAGAGTCAGAGGTAAATTCAACATTCAGAAGTTAAAACGGATTGACATTTTCGTTTTTTTTTGCAATTTGTACCCACGCGACAAGTGTGTCCCTTCAAACTAAAGTATTCCGCGTCAAAAACTACCGAGGGTTGATGACTGCCAATTAGTGTCACTTTTGAGTTCCGAAGCTAATTTGTCTTCGGATTAGAAGTGACCACACGGAAATTCGGCAAGTAAAAAGACTGTCCACATTCTCTTTTCCATTCATTGAAGAATCATCTCGGTTAAATTTGTCCTGGTGTACAGGGATACCTCATCAACGCGCTGCTTCCGGAATATTGTCTTACCGATGAAGCCCTTTTCAATTTTCAGTATTCCAATGAAACTTCCAGAGCCGCTTCTGTCGCTCCAGTATTCTTACACAAGATACGAAGTTTCTGTCAGACAAAACGTAGTGAATAACAACATGGCTGTTCTTCGTTTTGAAGCCTAACTACTATTTTCCAAATGGAAACGCCATATTCATATCACTTGCAATCCAATATTTCACAAATGAAGTTCTAATAACATATGTGTTTTGGATGAATCACACATGAGCCCTTGCCAACAGCAAGTCAGGCAGCGCCTGGATTAACTTGACGGCATTCTTTGATTTCGCTCAACCTCTTAGCGGTGAAACTTCAAGTTCACGTCAGAGAATATGTGCTGATCAAAAGCTCGACTACCTGTGCAATTAACCGATATCTGTGACGTACACTAACTCACCAGGGTGAGTGATTTCTCATACTGTCATGAATTGACGGCATGTTGAACTAGCACCACTTTCGGGACTTAGACAAAGTTAGTCACTTACCCTGAATAAAAATGGTGCCCTAAAACCTCGGTCCAAGAGACAATAACAGGTAATGCAGGTAGCAGTTACACGGTACATGTGTCCTCAGGTTTACTACTGATGTATGTCCATAGTTGGTGATAAACGGTTTCGACAACGATTAGAAACTTCTGAGAATTCTAAAATGTGCACTGCTAATAGCCTGAAACTTAGATGACCAGGAAACCAAATGCATCAACACAATTGAGATGGGTGGCTGTGAGTTAAACAGGGAACAGTTCCTATATTTTACACGAAATATAACACAAGAGTAGCAAATGATTCTATTGCAAACTGAATACCAATCGTCTTTGAGTTTTTGACTGTATTTTGTTTTTTTTAATCGGAATATAAGTTTTTATTATTGGTACTATTCCAATAGTAGCGCACGCATCCTTATCGTACTCGGGTTCACTTTTGCACACTACACAGTGCACCAGGCTTCCAAAGTACTCTTCATTTATGTGTTGGAGCCAAACAAAATGATCAAAAATAGGTAACTCATCAATGTGTTGCTGGCTCATCTCTCGACATCTCCGACTTTTTGTTCCACTAGGTTGTGATACGCTTTGATGAAACAACTAGGACAGCGACTATTAAGTGAAACCTAAATAAGTTGGGCATAAATGGATAAATACGCTTGACACATATGTCTGCTTAATTGCCAGTAAGAAGTACTTTATTGTGAATACGTAAGAGTGCCGAAATATGCCTAAATCCGTGAATACATTTTTCTGGAAACGCTGCACATTCTGTATAACGCCGGCTGCCGAACAGTTCTCTCAAATGGCAATAAGCCCCTTCGATTACTTGCGAAAACCGAGATCGGACGCATAAGATGAGTGTTGCCTTAGAAAAGCTTGATAGTGAAAAGCAATGTAACCAAAAGCGAAGTTCTGAGATACTTAGAATGTAATTACGGTTGAAAATAATTTCAGGTACAAAAGTAATCTTTTGCAAATTGCAAAAGACAGTCATTGTCAAACAAAGATTATTAATGGATATTCTTCAGCTTCTGTGAAGCTGCAATGATTTAAAGTATGTCAGTGTTCTTCGCTTCCTGAACGATTATTTATTTTTAATGACTAATAACGTGTACTGTATTTAATGAATTCATCGATTTGTTTCTTCATCTATTTGATGAACAAAATCCCAAGTTATTTTACGAAGGACGTGATGTCTCGTATCCTATCAGATGATGAGATGTTCCATTCAAGACTTTTAATGGATCATCTTGTACACACTGAAAATGGAACCAGTCGCACATACATACAGTGATTTCGCAAATGCTATCTAGGGCATCCGATGTGCGCAACACTCAAGCAGTATCTTCGACTTTGGCTAATCACCGCGCCAAATAAACTTTTCCTCATGTCCTCCGTCCAGCAGTGCTTATGAAGCGCACACACAGGATAGGAGTTGGACACCAAAGTAATTGCGCCCGTGAGCTAAATTATTAATATGACAAATGACTCTGTTATGCCAGTTGCTAATTTGATAGATTCCCATGCAGCAGATATTTTGCTGCAGCGATACTTGCGCACTTGTGGACTGCACACGCATACCTGGAATTGTACTAATATTGGTCGTCCAGTGTCTGTTACACCCTCATAAATTATGGTAGCTCACAATCAAAGTCTCCCCCACCTCTTCCCATTTTCAGGGCATTTATGAAGGATGGTGCACGTGGACGACCAAACCAAACGTCTAAAAGTACAGAGAATGTAAGCAAGAAGATGGAACAACAAAAATATCTGTGCCCATCATACAGTTTATGCCCTGGATAATGTGCGTCAAAAAGAGCCATGTTAATTGTATTTTTCATCCGACATCAACCGGAAGGGAGCTCCAATCCTGTTGTGGGGCGAATGGTTAACATTTAGTCAGGGACAGACAAATTTCTATAAATCAAACTGGATGGCGGGAAGTGGCCAACAAGGGCGGGAAATATTTGTCATACTCACACAAGATGATCCTAAGCATGGCGCTAACTTTGGCGTTCACATCTAAGGAACCGTGGGCGACAGTAGATCGTTTTTCCTTTCCTGCAATAAGTCCATGGTCTGTTTGAAGTCACACATGGTGCAGATAAGTCTGCGTCCAAATATTTGAAAATTACATTGGACCACTCAGATATAGTGACTGTAAGAAACGAATAAACCTGATGAAGCTTTTTTAATTTTATTCAATTAAATGATACCAAAGAGTATGAATGCAGCACAACATGATTTATATTTATCTCCATGCAGGCTAAATAATTAAGTGGTCAAACTTAATACTGTCTTCATAACTGTACTTGAATACGCATCGACACTTTTCGGTATGCCTAATATCTCTTATATGCTAACGTGGAATTACTCATTTGCAGAAGCTGTCTGGAAAACTGTCTGTTCTACCTGCGACGGTGACATCGTAATTAGTATCCAAAATAGTATGTCGTTCATCCGTCTATTGAAACCAGAGGCACCATTAATAGCCTCGACGTTGGAAGTAAACAAGTGTATTTTCAAATTGCTATCTCTTTCCTTGGTCTCTTTGGTTTGCTTGTTGGGAGATCTGCCGAGTTTCTGTACAACAGCATTATTTTAAGTTCCTCATAAAATCAGCTCCCCAGTTTTACACAAATCTGACGATATGATTTTAGCGGAAGCCAAAAAATAGTTACATTCAAAAATGATAGCTTTAAAATAGATTGAATTGTATACGGTTCGCTGAAAACTTAAAACACAACTAGAGGACCAATCGTGGACACCAAATAACTGGATACAGTATATACTTGTCGGGTATCCGTAAATGAACACAGTGAAATAACTGAAATTGAGCCACTTTCTCCAAAATACGACCTGATTCGGATCTAAATATAGAGCATACTATGGTCGTTGGCTTGTTCGCTGAGCTGGACCATTTGATTGCGGACGTCTAATCACCAATCGAGGTGATATCATCAGTGCGTTACTGGGAAATGTAGTTGTGCGTAGCGGTGCGTTAGTGGTTGGCCAGTTATTCCAGGAAAAACTGAGCTAATTCAGCGGAAATTTTTTTGTCCCAGAGTCTCTCTTATAGCACAGGGTTCCAAACTTTAATAATGATAAAGACGTCATCAATATTTCGAAATCAGCTTGATTTGATAGGGAATTTGGTAATAATATTTGGCGGAAATTTAACAGCTACGCAAACTGACTGGCTTTTTCTGAAGAGTGGGACATTAAAATTCCAACCACAGTGTAACTTCCTTCATCTATGTACGCCAGTCTGATCAGCTCCTAGTAGAACAAAATAGATCACGTGATCGGACGTTCTGGGGTTCGATAACAACTTTGCTATCGGAGTTTGCATCAGCTATCCTGCATTATGGTTGTATTCAAAGTACGTGACAGTCTACAACATCTGTAAAGGACCACAGAAGGATGGATGACTTACGTGATAGAAATCAGGCCCAACTGACCCACTTCACCCTATGCGCTTCCCAAGGGGATCTAGTAATTAACAAACCAGTAGCGTAGGAACCTGGGATTTTTCATGACCGGCACATCGAGTTTGAGGCAGAGTAAATTTCTAAGACTTTTGACCACTTTGCCTGCACGCAAAAGGGACCATTCGAGTGTTGATTTTTTAAAAATCAATTAGAAGTGTTTCAGTTTGATCTATCCGTTCGTTTTAAGGAACCAATTTGGTTATCAAACTAAATATTTCATGGTTGTTCCACAGTTCTTTATTAGACTAAAAGGCAGTAGTGAGTGGTTTTCCACTAACCCATCATTAAGTCCTTCAGTTATGTACTTTCCTTTCAAATCCTGCATATCCCATGGTCTTGAAAGTCGTGGCACTTTTTCGAAAGCCTTAGTTACACAGACAATCTCATTACATTTGCGGTTCACCAGATCGCTGAAAGTTAATCTACTGTGTGACTTGGCAATTAGGTGCTACATAAAATCTATGTGTGACACTGGCATGGGAATGACACTGGGTGTTGCGATATTGAAAAGCTAATTCTTTGCACCAATGGGTTACAAGCCTGGCTTTGTAATAGCCCATGATTATCAAGTGGGAAGTATTTTTTCCATCATGGGAAATCCCATTTGGCCACTGGCTGTAAGAGACTGCCAGTGGTGTGCTTTCTAAGCCACAATAAATGCTGCGCTCGTTTGTGAAGCTCCTGAAATGATTTGCATATTCCGATATCGTTTGAGAAAGGTTGTCTTATGAGAAACTCAGTCAATGAGATTCAGCACATTTTGGTATACACCTATCTTTCCATCTACTTAATCTTTCGGGCGCTGGATGGATTGATCTTGGATACTTTTGGTTTGATTTACATGAAACTTTTTTCAAAAGTATCACTCAGTAGTTCAGTTTCAGTCTCAATAGCGTTTATAGTACACAACCAGTCAGTCAGTAGGACACCCGTAAATTTCGTGCTTATATGCAGTAGTCACGGTAATATACGTATAAAGGGCAAAACAGGAGAGAACTGCACGTTAAGGTTAGTAGCAAGAAACTAAATACAATGCCGTCACATATCACTTTGAAGATAACTCCAATTTTGGTTGCCTCTGATATCACGACGTCGCAGACAACGTGCACCACTGCATCGAAAACCCGGTCAGGCGTTGTCCATCTTGTGGTTGCTTACTAACACAACCTTCCGCAACAAACAGGACATGGCGAAACAATCTAGCACTTGATCTGCATTATATAACCAAATCAGAGAGTTTGATTCAGCCTAATGAATTTAACAATTGAACAACTAGCTGATCTGTTGTCAGAACCATTACCCCAACAATGCCCATCCTAGGTTTCCAGAATTAGTGTGCAATAATTCCGAAGCACCGAGGAAACAATTTGCTTGTCGTCAACATTCAGCCGCAAGGCTTTACATCCGTAAAGCATCAGACCATCGCTTTTACCAACATACTGGTGTCAGATGAACCTCAGAGGTGTGTAAGGTGGAGAAAGTCAGAACACGCTTTTAGATATTCATTTCGTCAGTGGTGCTACCGTCCGCCATGATACAAATACACAAACAGTAAATGTGCCTGTTTTTCCCCAGTAGTTTTAATGTCGTTACCAACCATGGCACTAGTAATCTGTACTTTGGAGGTGAAAGTTGAGTAACAAACCGCGGGCCAACACTGTTCACATTTTTCTGTATTTCGAATCTAGGCGGAATCTTAAACAAGTAGTGAACTATCGTTTCAAACTTCAGGTTTTTGGCGTCTTCCCCGATAAAAGTCCCATGCCTGATGCGAAATTAGATAGCTTATTTCTGATAAATCGTTTGATTACGACGATGAAAAGGTGAAAGACAAGGGCGATTCTGACTGATACAACTTTTTTTGACGAAACCAGGAAAGTACTCCCTGCACACCGGAAAATGTTGGAACTTAGGAAGGTGGCCAGGTGACCAGAAAATATGACACATCTTTGAAGTACTGAAGACGCGACCGACCAAGTCGAGCGCTGCCTCTAAATCTGACTAGTTACCAAACTTTCCGAAAATTTTGCTCAGTGCATCCACAACCCAACTATGCTTGGTTTTGACGAATCTACCTCTTTTGAGTGCTAACGAGACCTCCCAGGATAGTACCGTGAGCAATTTAAAACCAACAATGAATAAAATGATACGCCGATGATTACCGAATTCAGATGCGACAGTTTTATAATGCAGGAACCATCCGAGATATACTCCACTTCTCCTTCTACTACGGTTTATCTATCTAACGAATGTTCAATCTGTGATCCGTTAGATTGCAGAAGAGTCCTTTTTCGTTGTACTTAAAAATGAATGGGGACAACGATCACCCGGATGGCTGGTTTCAACATCTAGTCAGACAGAATAGTAAAGCGACCTTTGAACATAATCGGTAGGAACCTGCGAATTCAACAACGCAGAACGTCTACAAGGCCCAACCCGATAGGAGGAATCCAGGATCATCTCTGAACATCTAGTCTCAACGCGTTGTGAATGAGCCAAAAACAGCAGTTGTAGGGCTACTTGTAGAAAAAAGTTGAATAACTTTGGCAACTAAAGAAGCATTTTGTCAAAGTAGCTGGCAAGTTTACATGTAAAGGAACACATAACACATGGATAATTGATTGTTTTTTTACTTGATTTGTAGCCCTCGTGGTTAGTGGATCACCGGAGCCATTGAACAGGCTGAACATCGAGACAGGTGACCATGCGCATGGACAGACAGCGAATTCTGCAGTGTTATAGTGGTATTTTTTATATTTATCGACGCTGAATTCTGCCAGCCAAATTGATTCATCTGACTCACATGCACAAAAAGGCCTTCCTGTTTGAGCTGGTTGCCTAAAAACTGCAAATCTATCTTTTTGTAATACTGTGGTATCTCGCTGTTGCCATATTATGGTTCATTACATTCCTGCTGGTTCTGNAGATGGTGAATTCAGTGAAATGCTAACATGCCTAACTTGTCTCCCTCCTTCTTGCAGAACCTGAAAAGGGACATTGTGCCCAAGAGCTTTGCCGTTATTTTGACCAGAAAATCATTTGTTGTTGGTTTGTCGGTTTGGTATTTTAAGATTGGACATATATAGTGATTCTAGAATTAAACGGAGACATTCGTGTGCGAGTGAAGGAAGCCAACGAGATTTAGCAATCTTTTATGCCTGAGTTGAGTAGTTTAACGTCACTCCAATATTCCTTGTTTATTTAAGGGTGGTGATAAGTTCAGTTTCCATACCGTTTCCCATGAATTTGTCGACAGATTTGACGGAAAAGTTCTGATGATTTGTTTCTTTGAAGCTCGACGTTGTCTCGCTGAGTTAAAATACTATATATATGCATATATATATTATTCAAATAGGTTTTCCATCAGGTCATAAAAGCAATGTGGCGGCATTTCTAGCCGGGCAATTTCTGTTCATTAGTTCTATGCGCGCCCCGAGTGAATGTCCATAGAACATTCCAGTTTCTAAACACATGAGGATTTGAAAATAGTTAGTGTTTAAGTGCGTCAACCACGCCTGACTGGTTTATCCAAAGAAACTAGTCAAAACGTAGCAACAACTACGGTGGAGCCCATGTCAGTCGACCGACCTGCCTTGTGCGTCTGTTGAAGGCACAAAAATCTATGGAAAACCCACATGTGATAGTTTTGCGCCCTACGGTTTCTGCTAAATCGACCCATGCGACAAGGAGACCGGCTTAATTAGGGCTGTCACTCACCAAAGTCCCTCATTAGACCCTAAAGCCAAACATTCATTTTATTCCCATTTTATTAATCCTAACGAGCGTAGGACGCGCACTAGCTGAAAAACAACAGTCAAACAGAACCATCTTCTAAGGAACACTGACGCCGAACTGTGTGATACAATCTATGGTACTTGTTAGTGCGTACACAGGGTCACTGAGGCCGAAGAAGACGATGTACAGACTTGTCTCGGAAGTCATGCTGTCATGACCACTGCACTGTCTCAGGAAGAAAAATCACCTGCAGCCGGTCAGTCTTTCCGTCAGTTTTAAAAATTTACCCGATAGTCCAAACTGATCAAAATACAAGTTCAACCTGATTCGTGAGTAGTATTTTTCGCCCAAAACTTAATGCCAGTGTCCAGCCAGCACGATATGCCTGAAAAACTGTTTGGACTAATCTGTTTTTGCGTACCAAACGTTTTTCTCAGTGGCGGTCTTCTTGTAAAGCTGTTCTTCCTGATATCTTGTGACTTATAATATTGGCTTCCTTTAGAGCTTCTTGGCACTATCTAGTGCGTTCGGTTTGATGGTGCAACTAGATTTCTCCACTCAAGTTTCCAGCTTCTCGTGAAACCAGCGTTTCAAGAAGGTAATTAATTCATTCCCATACACCAACGGCCTGGTAGCATTTCACGGGTGCACCTACTTCATCAAACTAATATACTAAACTCCATGATGAATGGGTGTTGACACGAAAATTTCTCGCTCGACCAAGTGTGAAACCATATGAAAGCAATTTACTTGGTGTAAATCTGAGGAAGTAAGGGAGGTTTGCTTCCACTATCGTCATTTTTATATAAAAATCCAACTACAAAACTTTCTATGTTTGTGTGACCATCAAAACAACCTTAAACATTTGCTCACATCGCTTTCCACCCAACACATTTATTGCTGGGAAGCATTTATCAAATCTGGCACTGAGGGTGTGTACTTTACCAAGATGAATAAGGACCTTGGGTATGAATATATTGTCTGCAAGTTGTGGCTGTTACTGCAACTGTGCCAGTCTTAACATCTGGTTGAAGAATTGCTTTGCTGAATGCATCCAGTGATTCAAAAGCTACTTAATCTACGAAGAAATCTTGAAGCTCTTAGTGCTAGCGTACTGTAATCGGAGCGAAGGCCATATAGGAGGTCCCCTCAAAAGCAGTTAGCTGAGGAGCTGGAATACGTAGTTATGTGCGGGTGGTAGCCTGTACTTTAAAAATAGAATATAGCTGCTTGCTGGCTGTTCATTCAACCGAAAAGTAATTTTGGCACTCTTACCCAGAAATCTGCTTGCTTCACCCCTACCAGTAATTTTATATTCTCTATGCTTTTGAATGAAGTTCCCTACTTTCATTCTGCACATCATGTTTGCCGTAGTAAAATGTGAGCATTTCCTTCAGTTTCGTATAAACAAAATCACTAGTGGACTGATGAACTTTTGGGAAGCAAAAGGTATCGTTTAAGCAGTAAACTCTTTTACGGAATTCAGAAAAGGCGATATGTTATGGTTCGGTTTTTGAATTATTTTTAATCAAGTGCATGCCATTATTGGTGAGCAAAGATTTTTCAGATGGAAACGTTAGTTTGATAAGTGGAACTTTGTCAGACTCCTTTGATTTCTACGTTTTCCTCGGCTAAACAAACGTCAAAAACGACAGATTCAGCTGGGTTCCAGGTGAATCTCTCGAAAAGCCAAATTAGTTTGCAAATGGGTGTATATTCGCCAAATATGAATACCGTTTATCGTCGAATCAATTAAAGATCTAAGCGCCAGTGCAAGGGAGAAAACCTCAAACTTTGTTCAAATACAAACTTTTCCTTGATTAAAATGAATAACATCTCCGCAAACAGAGTGCTTGACGAGCGTCCAACAAGATTCAGTTTCAGGAAGAAAGGTTCAAAGAGTGTTCAAATAAAAATCAATATAACTTTATTGAGGATCATTGGTTGCGATGAACTAGTGTTTTGCCTGAAGGCGGTGAGGATCTGGATGTCTGGATCGGGTTGGAACCAACATGAGACCGGGCTATAAAATGTGTTTCAAAAGCGTATCTGTTTCATTCTATTCGTTTGTCTTCTGTTTGAGATATTTTACAGTATGGACTATCTAGATAGTAAAAATTCATCATCCAGGTGGTTTCATTTGGGTGTTCTTTCGCCGCAAAAACAGTCTCCTACATTTTTTACCGGTTTAGCTTTTGCTTTAGAGGTTCCCAACCATAATGTAGCTCAGCTTTGACAAGAATAACCAGTTAGCCCCATATTTCAGTCATTGCGAAACGTTGAGAATTTCATCTTTGGTTGTTTTTATCTTGTGATTATTCCCGATGCAATGCGTCCTGAACCAACAGAATGACAGTTAGATTGTACAAGGCCGAAGTAAATCGACCGATTTAACGAGGTTCAACCACGACAACAACCAGTATTTTTACACATCTCCCCTTTTTCAAACGCCCATACCATGTCTTATTCACAAGGAAGGCCAAGTTGATATTTAATTAGTGTATTTTGCAGCTCATTTTCAAGAACTAAAATACATGTCCATCAAAGTCTTATTTGAAAAGATGCAATGATAAAGGTGCGAAATATACGGAATAGTCGCCGAGCTGAACCACCTCCTC
Organism: Opisthorchis viverrini; assembly: GCF_000715545.1. Lineage (NCBI taxonomy): Eukaryota > Metazoa > Platyhelminthes > Trematoda > Opisthorchiida > Opisthorchiidae > Opisthorchis > Opisthorchis viverrini. The sequence continues at coordinate 365,345 of NW_008751779.1, forward strand.
GAGGTGCCGACCGGGTAGGTTGGAAGTCAGTCTGGGTGAGCTAAGAGCTCAGCAACTCCAGACAGGGCTAACCACCCCGTTTGGTTTCAGTGTACCTGTTACTTTCGACAACTTATACTACGAATCATCTGGCACCTCCGCACCGTTTCCAACCAGTACACAGAAGAGTCTCGCTGGGTTCACGTGTGAGGAATGTGGCAAGTGTTGCAAATCGAAAGTTGGCTTGGTAGCCCACCATCGAGTTCACGACAATGAAAGTGTTGGTACGAACGCGGTTACCCGGTTGGCCTGCGCTGATTGTTCCCGCTTTTCTCCGACGAAGATTTGCCCAAGTCAACATCGCCGGCACGTACACCCCACCCAGCATAAAGCAGATAAACTTGGCCGAGTGAAGTATTCCGATACCCGCTGGTCCCAGCAGGAGTCGCCTGGCTAACAATTTATCTCTATCTTGTCGCACGCAAACCAAGCTCTTCACGAGATTGAAGCACTACGAGTGAAAGTATCCCGACCCCGCTGGTCCCAGCAGGAGTCGCCTGGCTAACAATTTATCTCTATCTTGTCGCACGCAAACCAAGCTCTTCACGAGATTGAAGCACTACTTTTCTGGTTGCTCGGCTATCCGCATCAAAACCAGGTTACAGGTGCTTAACTGGCAAGCGCAAAAGGACGAATCGTCATCTGGTGGACCTGACCAAACTATCGGTCAAACGACACCTACTCATCAGAAGTCAATGACTACAGCTTCTGGTTTAAACAAACAGTGGATTGCGTCGTGTCACTCTTGGAATACCATGCTCACCGTTCGCTTGCTAGTTTTGACCTTCTGGCATTTGCCCGAGGGTTGCAGTCTGGCATCATGACACCGGAGCAAGTCCTGTCGCTTCTGGACCTCCACGCCTCCAGGACATTTCCGCACAGCTGAAAAACTGTTTCCCGACGCCGCTGTCAATTAGCCCATCGGATCCCGGTCAATCGAAAGCAGATCCGCCGAGCCAACTACGCCGCCATCCAGACCCTATACCACAAAAGACGGAAAGATGCAGCGTCTGCTGTGCCCGATGGGTTATGGAAGGATTTATACAAAGTAAACTGCGGCCTACCTACGGACGCCGAAAAGTATTGGAAACAAGTGCTTTCAGCTCCAAAACACGCGGATAGCCGACCAAGTCGCACAGTAATACCATCCGACGAGCTTGATCGAGCCAATTACAGGAAAGGAAGTCGGCGGTACAATCCGTTTAGTGGGCAATTTGTCCCCAGGCCTCGACAAACTCACATCCAGGATGCTCCGCCGGTTCAGTGCTAATGTGCTCGCCGGGCATTTCAACCTACTGTAATTATCTGGGGGCTGTCCCCCACAGTGTGTCGAGTCCGTATTACTCTAGTTCCGAAGGTCCCACATCCGACTTCACCAGTCAACCGAGACCGATCTCCGTGTCATCCATTCTTGTTCTTTGCTTCTATAAGGTGCTTACTGATCGCTGGAGTCGTAGATTGCAACCGCCCTCACTTAAGTCTGCATTTCCACATCGATACGGCTGTTTGGAAGTCATGTCGCTGTTGCACGTCCTGCTTCGTCACTCTTCAGCGACTGCTTCTAACATCCGCTTGGCGTATGTCGATATCTCGCAAGCGTTTGATTCGGTTTCGCATTAACTAATCGTCAGATCTGTCGACTTGTTTGGAGCTCCGTCACCTCTAGTTTGATACATCGCACAGTCCTACGAGAATGCTGTAGCAGTTTTCCCCAGTTCCGTGGTTCACTGCCACAGAGGTGTGAGGCAAGGGGATCTACTCTCCCCATTATTATGGGGAGTGGCAATGGATGAGGTTCCTTGATTGTCGATGCCGCAACTGAGATACCAGTTCCATCACGCCTTAGTAGATGGTTTTGCTTCCGCTGATGACTGGGTCGTCAGGCACGCCCTACAGGGAAGCTTGAAGCTTCTGCGGTCGAGTTGGGAAGAGCTGGCATGGAAATAAACGCCCGAAAGACTGAAGTGATGGTTACTTATGGGGACACGAAACATCGGGCTACAGCAGTCTCAGTCGAACCATTTCGCTTTGCCGAAGAACTAATCACTCCTCTGAGTCCGACAGATACCGTAACATATTTGGGCATTCCCTTTACTTCCAAGGGAAAAGGCGTCTTCAACCATCGACAGCACCTGCCCAAACTGCTCGAAGAAGTGACGCGGGCCCCGTTAAAGCCGCATCAAAGAATGGATACCACGAGGAACTACCTGATACCTAGGCTAACATATTCGGTCGTGCTCGGCCAAGTTCACCGGAACACGCTCAAAAGATTTAACAGATACATCAGGCAATATATTCGTGGCTGGCTACGTCTACCGAAGGACACCCCGATCAGCTACATCCAAGCCGGTAAACAACATGGGGGACTTGGTATCCCAAGTCTGAGTGCAACGATCCCGATGCAGCGGAGAACGCATAACGAAAAGCTCCTTTCTACTCAGTGTAGAGTACTAAGCAATGTGGTCAACGATTCTGCATTTGGCAAAATTGTTCAGGATCTCAGCCTTCCGATCCGAGTCCATGGTGCATGTGTAAACACCAAGGAGGAGCTGGTGGCTGCTTGGGGTGATAGTCTGAATAACAGCGTTGACGGTCGCAGTTTACGAGAGTTGGTCGCTTCGCCTCTCTCGAATCGATGGCCCGTATTTCCAGAAGGAGTGTTTCCACGGATATTTATCCGAGGTATCCAGCTCCGATGCAACCTTCTCAGGACGAGAGTTAGAAGCGTTCGGCATGGTCATGGTGGCCAGACGATCTTATGTCGTGGGAACTGCGGTCAACCGGAGAGTCTGGTGCATATTTTGCAAACCTGCTGGATCACGCATGATGCCAGATGTGCTCGTCATAATCGGGTTGCAAGGGAACTTGCAAAACGCCTCCGTCGACTGGGATATACCGTAGTTGAAGAGTTGAGAGCACCTACTTCGATGTCCTTCAACAAACCTCACCTAATCGCTGTTCGAGATCGCTGTGCAACTGTAATAGACGTCAGCATAGTCTCAGCTGTGCATGGAGTGACTGTGTGGAGTTAAAAGAAGCACAAGTATGGTGCTAATGAATATTCTCCCGCCATAGTCTCAACCCTACATGCCATCCGTTGTGACGTCGACTTTTTGGTCCACCAACCGATGATCATCTCTTATCGAGGGATCTGCTTTCATCAATCCGCTAAGGCTGTTATTGGGCTGGGACTTCCTAAGGTCGCAGTCAGTGACTTGTGTTTGCTTGCCATTGTGGGCTCTCTGCGTACTTATGACACTTTTATGCGTGGCACATGGCGCTGAATGTATATTTTTGCCATTTAGTCTCACACCAGACCCAGTATGCCAGGCACTTTGTGCCTGATGTGCGAGTCATGATTGTGCTGGCGCTTACCGCGCCTTGGAGAGAATTCAACATCGTTTGTCCTTTCTTCGGTTGTTGGTCTTTGGACGCGTCTTCCCATACAAATTTTTTTACATACGTTGGGATTCATCCCATCTGACCGGAACTGTTGGTGGCATGAATTCGGATGAGATGTTTACCTCTTTTATCTCATATTCCCTGTTCTTCTTTCGCATTCGTCGTTTGCATTCACTCTTAATGTTTGTGACCATGCTCTTCAGAAATAAATGACAATAAGTGTTACTGGCCAGGCATTCGTTGTAAGGGGGATTCAAAAATGAGTAAGCAATTTATGAACAACGGGTGTTGATACTCTTTACTAGATTATCCATGACTGACACATCAGCACCGATTCATATTATGACAGTTGTCAACGCAACTTTCCAAGGTGATCAATGCACACTTGTTTTGATACTAGACAAGCCAGTCCGTTGAACCATTGGAAAAAATGTGATTTTTGGGTCTCCCCATGCACACGTGCACTGAGCGGACGAAACCTGAGTTCAGGACACTGCAGAGGTAACTATAACTACCGGGAACATGTGAAGTAGATTCAACATAATGTTTCGCCTACTTATGCCAGTTAGAAAAATATCTGGAGCTGTTAGCCAAAAATGACAACTGATGTTGTATGTGGGGCCTAGCGTTTATGTGATCTGTTATCACGACCATTGGACAAAATGTGATTTTTAGGTCAAGGACTGTTTGCAGGGATGTTTGGTACAACGTTTTGTGGTGCTCGTTAGCACGTTACTTCGTGCTGACTCGAATTCAGCGCTTGCATTGATCCTTACTTTACCGTAGTGGGAAAAACGGTTGGTAGAAATCTCCAGCAACTTGGTGGTCAAATATTGATTAGGCTTCGCTAATCCAGAAAAGTTGTCAGCTTATAACAAGTCTTCCATCTAGTACACTCATGTATATATATGACAAGAAAACATCGGTCTTTAATTTTTTATGCCCTTATATTAATCACGTGCGACATGAATGTTTACCATAAGGGATGTTCCGTGATGTATTGCTCACCCACATTTCGGTTTCAGGTGGAGACACTTCAGTTCATCAATCATCTGGAGTATTTTATTCCGTGTTGCTTGATATGGCCCGCATGCACGGTATTGTCATTTCCGTCCGCCGGCTGTTGGAGATACAGTCTTGTCTTTTTGGAAGGCAGCGGACAGTTTCACGAAGAAATCCCCCGCTAAATTTGTCTAGCTCTTTTGGCATACTTTAAGCGTTCACTTGCACGACAACCCCTCTTTTTGGCTTGATAAAGTGGAACTTAGATTTGACCCGTTATACTGAACTTCATAACGAGACAGCTGTCAGCACATCGAATAGAATCTTTAGAATACCATATGGCAGTGGTTTGGCTTTCGTCTTTTAACTTGCACAGTTGCAGGAGGATTTATTTTGCACATCGTTTTGCTCATCGTTTTGCACGTTTTTAATGAGGACACAACGTATGAAAACCAGCTATACAGAAGACAGCGGTTTATAAATGATGAGAATGAAACAGGTCTTATGTCCAGAACACCACAGATAATATTTGGGGGTTATTAACCATCGAATCGGGTGACCTAGAACTACTCCATTTCAAAATGGGAAACGTTCTCTCGAGTACAGGCAAAATACTATTCATAATGCAGCGAAACGGAAGCTCACACCTTTCAAAATTTTGTAGAAGTCTAGAATCCTCATGCGTATGTGAGGTGTTTTGGGTCGTCAGGTCTGCAATCGTGAGCTAGCTGTCGTCAATTTATGACCGTCCGTTTCCGCGGCAATCACGCAACATAACATTTATGAAGGGTGCTCTTTTTGTCATATGGTAATGGTCACCCAAAGGAATTTCTTATAGAACGACAATAAATTAAATATTTGCTACGAGAAACTAAATTCATCCGTGTGTAACCTCAAATAGCACTTATACTTGCAAGCATCAGAAGACTAGTCAGTAAATCGGGTGATTTTGTATACGTTTGGATTTTGGAAGTAATGTTCCACTGGTTTAAGATTTGTAAGGAAAACATTTCAATGAAAACCAAAATTAGCAAGTAAAAGCCTCTGACTAGAATTCCAAAATTGATTAAAGAATTACTGGGACTAGGTGGAGTGATAAGTTGTTATTAGGTCTGCGTCCCTCGTATATCGCTTTTCACTTACTCACATGTCTTATTTTCATTGTCCTTATCGCAACCATGATAGTCCCGAGTACCTTTAACTGGAACAAACGAATTTTACACACCTACGTCACTTGTACATCATGACAACCAAATTCGTCTTTTGTGGAATGTTCTGGGGGGAGAGTACAACCGATCCTCAACTTAGGTCGTTATTTTAATTTATTTTACAATCATTCATATACCGTGCGCCTTTGTGACATGTTGAATGACGAGATTAAAGATTCTACAAGTTAAAACTACTCTCAGATATCAGTGATTTTCTTGTTGTAAATTTATATAGGAACTTAATGAATGCATATCTGAAAGTGGAGTTACCCTGAAATGCTTGAAGGAGATTAGTGACAACCCGCTTTGACTACTTTCCGCACAATATAGCTTTCAAATGAATTATGGTCTTACAGCAACGTTTTACAGCATTGAAGACTGACTGTGTGCCATTAGTGGTGAGGTTAATGACGACATTTTCCTGGAACCCAGCTGAATCTCTCGTTTGTGATGTTTTCAGGCAAGTGAATGTGCTGCACCAGGCCGCTTCACGTTCCAGTCGCTACGATATCCGAGATATCGCGATACATGTATATCTTTGTAATGTACTACTCATAAGGTTGCTGAAAATCCGTCGACGGTTCATTAGTGGAATTTCATTACGAATATATGCTTGAATCATTTTGTCTAAAAAAGCCACACAGTTCACTTTGATTAAAATAGCGTGCTTCTTCCATCAAGTCCATGGGCTGAAATTTAGTATATGTGACAATTTTATTCGACACGTTTCGCAAGACGTCAAATGTCAAAATGACCCACGCAATTCGTGTAATTTAATTCACCACAAAGCGTCAGGTCACTGGGTACTGTGCTGCTGAGAGAGCAAAAAATTTTGTTGTACGATATCTTACCATTATTCAGCCAAATCCCGGATCTTTTATGCCAAAATCGCCGCGTAAAATGATAAAAATCAAACGTTTAAAGAAATTCATACTTGAGTCGTACAGAGGTGAGACTCGATCTAACGCCACAGTCAGCAGTTGTGTTTTCGTTGTAAAATTCGTAAGGTAGACTCAGTCATTTGAAAGGACTAGATAACATTCGGGTTGGCACAGGAGATTACTGAACAGAGAAGCACATTTTAAGAACCTCAAGTAGCGGTTGTTAAATGGAAGCTGGGGCAAGAATACATCGGTGTTTCACTCCGATTTTGATTTCGAACTTTACCAAAATATGCCTGCAGAGCTTCACCCTAGTATAGAAATTCGGACGAGTTTGACAGATGTTTCCGGACAGCCTGGCATACGTACGGCGATTAATAATGCTTCTTTGTTTATTGAGTTTGTGGTTTTTGGTAACATTGTACATGGCGGTCGGTTCAATTAGTGTCCCTCTTCTTGTGTGTATCATCTGGAATGTTTCAAGCAAGTAGTATTTCAGTGAATTCAACTACAACATTATCGCTCAAGAACACCCTCCTGAATATTGTCAGAAATTGGTTGACCGAGCAGGATACGAACCATAATCTTGCGTGCCATCCACAGGCGGCCGATTTCGATGATGAACTTTCATAGTCGCTGTTGGGTTTCCTTGGTTCCTCGAGAAAGCCCTTCAAAAATCTTGTTTTTTAGGTTCGCAGTTTTGCATCAGCACATAATTCAACCAATTAGAATTTTATTTCACGTAAAGCAGTCGACCTAGATTTTCCAAATTAACATCGTTTGAGTTGCATGGTTTTGCAAGTGAAACGTTCAAAGCCGAGCTGGTTAGGCTTTTCACCGTTATGTTTGTCTTCATGTCCCAGCAAACTCTTGGTCGGTTGCTTTGTTCCAGTTGGACAAAAACCGTTCGCCACAAAGGTAATCCTTGTATGGCCTGTTGTCTACCTTTTTGTTTTTCGCAGTTATTTTGAAGCCTGGGTCTCGAAATTTTAAGCCGATTGCGGGCCGCTAGGTTTTTTGAACTGTTTTGACGAACTACATATTTTTCCGCTGAATAGAGCCCGATTTGAATGAATCACTCTCGCGAACACACTCAGCCTCCATTTTTGCTGTGGACCACATATATTTACGACGGCCGATGTTTGTAGTAAATAGACTTTGGGTATTCATGGAATGTTATCGTCCACCGGTTTAAGTTAGAGTTTTGAAGGCCTGCTCTATGGTTCCCCAGTTTCCTCACTTTCAAAGTGGGTGAGCTTTCTCCTGGCCTTCGGCGAGGTGGCATTTTAATTGCAATAAATATTTTGGCACGCACCAGAGGGTGATCCAGTTCCAAGCAGTATTTCTGCACCTTACCGAGGTCTTGTTGCAGCAGAATGATAAAGCCATCTGAGATCTCAAGTTCACTTGTCGGGTGAGCTCACAAGGTTATCAACGTCCGACCTACATTGAACCACACGTCCCATGTACGTTGAAGCTAAGCCTACGTCCTTAGTAGTCTTCTATCGTTTTAGTTCACGGACTGGAGTAGATGTGGGCGCACTACCTTCTTCAAGGTTTCCGAGCTCTTAGCAATTCTCGTAATGAAATTGCTAAACCAAAAAACCATGCAATTGAAATTGCGGAGCTGATCAAAACAGATTTTTGCTCTTGGAATTCACCCTTTCTGCCAGCTGTATATGATATTGTGCTGGCACCTGCGCTAATAAATGTTAACCCATTGCCTTAAACAGACGGAACTTGATGGGTACCACCCTTTAGTTGGTGCCGTTTAACCCACCTACTATTTCCGGACTCTAATAATCTGTAATCACGATTCCGACATTATGGTCGCGAAGGTTTTCTTGCGTAGTTCTGCTTTGGTAAAGCGTATAAATAAGTTTAGTAATAACGACAATTTGTAATGACGAAAATTTCTTGCATGGTTCTTACTATTCAGTGGGTGTTACTATTTTAGGTCCAGAGTCGCGGAAGACCTCTCGACCTCTGCTTGACCGTCTAAGGCATGTGAAGGAAGTAAACATTATTCACTGGTAAGCCTAAAAATATGGATTTGTTTGGGAAAGCTAATTCGAAATTTTTAACTCTAGATCTGGCGCACCAAGAAGTGGGATCTGACCTAGCCTGAGGTCCAAGGAGTTTGATTCCTCGTGTTACTGTGCATAACAGGTGCCTACAGCGCAGCGGTTTTCAAAGGTATTCCAGTCGTTCCAGAGGGTGCAGTTTACGATCACCCGAATAGAAACCCCCAAAATCGCTTTGTCTACCAGAATCCTTACGTAGTGTCCGGGGGAATTTTAGTGGGGATTAGAAATTAGTGTTTTTCATGGTACCAACTTTTCAGGACAAGGCTTTCAGAAAAATCTCTAAGGCAGAGCCAGGACACATGACAGTACGTATAACAGTCTGATACAACAGAGCATACTAATTTATTTTTGATGTCAAATTTTAAGTGGTCGATTGTTGATCACTTCCAAGCATCCTACTAATGCGGACCTTTCCTAAAAATCACAGTACGCTTTCGGAGAATGCTTACAAGATAATACCGCCATGGTACATAAAATGATTTCAAAAGCTTTAGAGACTCTAATGCTAGACGTAGCAGACTATCCTAGCCTCTCTCTGAGGCAGTGCTGTTACTTGAGTGAACATTCCAAACTTATCTGGTGAGGTCCCCCGTTATAAAATCAGAGATTATTAAGTTTCCATTCACCGGGTCTCACCAATTCAGCTTTAAATCAACTAGTCGATATTACTTCCCCTACCTCACAATTATGTTAGTAACCGTGTCCCTCAAGTTCTCAAGTTCTATGTCAACAATATCGTACGGAAAAACTCAGTGTTTAGAGGCTATCTCCTCAAGTTTTTTTCCAAATCGACATTCATTAGTGACACATACAGACAGAATGACGTATTATCTTACAGGAGATTTCAACTGATGATGGCCAGAGAAGTATTTGAAGTATTTGCTAATTCTTTCATCGTTTTGCAAACTTTCTTAAATTTTTTGCACAAAAAGCCCATCTGGTATGGAAAATTTTGTCCTCAAATTAAACTCGGGCCTACATATAATTTCAGGCAAAACTGAGGTAGTAAACCTTGATGAGACACAGTGATCACTTCAAATCAACAACGAAAGCATAGCAATGCCACTTTTATCAAGGACACCAAACAACTCAGAAAAATATCGAGTGCCATATTGGTGACTGAAACTTGATATGTGACCAAAAATGACAGTGCGTTACAGTTCGTAAAGAGGTGGTAAGATAAGAGCCCTAAAGACGGCTGCCTTACACTTAAAAGCAAGAAACGTGGGGACGAAACTGGAATATTAACCTAGCATAACCTCTCAGGCGAATTTCTGAACATACTCTTGCTTTCGTTTGAAGGTTTAAGGTAGAATAAGGCTAGTGTATGGATTAATGTGTCGAATGTAACTCACGCTAAGCTTGGATTTGTGCAAACTGCACTTGTTGGTTGGCACCCAGATTAACAAAAATCGGTAATTTTTTTCCAACCGTCAAACTATAAGTGATAAATCTGAATTTCAATTAGGAATTGTCAAGTTTGGATGTGATCAAATATCTACACATGCCGGAGGATTCCGGATAAACAAATTCGCCTTGAAGTAATGGGATTTATCAAGGAAGCCATACATTAAACAGAGAACTAATCCAATCACAAACTGGACGCAAAAGCGACGATGCAGGTTCAGTCGTTGATTTATCTATCTCACTATTGCTAGAAGCGTTGTTTTGATATTCGTTGCAAAATAAAGGTGCGTGCCGAGAAAATTCAAAGAGCATATAAGCACAGTATCCAACTGTTCGCATCTAATTGGCGTCACTGATTTCAGGCACATGAAGTAATTTTGCCGGCAGATCGCTATCCTATGGTTAAAGTATTGTGTCGAGAGTACATTTTTTACTTGTAATTATGCCACTTTAAGCACCAGAAGCAGAAAGGTGAACGACCATACAATTGTATACGATAAACGTGTCTGAAAAGTAGACGCTTGGTGTCGTCATTTTGCAAGAAGATTCTGTGACATTCTGCCAGGTCATTTTGAGGGGACTAAAAAACACATTTTCTAAAGCTGCTTAGTTCTTATTTTCCCCTTATCGTTTTGACCAGGACGAGGCTTAAAGAGTGCTCGTTTCTTTTCCCTCGCGCCCTTATCTATTGGCAGTAATCCACTTGAAAACTTGTTTTAGATGCCTTGTGGTCGCTGTGCTACTGAGTTGGCTATGTGGCTGAAGCAAATTGATATATGGAATTATCACATGTTGGAGAACCCATTTCGACTTTGAAAATTGGTTTGCACCCACATTCAACGTCGCTTCGTAGTATTACCCAATTAAGTTTCCCGTAAGAACGTGTTACCTGTGTTATCTGTCGCTCTTCGTTGTTTGTTTTAAGCTTGACTAGAATAGCTTAATTACGGCCTAGTTGGCAAACACCACAACATAAAAAGGGACCCAATTGCGTATCGTATTTTGAAGATACTCAAGTAGCTTCTTCAAGTAGAGTTCGACTGCGAGGATAATGCATTTAAAGGGTGGTACAGGTTCTGGGTGTGAACCTCGACCAAGATGAAAGGAGTGTACACCTGGGTTAAATGTCCCAGTTTTAACTGCCGCATGTCTTGGATGGTATGGGGTCTCATGTGTTGTCCAAGCGTCAAATATTTGGAGTACACAGTCTAAGGTTTTGTATACTTAAATATGCTTGCGTCGGTCAGATTTATACTCGTATGTGATGGTAAGTAGTAAAAAAAGTGTACACCTGCAGTGCTTTGTGGTGGCCTCAAATTGTTCAAAACTATGGCGCATTTCTAGTTAACATGCGGAGTATACAAAACGACTTGGCAACAAACATACATTACAAGGAGTCTTGAACCGTGAAATTCATATTCCAGTTCCCAATTTAGTGACCCATTTACCATCGCAGTATCTTCTTCCCAATAAGACGGTATAAATGTGCCTTCTGAGAGTCACCTTCTCATGAAAATTCTTGTTAAAGTAGATAGCTTGGCATCATCGCGTCAACCATGTAGTTATGTTAACTGTCGTTTTGCGGGGTGAAAAATGATGGGTGTGCTTCAGTCTACATTTCGAAATATGGTGCCTTCTTCGGTGTGGGTAAATTTTGGGCAATAAATCCGGCCCTGTCTTGGACACATCTGTCTTATGTTGTCAGTTTCGCACTGAAGAAAAATCTATCCTCTTATGACGGTCCTCTTTTATCAAGATATTTGAATGTTAAAAGTCTAAAAAATATATTGCGGTCAGTTGTAGCTTTTCGAAGGGCAGGATTTTTTACCTGGCCACTGTAGTGGTGATCTCTTCACTGTTTTTGTGCTTGTACTTCTTTAATGGATTCATTATTTGGGAAAACTGGTTCAGCAATTATAGCGCAGCCGAAAAATTATGCACTGATGAACTGATTTCCAACCGTAACAAACTATACGATAATACAGCCATACTGGGCTATGGGTGTAATACAAACCTGATACCGATTAGGTTGTAAATTTATCCTCAAATCGCTGGTGTGTGTGGAAGGCCAGTTCGCATCCGGTCGCCACAGAACGTGTTTGTTGTCCGAGTGTACTCAAGAATGACGCATTTGAGTTTTTGGTTCATTCGCTTCAAATGCAGATACCCTTACCAGTTTTCGTGTTCCGGTGTAATCATTCTGACGGAATCGGGAACGTAAACGTCGCCAGTATCGAAATAATGGCTGATAGTTCGTATTATGACAAAAGTTAGCGTTGTGGCTATCTGTTCCCTTAACTAGTTTACACTTGTCAGTCCCCTGCTGCCTCCAGAAAGTGAACATGACTGCTTCAGTGGAACATACGGGACTTGTTTTCAACTTGCCTCCATGTTTACCGCACAGAATTTCATTCACAAAATTAAGTTCATGTAGTTAAAATGTCCATTGTACTCTCGAGATAGATTACTGGGTGCTTATGTTTTGGAAGGTTGAGGAGATCTTATAGCGGTTTCAAGTATCGATGAACAGCAACAGTTTTGAGCTAGCTAATGGTATAAACTAAACCCATATAGAGGCCAGTATCTACTACAATTCAGCAAATCAATCATGCCTTTGGTTGATTTGGCCCACTTACGTGTCTGATGATACGCTTATCGTCTTTCGCTATACATTCATAAGCTACTTAACTAAGATTTCCCAAGGGAGGCTTAAAGCAGGTACAATTACTCACTATCGGACCTGTGCATAATAAGTTTGGGATTTGTCTGACCTAGTTGTGTTATCCTCGCTTGCGTGTGTGTAAACTTGAATAACGCGCGGTCTGAAGCATTAATCATAACAATGCGACTAAGCACGACAAGTCTGAATTAATGAGCCGCAAATATTACTACTAGTGTCCTTGTAAACCTCATGTCTAGTCTTACCATGCATACACGATAGCTGATACGCGAAATGCTGAGGGGGGAGGTGAGGCCAGTGGGGGGTAAGGGGACAGCCCAGTTTGGTTATGTTTCAGAAGTCGGGGGGGGAGGGGGACACATTGCTGATTGGACAGGTCATGTTCTTCTCACGCTACAGCGGAGCTATGCCTTTGGACTGTTTCTACTAAAATGCGCACGTGTCGTAAAATTATCCTGGTTGCCATGCTTGGTCTTTGACATGCGAAGGCTGAACACATTCTAGAACCGGTTTAACCTGTATATACCTGCTTTACATCGAAGATGGTTAACGAGTTACGTATGATCGTGATTTTATAGCCGCACACAACTAAAAGCTCAAAGGGATTCTGTGTGGTAAACAGTGTTTTTTTTGGTTTTTCGAAGTCCCTGCTCGGAGGGAACAATCACCAGAAACACTTGTTAAAACTAATTATTTGGGTTAATCATAAATGATTTGTTCTGTGGCTCATACTATGTTAAACTCCAGGTATAAAACACGAACGAACTGTACACTGTGGTTTGTGGTCTGTACGATCAAAACAGCCGTTTCAAATTGGTATAGTACATACAGAACCATCCATAGCACTCCTAGAGATATCAGGCTCTGTTCCTTCGTGAAATAAAAACTATCACAAAAGACTCGTGCTGTGGATGGCGTCTAAAAATGGATAAAACTTTAAGGACACCAAGAAATAATCAGCCAATCAACAAAAATATGTTGGAATAGAAGAGGACTCATCAGCACGCTCTCTCTAGTAATAATATTTTTCTACGGAAGTAAATTGATCTTGCAGTCACAACGATCAAGTATTTTTTTTATTTGAGCAGTATCGTCCACGTGGATATATGGATGTAAAAACAATGTGCTGACGCCGGTTAGACGGAGTGTTTTGGTGGAAAAAATATGGAAGCTGAATTTGGTTCATTTAGCGTTCAAGTTTTCTTATTCTTAGCTGAAAAATACCCGATATAAATATGTACATATATCTAAGTTGTGCTGGAACTTCAAAAATTACAGGTAAGTACAGTGGGTTCTGTCTGGTCAAAACCTTGATTATACTGCAGTTTAGTCCGTGTAACTCTTGCGTTCAAAATGCAGGTCACAGTATGAAGATTGATTAACAGAAGCTCTACTCTGCCTCTTTATAAAACCAACAGAGTCATCGGTGGCCTTTGACTACAATTGAAGCTAGGCTTCCATTTGTGTCTTTACAAGTGTGACTGATCAGGCAAGAAAACTTTCTTAGTCAAAAAGTCAGAACTACGGTAATTTCTGAAGAAAGTTGCATTTACCCTGATTCTTCTTTTGGATAGCAGCGCTATCAGGAGGCATTTTGTGTAGGATGTAATGTGATCATGCTTCTATATACCATTGAACGTCTCGTCAGTACGAGAAGTGAGTGGACACTATAAGTCTAACTTGCATCGTCTGATGCACTTCACCACTTAGGATTTTGTACCTTCTATTTTAAACGAAAACTGGAAACAAGAAGTAACGTTGGATCAGTTGTACGTCTGAATGCCTAATTCGTTAGGTATCAACAGTTCCGTGCATTTTCCATCAAGAAATGTGGGCTTTCATGGGATTGTAATATTCCCAGCCAAGAAGGCTCCGCGATTTTTCTAGGAGCTTCGGGATTCGGGAGCATTCACCAAGCTGTTCGCAGGTTTACAAGCATTCTATACAATTTTTACGTAAAAACAGGCAAGGCAGTTTAAAAGTAAGTTTTCGCATGGAAATAATATACACAATGACAATTTCCAGCCATTCACGGGACGGTAGAAAAATAGTTTCGTTTGCCGAATTACTTAACACTTTATCATAATTTACTATTCGGTTACAGAATTCTCAGATTCATCCGAGCTTCACAATTAGGTTTCCCAAAACAGTCTATTAAACGACTTGAACAATAGTAAATTTATTTTTTTCTAAATTGGACTGGTCCCACCCCTCAGCTGACATCTTCAGCAGGAGCAACAAAGTTGTTGACAGCAAACGGTGCAATAGCAGATTCGCATTGTCTGTGTGTGTTAGCAGGGCTTTTAACTAAATTAGATCGTGACTTAAGTTATAGTCTGATTTTTGTACGAACACATTAAGATAATTGTAACCAAAATCCCTAATATATGATCTCTGGATATCATGTAATTTGATTGAGCATACAAACGCCACAAAATACTTGCATCACACCAGTTCATAACCAGGGACAAAAGTGTCTCGTTATTCCGAAGAAAATAATAGATAAAAATAGTTTTCTTTGTTCGTGCTGAGTTTCAGTACCAACGATAACACTTAAATAATGATGTTAAGTTACATTCACAAAAACCAGATGACTAAAGAAGTCATCCTTATGTAAATCCTTTTCAGGTAGACTTTAGCTTAATCAAAGGATGGTTAAGCGCATTTCTTTAATAGATTCGTTTTTATACGCCTACAAGTTGGGCAGATAAAAATTTTTTAAACTGCCTACGATGAATCAGTCTATTACAGAACTTTCTACTTCAGTTTCGTCCACAAAATGGTAAGCAACACCTAAATATGTGACCAATGCTT
Source organism: Opisthorchis viverrini (assembly GCF_000715545.1). NCBI lineage: Eukaryota > Metazoa > Platyhelminthes > Trematoda > Opisthorchiida > Opisthorchiidae > Opisthorchis > Opisthorchis viverrini. Next base: position 380,865 of record NW_008751779.1, read on the forward strand.
CAAAACAGCCGGCTATTCGAAGTTGCAATTGTTAACAGCTTCGCCATAATATGCATTCGAGCTAGGGTAAAACATTTGAAGCTGGCAGAATGTAGTGATCATTCTATCATTTGGGACTACTTTATACCCAAAATGACTTAATATTTACACAGAGATAAAGTGTCCTTTAGTCCATCTTTTCTGATGTGTAATAAGAACTCACGTCATTCTTTATTTTGGGCTGCATTGAAACTGATGAATTTGCACAGTATGGTCAGGAGGAAGTCGCAGTTCATCTGCATAGCTGTTTGTGTTCAGTTAAGGACGAGTTCCAACAGTCTAGTGAGTATTCAAAAATGACTTCCAGAGTAGTGAGTGTGAAGAAAGATTGCAGCGCGATGGGGTAAAGGCCAACTCTGGTGGCAGTTTCACGAATTCCGGACGCAACACGTAAGGAGAGGTTGCTGCTCAAGGGAAACATGCTCATACAAGTTTAGACTTATCCAAGTAAGGAGAGGTTGCTGTTCAAGGGAAACATGCTCATACAAGTTTAGACAACCTCTATATAATTTTTCCACCTCAGTACCAATCCTTGACTCCTAGAGTCATCTGCTTACATCTTTTTTGGCGCCTTAAGGATTTCAATTCTAAGCAGTGGCTGTTTGAAGTCCGCTATCGTAAACTGACAGGAAGCTTGGAAGAGGTTGACCTGCCTACCCCTCAAAATACCACTATGACAAAAATAACAAGGAAATATTTTCTTCGCTGAATTATTGATTTCATGCTGGGTTTATCATATGTAATTTCAGCCACTAAGATTCCAAAGAACGTAGACATTATTATTGTCCGACTGTGGATGAATTGTCACTTATGCAAAGCAAGAGTCCACGTGGAAACTGCATTTCATTTATTCAAATAGTTTGGTCATATGTATATTTTTGGGTTTTGCGTAAATGAGGGTCTTTAATTCAGAGTTTTTAGCTACAAAATGATTCTGGTCAACACGGAAGGCTTCCTGTATTCAGTCGTCAGGTGTAAACGCTCTGGATCCCGTTCAGACGAAATAGGGATGTGCAATAAGTCTGCATTATTATACAAATATGGTACAATGGAACTGAAATAGCGAGACTTCCTCCTACCGTTTGGAATCCTTGTTGTAATGAAGACTAAAGCAGAGGATCGATATTATTTGGCGTCGTTTGCCTAGCACACAGTCTTGATTGACATACTGCGTCGCACGCCGTTGCTTCGTGCGTGTGCCTACTGAATGCCTGCACTTTAATCTTGATGTGATTTGCATCCCAAAAATGCGAATAAAACTTTGACTTCGAGTTTGGGCATCTAATATGGTCTCAGATAGCCAAAACACACGAGAATTATCCCGGAACCAACGAAGTTGGCTGTTGCAGATCGATTGTTTGGCCAATCATGTATGGTAAAGTACCACTTTTCAAACAAGTTAAACCTCTCCTACCACAAGGTAACAAAAAATAATTTCGTGTGGCACAACAAAGTGCGATAAAGAGTAAATGTGTATATGATACCATAAAATATTCACTTTGTGGCGATCAACAGCAGCAGCTGTTTTGCTTAAACATGCGCAACTTTTTGCTTCAGTCACCGTTTCATTTGGAAGTAAATTCAACACCGCGAAACGTCAAGAAACACATAATGTCTGTTTTATTCCATAGTTGCACTGTGTACTTCACACAATCTGAAGAGATTCAAACCCACAACCTTCTAATAGGTGGTTGACCAGTAAGGACTAAAAATTAGTGTGAAGCGTTTTCTGCTATCCACTAGCTGCATAACTCCAATCACAAAATTTGTACTACCTGGATTAGCAAATGATGATTTTGAACTTGCAAGGATGGTGTGATCTGTGGAATTTGTTTCAAGCATATTACTTTGCAGTAATTTGTAGTTTTTTATACATTATTCAATGTGCTACTGAAGGATACTCAGGTCATTTGGGTGGCATTCATTTTTTCTGATGAGTTTGACAGGAAAACTGTGACAACACGAATGGAACTAACTGAACTGACCTGAAAATTTGACGCACTTCTTTCTCATGGCAAATAAGAACGCACAGAACCAAACAGAGAAGAAACCACCAGGCACTTTTAATTGATCACACTTAGAGTGCGCTTACCTGTTGTTGTTTTTTCTGATGAACGGTTTACGTATTTTTTCGTTTGGTTAGAAATGCCATTTTCAGTTACTGGCGAGTAATCTCTATTACTCCAATTTGAAATGCTTCATGTAACACCGATTTCTGCTATTTCACCGTTTTTGAGAGACGTTCTTTACCGGAAACCGAATAAAATTGAGTACTGTTAAGTAGTCTAACATACTGCTTCAGGCTAAGCGGTAACAGTGCGTCAGACATCTGAATTGGAATATTTCCCGCAGGCAGCCATATGATTGATTACAGAAGTTGCTCTGCACTGTATTTTAACTCATGCAAACGAATCTAGTATTGGCAAAAATCCGCTTGTAAAAATATTAACCTTGAGGTCTGTTAATGAAACTTATTAAACTTGCGACATTTTCGAAACCAAAAATGTCCCATTTTGTACTGTGTAATGCTGGTTTATTGAGGGTGCATCTCTGCAGAAAGGCCTAGCCCGCAGCGAGATTGTCCAGGCAAAATTATGAAAAGTGTAAGACTGTTACAATTTTACTACTGATTGCTTTTTGTGGAAATCTATCATCGTAGGACAATCATTCACCAGTTAATTAGACAGTCACGAAAAAAGTGATAATCATAATTTTATTCAGTCAGGTGTAACAGTCTCCCAAGCAATCTCGTCCTTGGGATTTTTGCATAGAAATTACTATCAATCCAACTAATATCGATAAGCCTGGAACTTATTAATTTGCGTGCATTTGTTGTCAAATTAACCGCAAAATTGCGTTAGATTGTTTGTTCACTCAATTTACCCAAACGTGACAAGCAAATGAAAATAGCTTAGCGAAATTTAGCTAATCCTAGACAACGCTCCCCTTCAACGAGGGCAAGTATAGATCGACCTAATGTAATAGTACTAAGACAAAGGATCCAAAAGACTGAACTTTTGTTATTTATCAAGTCCCGAGCATTGTGGCGGAAAGGTACGTTTTCGAAAGTACACTCATCTTGTTTTCCGCGTGACTTTGGATAATCAAATTCATCTTTCGTTTGCAATATTCGATCAATAGATGGTTCTTCTGAATATGTTGAACAATTTTCAGGTGAACAGGGGATAATTCCGATAAATGAAATGGAACAAATGGCATGACGTGCACTCGCATAATGTCTGTCATGCCCGCATTTAATTTCGAATTGTTTAAAAAGACAGTAAAGTTTTAAGTTCACTAGCTATAAACCAGAATTCTCAAAATATGAGTTTTATTGAAGCAACTTTTCAACGCTTCTTCAGTTTCAGGGACAACCCCCTATCTGTGAGCGCTAGCAAAAATTCCGTATCCATGTTTATATTGCTGTACAATACATTCGTTGCATCCTTTGGAGTGACAACAATGTTTTGTTATAAAAATGGACAAGACTTGCAAGGAGATGCTTGTTACCAAATGACTGCTTCTCTTGATCTTGTGGACGCAGTTTGACGCAGTTTTACTGCAGTGTACCCTCACGATAACTGATCAATATCATTACCAGATTGGTCTGCTCTTTAGTCTCTTGTTCGTCACACCCAGCAATCATATTTAAAATGTTATCTACTTTCTTCACAGTGCTGTAAATTGGTGAGGATCTGTTTGGGTTGTTATTATAAGTCCCGCAGCGATCAGTTCTTGGCAGTCTATAAGCGGTTAATAAACGTAAACATTGGAATATCAGTCCTACTGTTTCGTGACTGTCCAATTATTTTTAAAGCTGGACAGATAAAGAATAACAGCCAATGCTGCGGAGGTTTCTAACATATATGTCCATCGCGCTCTAGTTCAAACTACTCTTTCCATATTTTGGCGCAATTACTTAAGCTTGATATTGGTAAACTACAAAGGATTTCCATCTCTCTTCCCTTAAGGTCTCAGTTGTGACACATTTTCCCGGCCACGTGAGATTTCGTGTTTTTGCAACCCGAGCTTAGGTGCTAGCTTTTGACCATTTTTTACGACCACACCTGGACACCATGAAGTATAACTTTTTGGAAGGATAGAGTCCGCATATTAGCAATATTCCAACTTCATAGCACCTATTTTGACTGGCCGACATGCGTATTCAGCTTTTTGACCGACAAGCTCCAAGGATGCACTTACATCCAGTCTACGTTTTGAGTGTCCAGAATCCAAACACCAGTACGCATATGGATGTACGTTGCAGAACAAAAGCCCTACGTTCTTGTTTCTATTAACCAAAGAGTATTTTTACTGCTACCTACTGGACTTAAAAAAATGCTTGGTAAAGCCGAGATCCTTGTAACTTTCCGTGACCGGTAAGCATCGGTAAAAACAGATCTTCGTTCGAGGTACAAGTTCAAAGAACACGCATTGCACAAGTGGATTAATAATTCAGGCACGACCAGCACTGTTGATAACGCTGCTGTCTTGCACCCTGAGAGCATTGACTATAGAGTGCACATGACATCTGCTGTACAGACATAGTTAAACGCTCTCTACAGAATAACTCGGGGATTCAATACATCATACTGGAGAGGTCCCGCTGGAATCCAGGCGAGTCTCTCGACAAAACCAAGTAGGTGTGCAAATCCGTGTACTCCGTTGAATTCGTGCAATCAGGAACCAAGTAGATCACAAGATAGAAAGAATCTGGGGACCACATCCACCTCATGAGCCCTAAGAAAAGCGAAAAGGGATGTTAATGAGTTTTCAGCAACCTAATGAGTAGCGGATTACATCCAGTCGCTAGCCCATTATGGCAAATATCACTTGTTATTGACTGCTGCATGTCTGTTCCTTTTACACAGTGTGTTTCGCATTTTGCGTCTGAGATTAACTCTGAATCAATAGATAAATTCCGTTAATTGGACCAATATTTATCACCCCAAAACAAATCCCATCTTTTTCCGAAACGAAGCTTCAAAGATGGATTATATTTGGGGAAAAACTACACTTGAGAAGATTAGCTGCATTTTTCACCGCAACTCGTTTATAATAATGATATGCACAATTCATTCATGGTGGCCTCAGAGAATAGGAAATTCCGCTTTGGGAACCAATAATGAATATATGAGATTTGTGTAAGTTGTGTGTACGCAGTTGTCTCTGATGTGAAATAAAGCTCCGCTCTTGCTGAATCACCCACAAATTGCTGCTCTATCTCCCAAGAACGAGACAGAAACTTCTCTCTTCTGGAGGGTTGGCGCTCCACTGAGTTACTGCGAGTGATCTAAGTCAGTGTCCGGAGATAATTTATGACCAATAATTTTCCAGGCCAACATTTCAGGACATCTGTTGACGGAGACTTAATAAAATTCGTGCTAAATAGCTCTAAACACGATAGGAATTTTGAATGCCATTTGAAGACCTAAGGCAAATTGTGACATGAGGACAGTCTGGTTAAATCGCGCGTAGTTTCCGTTCTGTTTCCGACCCTGTTTCTAGAACATTCCACGCATTGTGGCCTAATGACGCAGCGACGAAAAACAACTAATGACTGTTGATATAAACCCACAAAGGATTTCTAGATTATGTAAAATTCTCACCTAAGTAGGTGAAATCATCCATTGGTTCAGGTGTAAATGGTTTCGCTCTCAAGACAAATTTGATTACATTAGCATGTGCGTCAACACTCGTCAGGAGTATGAATAATACTGATTGGTCAGAACTGTTCCAAACAATTCTGTGAGCTGACAGCCTGGATATGGGTGATCTACCACCCTTTTTTATTGACTGAGAATCATCAGATGGGTGTAACAACCTGTAAGGTCACGGATTTTGAGGAACACCTTATCAGAAAAAGTATTACAAGTAAACAGTGGTCACATAACGGCAATAAAGAGACTCACGCGATATTTGGTTTGGTTTCAAACATTCCTTATTTCGCTTAGTTTCAACTGGATCCCCAGGCAAAATTCAACATTGTTAGTATTCAGCATCTAGCATAGGATAACAGATGTTTTGAACCAGAGGCCTAAGTATAATTGATGGGGCAGGAATCAGGATTCTTTCAACATTTGCAAGGTAAGCATAACATTAGTCAGTACAGAGTAGTATGTCTGCTTTTATAAACAGGAAAGGAAATTCATCCGGCAAGTTCAAGCCTATTTGGGTGAGGATGAAATGCATTAAGGTGTGTGCTTGCCTCGGAAAACTGAGTTGTTTATAAATTACTTTCCGCTTAAATTATAATTTCGCTATGATATTTTGGAGAACACAGGGCACTTAGTCCTTTAGTTGGGGCGAAAATATTTTGAGCAAGCCAATGGGTTTACCAGGGATTAAAGTTCCCAAAAGAATAAGGAGTGAAAGGCTGTGCCTAGATTGTCGTCCAAGAAGCCTCCAAGAATACTGTTCCTGACCGCACTAAACAAACTCATTTTACCTCTAAATAAAGAAGCAAATTGCCGCCGTTCTAAGTCTCAACTTTATCTGATCTGCCATGTAGGTGAACAGTCAATGACACGGACACCTCAGAAAGACTCAAATGTTTTCATACAATTACTGACTACGTGGGAGAGTTGATACAGTTCCCTTTTTACCTATTAATTTACCGTACATGTAATGGTTGTTACGTTAGCCACTGCTGAAAAAGTTCGAATTTTTTTCATTTGCATTCAAAAATAGCTAGGAGGATGATTTGGTCATGTTGGGCTGCAACAACTGTCTCCAAACAGGTCATAGTTGACTTTCTTCAAGGACGGAGCGACAAAACAAAAGGTGTTGTTTAGAGTGACAAGATAATCGTTTTTTTTCAAAATAAGGAAAGCACGCATGGTAGTTCACCATCAGTTAATCTTCTCAGGAGCGATGTCAAACCTTGATGACGAGCAGCAGTGGCAACAATCTGCCATCTTCAACGAAAATTTATTTGATTTGGTTTTCTGCCCAACCTTCGTCTCTCATTTCATCTGATGATTTTCTATGACCGAACATTTCAGCACTTAAAAGTTTCTGCACTGACTTGACAAGACTTTTCATTCTCTTTGACCAGATCTAAATGACATTAACTTTTGTGTCAAGGGCTCACTTAGTTGACTTCAAACAATTAGTTTCATGCCAAGCAGGATAATTCCTTTGAAACGAGTAGAACATAAATTTGACGGAAACTCGGGGACTGCGCCTACCCGATGAACCCGGAGAACAGCGAAACTGGTCGTGGGCTGTCGAAGAGTTTTCAGCAACCTTGTGAGTAGTTTCCTTTGAGATAAGTTTACTTGATATCATGTTATCCTTAGAACCTTGTAGATCATAAATATGCCGGCCCACTTAGAAACACATAGGGAATGTGATTAGGTACCAACCTAGAATCACAATGAGTAAGAATTCGTGCACAAATATTAGGATTTAGCCCTAAAGCTCCGTGGCTGAAGATGAGGGACCACCAGTCTCTTCTTGGTATGTCATGAGAAAAAGGTTATTGCGTCAAAATATATCTTTCACGAAAGTATACGGCCATATTTGGGTAATATTTAAGCGGAACTTTGACCAAACATCACTTTTCAGCTCTGCCGTTTTGCTATGGCTTCAAACAAGCTTTCGTGTTTGTTCATTTACCAAATTAAGCTTGTAAATTTTCTGTACAAATAATACTAACGTCTTGTTCTATCTTATAATCCGATTTGACGTGCGAGGATACGAATCTCTGAGGCTTTTAATGAAAACAAAGATGTGGAGAGAGTAACGGTTTTCTTCGATTCTTCGTTAGTGCATGATAAAAAAGATATCAACAACGGAATAAACAAAATTGCGATGGGCACGTTTGCAAGTAATCGAGGATAGAGAATACGGTAATTTGATCACACCTTGACCTAAATCATTGCCACTGGTCGAATGTAAATTCATTTCGATCGATTATTGGTCGAGATAGAGCACCGTCAACCAGCTGGTAGAATTTGGCTCCCATAAAGCCTGATGCCCGTTTGGCCTGGACACTTGTCCGCCTTTGATTTATATTAGAAAATTTCGTTTAAAAAACGTCATATCACACAAAACTGACTCCTTTTGACTGAACCACGTTTTTAGTCTCTTCATTTAAACCGCATTGTCTATCGTCACAACTGTTTTCTTCAAAAACGTAGCGCATTTTTCCTTCGCTGTTGTCCTTCTTCGATTTCTCAGAGCATTGTTGCTTTTGTGTAGGTGGGTTAGTTTGGTTATCCGAAGTGATAATGATCTGTTTTAATTCCATTTTATCTAATATGGGGACGAAATTGGGTTTGGTTGACTGAACTTGGCCGGCTTCCGTCATGCGTCGCACATCCTGATACTCTGGAACCTAAAGTAGTTTGGGCACGGATATGGACAATGTAATTAACCGAAAATTGAAATAACCTTAATACAATTATTTTCCTCAGGGGCGTGAGCTTTGAATTAAGAGGTATACAGTGAGGGTACAACTATTATATCGCACGAATACGAAGTACTACGTTCGAGACTACTTCTACTGTGGAGATTCTAACAAGTGGATCGCAACCATCAGACCAAACAACCACAAACAGTTTTATCTAATGAATTAGCGCCTTCAGAAAAAATTATTAAGTTCAAACTTCCTTGATATGCAGGACAAAACCAACCACAATTGTTAAAACTTTTATCAACTAAGGAAGAACAAAATACTACTTTCATAGGTGATTAAAACTTTCGAGATTCCAACATCCCTAGGTCCCATCAACTCAGCGCAGTCATCTTTAGTATTCATATGGCCTTTCTAAACATCTCCATCTAGTTGAGGTATTCAATTAACTAAAAACTGAATTGGTATACACATCAACCCAACCGACTATTGGTCTCCAAGTAGGTTGATCTAGTATTAAGGTCCTGAAGAGATTTTTATGAGCACTTATATGGCAAGATAAATAATTTGTTCATATTCCCACCACCCTCGTTTGAACGGTCGTCCTCCTGTTCTGGCGTAATTATTCCATTTAGCCCACACCAAGGAGAATCACCAGACTCTAGTTTCGCCCTTATTAGTGCTCATCACCAGTGCATATCCAAAGGCCGTACCGGGGTTTGACCTCCGGACACCTGACGTACGAGACGAACGTGTTACCACTATTTCCCTAGCGCACGTTGGACGCATCTGAACTTTAACGTCGGAACGGGTGAACGTGTTCACGGGTACAACAACCACATCGGTCAATCGTGAACACGTTCACCTTTTCAGACGTGAAAATTCAGATGCATCTAACGTGCCTTGGTCGAGAAGTGGTAACACACTCGCCTCGCCATATGTCCGGGGTTCAACTCCCAGCACGTCCTTTGGGTGGGCGCTGCTGCTGAACTCTAATAAGAGCGAAACTCGATTCATGTGCTTCCCCTTGGTGCGGACTAACCGGAATAATTACGCCAGAAAAGTTGACGACCGTTCAAACAAGCGTGGTGTGAATATGAACAGAATGCCTATCCCATAAAACCCCACAATTGCAACCAAAATGTTGCTCAGTGGGTTTCAAGCGTATGTGACGCTACGTGATTGGGAAGCCCTAGCTGGCGGGTCAATCGATCGTCACAGCCAGTCACTGGGTCGTTCTTCGATGATTTGCGCCCACCAACCACATCGCCCAAGCTTGAAGACAACTTGCTCACAGTTTGCCTCAAAATCTTAACTCGTTATTTTAACCTGATTTTTTGGTCATACAAGATACATATCATTAGTACGTTTTATCACCAGTTTCCACCAAAAGACAAAACCAATTTCTTACTAAGCAATCGAAACTGTTGTTCGTTTGACGGGGATAATTAATAATTGGTGACAACGATTTCTGTTCAACAATTCCGGACCGTATATTAGTAAAGTGTCCAAAACCTCGGTTAGCACTAACCGAACTGTATTACCAGTTATGGCTTCGACGTGTCAGTAGGGCTAACTTATGCTGCAGCGCTGAAAGCACCGTACAGCTTTCTTAGGTGTAAATTACAAAAGTTTCCTACATTACAATCAAACTTAATTTCACAACTGGGTGAAAACTCCATAATATAAGCTGTCATTCAAGAACCCGAATAATGTATGAGTTCTGGGACCGGAGGATGGATGGCGGTATATTCTATTCAAATTGGGGTTCAGCTGCTTGGGTTCGAAACTCTCAGAGTTTCTTTAATTGCGGACTGCTAATGATTCCCAATAAGGATGGGACAGTTGCACAGTGTACTCGTCTGTTCGGCATAGATCCGCAACTCTGACGGGATGAAACCTTGGTTGAAGTACCTCTTGTTGTGGGGATAACACAGGCATGTGATATCACCAGACAAGCATACTATTCAGTTAACTGCAGAGAGAATAAAATTAGGTCAAAATATTTCCTCAGAACGCTGTTTAAATGCAGCTTACGAATCCATCTTTGGCAACGTCAAATTTATTTAATTCCACGTTGTAAAGGCGAAAATTGTAGCCCTCCATTTAAACCTCACAATGATACGTGTCAAAGCTGAAAATCGTTTACATACATATTAGTGGATCATAAAAATGACCTCAGGTCATTGCAAGTTGCGTTACGCACAAATGCCAGCATGAGAGAATTTCTGACAGATGAGGACAGTCAAGATAACTTTTCGCAATCAAAAGAACTGTTATGTCAGGTAGCTCCATCTGACCAATAGGAGTCACTTTGAAAATAAAATACTGCTAACCGTTTTAAAATAAAACACTTGACTATTCTGACAGCCTCTGAGTAGGTAAACAACCGAACGCATCTAAACTTCGCTATTCTTAATGCACAGAAAGCATAGAACCATCGTACAAGAATGCAGGTCTCACCTGCTCACATGCAGTTCTTGGTGCATTTCTTGAAAGCGTTTTTTCAGCCTCCGCATATCTGTTGGAGTTTGCTCTTGGCGCCACTACCTCAGTTGTGGAAAATTTATTGTCTTTTGAGTGTTGCTGATAATTTTGTTTTTCGAAGGCGTTAGAAAAGTTTGTAGCATTTGGAAGACCATGCGCAACTTCATTCGACCCTAGAAGAAAATCGATCGTTTGGTAGCGGCTGTCAGTCCTAGCCCCACGAACTGATAGTTTGCGATTCGCAGGTAGATCAGCTTGTACCAGTGCTAGCTGTGTATCCCTTGCAACTTGTCGTGCCACGGTACCATTGACATCCGACTGCCCATGTGAATTCAGCAGTTCAAGGGAGCTGCTTAGACAGCGTTCTACCATGTTGTTGCGTGCAGCGGATACATAATGAACAAAATAAAAAAACAGCAAACATAAATTTTTCATCACCTTGCAGGTTGCTGCAATGAAATGCTTTTGCGAAAAGATGTCGGAAAAAATAGGTTCATGCGTCCAGAAGTTTACAATTACTGTATTTTCAAAACGATTTACTGATTGCACGCATCAAATTGGTTGGGGCATGCTAACTAGAGAAGCTGTTATCTGAAACTTTAGTGATCCCGTTATGTTAATTCTGCCGGAGTTTCGGGCAAACTATCTAAAGGGTCTTCATATCACAAAGTTCTTGTTTAGTGAAATTCAAATGTCATTGCGTTTAAAACTAGATCTGCTGCGTCGCATATTTTGTTGACTGTGTAGAACCGGGAATGATTGAGGTTCCAGCCTTTACGCCGAAGTGCATTTTAGCACCATGGCATTTTGACCTGAACCTCGTTTATTGTGTTACCTTATCCATAAACAGCCACTTTGCACTCAACAACTGGCAGTACTCAAAGTGTTTCTAGCATTTCTACCTGAAATGCTTTGCAGTCCATCCTTTCTTACCCAGAGACAGTTCAGTGGAATCGTGCTTGTTGTTGCTGAAGCAAAATAAACTCCGATTTGATTATTTTTGCGAACTGGGTGCATATTGCTAGCGCGAATTCCATTTAATAAAGCTCCCCATACCACTTAAGACTTTCTGTGAGAAGAATTAAATTCGCAAGTACTTATTGTAAAAACCGCAACATAGGAAAGAAATTAGTTTAATATCATGTGAAAAAATACAAGAAAACTAGTTTGTTGATGTAAGATATAGATTTTTATCCTGTTAGAGTGATATGGTTTTTAAATCCGGTTTAACAGCAAACAAGAGATCGCGTTTTGTCATATGGCTCGGTTTGCTATGGCTATTGTATCCTTCAGAGTTAGTAAAATTGCACAAAAACACACGCCAATCTATATAGACCATTTAAGGTCACTTAATAATCCTATGCTAGTTACTTGCACTACAGTCTAATTGGTGGGTGCTTTCCGTGGGGCAACGAGGATCAAAAAACCGCATTTTTGTGGAGTTGAAGTACAAACAAAGTTTGCTCGGTTAATTAGCAAACATGGCCAACTAAATGTACCCTAGGAGACTGGTGGGTAGATGACTGATACTCTGGGGGGAAATGGGTTTCTGGAAATATGCGACGAGATATTCGACCCTGAGGAATCCATCTAGAGAATTCACCCTCACAGTAACAGCTAATGATTTGGTATTGGGCAGTCATTTAATGAGTATATGACAGCGAAGGTCACCAAGAAAATATTAAAGACCACCTGGAAAAACTTTCAACATCGCGGATTTCGGAGTTCTATTCGGAAATATGTGACTTATTACCCTTGCATCTTTGATAAATTTCCGGTCTTCCATAAATCTTCTTCGTGATCTTCGTGATTATTGTGCATGTTTTATTGATCCAAGGGCTCATTGTGTATCACAGCACGTTATGAAACACTGCCACGAGATTTTGATCTCTGGATTAGTGGTTTTAGGGCACTCTCAGAACTAATGAACAACTTTCAAACATGAGGAATCTGTATTTGGCTTGGAATTAGTGGTTTTTTGGCTGAGGCATTAACACTTTACTAAAAGGTTTTAAACAAATGTCTGATTTTTTGCTTTTGGTGACTCTGGGCTGTGGATGCACTCACTTTGAAGTGAACGAGACATTTGTTGCGATCGACCGTGATAACAGATCACATAAACGCTAGGCCCCACATACAACATCAGTTGTCATTTTTGGCTAACAGCTCCAGATATTTTTCTAACTGGCATAAGTAGGCGAAACATTATGTTGAATCTACTTCACATGTTCCCGGTAGTTATAGTTACCTCTGCAGTGTCCTGAACTCAGGTTTCGTCCGCTCAGTGCACGTGTGCATGGGGAGACCCAAAAATCACATTTTTTCCAATGGTTCAACGGACTGGCTTGTCTAGTATCAAAACAAGTGTGCATTGATCACCTTGGAAAGTTGCGTTGACAACTGTCATAATATGAATCGGTACTGATGTGTCAGTCATGGATAATCTGGTAAACAGTACCAACATCCGTTGTTCATAAATTGCTTACTCATTTTCGAATCCCCTTACAACGAATGCCTGGCCAGTAACACTTATTGTCATTTATTTCTGAAGAGCATGGTCACAAACATTAAGAGTGAATGCAAACGACGAATGCGAAAGAAGAACAGGGAATATGAGATAAAAGAGGTAAACATCTCATCCGAATTCATGCCACCAACAGTTCCGGTCAGATGGGATGAATCCCAACGTATGTAAAAAAATTTGTATGGGAAGACGCGTCCAAAGACCAACAACCGAAGAAAGGACAAACGATGTTGAATGCTCTCCAAGGCGCGGTAAGCACCAGCACAATCATGACTCGCACATCAGGCACAGAGTGTCCGGCATACTGGGTCTGGTGTGAGACTAAATAGCAAAAATATACATTCAACGCCATGTACTACGCATTACAGTGCCATAAGCACGCAAAGAGCCCACAAAGGCAAGCAAACACAAGTCATTGACTGTGACCTTAGGAAGTCGCAGTCCTACAACAGCCTTGACGGATTGAGGAACACCAAACTATCAAAAGCTATCAATTATACCGCACCTTCATCTTCCATCGCTTAGACCCCCTAGGCAAATCACAGTCAGTTTACTCTGTTTTGCCACTTTTAGCTTATATTGTACAGACTCATTGCTCAATTCAGCCACATTCCTTATTATTTGTACATTATACTGCGTGACTCTGAGTCTAATTCGAAAATAGACACCACTATAAAAGTTGATGCCAAAACTTACCGTTGGATCCACTTAAGGAATTCGTCTGTGGACTGTGAACGACGGTAGGTACCACAGTATTTATGAAGTGCGTAGGGATTATCCGCTGATAGTCCTGAAGCCGTGGATTTGTAAAGGGCAGGGAAAGTGGAGAACAAAAATAGCATCCGTAAGAGAATCAAGAAAGGTGTTCTTATTTTTTGTTTAAAAGGTCTAGTTGGTAAAAAACGGTCATGTGTACAACTTCCAGAATAATAACAAAACATTTAAGATAAACATGCAACCCACACGTATATTGAGAAATTTAAAATGGGTCAATTTCCTGATGACCCCTTCTTCTGGCGAAACAAACTCGTCTTCTAATTAAGTTCGCATAAACAAGAGATAGGGTTAATCCTAACTGAATTTCCCTCAGTTAGTGTTATTCGACGGAACATGCCACACAAAATGGCCTTATGTTTCAGCTGCCACATTAGTGGATATATCTGCTGACACTGTCCTGAATTATCGGTGCCTACTAGGTGGCTGGAAATTTCACCTGAGTAACTGGCATATTATATGAGCCCTTATCTTTTATTCCTCCCAAGATGACTGAATGCACGACTGTGCTGTGAAGAATCCAGTTGCATACAGAGTTTCTGGTAATGTGACGGACTTTTGATGGAACACGTTTGGCTTTCCTTAGAAGAAAAAATTAATTCGAAAAATAAGAAGTAATCCATTCACATTACAGTTGCGAGTGAACGTAATTCTCTCCAAAAAGGATTCCTCTAACCTAAAAGCCGTTTACGGTGGTTATAGTGTGCGAATACAGTTGATCGGCGATTAGTGACGAGCCCAGCTGTACTGAAGACACAAGCCTTGTAGAGTATCGTAGATGCACTGAATTTCTATTGTTTAAGTTTCAAAACCTAAATGGTGAGGTATTGTGTGACAGCTGGGTTGTCAGAATGATGTAGTTTAATCTCTCAGAAAGAGGTTCATTCAGGTTTGCACGTTGGTGGAGCTCATCAAGACATCTTTCCGAGGCCATCTTTCTGTGGGACCGTAAATTGATTTGACGGTTTCTACCGTTTTTATTTTGGAACATCTATTAACCCATCAATCCAAAGTGACACTTTACAGCACTGTTTATTAGGCAGAATTGGTGGGGTTGCCTTGCCATGTTCTTGTCTCTGGCAAGAATTCGTCGTGTGTGTGTGTGACTTCAATCTATGCTCCAAAATATGGAAGCGCCGCACAGCTGTATCATCTTTTTTGGGATTTATCGGCATGCCCCATGATTCTGCACGGCAATTTTAACCTGAGACCTTCCAACTAGTCATTAACGGTTGTGCCTTTCAATCATGACTGCCTGATCTGTGGTACATACAACTCCCACTTGGGAGGATTTGCCATCATTTAGCTTTCAGACCTACAATTAGCATCACCCGATAAAAATGGACAGTCTGTAGAATGGTGTTTTTGGTCCAGAGATTTATAAGTTCAGTATAATAACCAGGGTGTCCTCGACATTGCAGATCAAAACAAACGATATGCAGGTAGCGGTTAGCCGCTCAAGCTAGACCAGGGCGGCATGCACCACGAACGCACCACACTTCCACCGTCATCAAAGAGCAGCGGGGGATGTCGAAAAAGTCCGTTGGATGACTTCGACATTTTGAACTACCAAATCATTTCGCTAGTCAGCTTTACTTCAACAGTTCAATGTGAGGAGTTAACAGGAGTTAACAGCAGTACCCCTAAGCAAGCTGTATTTGCACATTACTCGTGTCTAAAGCATTTCGGAAAACTAAAGATTCTCGTCTTAGCCACTACTCCATTACCAGTTGCGCTGTATCGCTAACTGAAAAAAGTGTCTGAGAGGTGCGCTGCCAAAATCTCAGAGAACTTGAGGACATCGTAATAACATCGTGACAGCGGGAACATAAGGCAACTCGTTTCACCACATTCAACTGACAAAATCTTAAACGAGAGATTTAGCTGGGATCCGGTTGAGACTCTTCGTTAAAACCACGTTAGTTTGCGATAGAGTGCATTTCGCAAACCCTATCCAGTTTGGCGTGAAGCAGAAGGTAAAACTGACGAAGCCTCTAGGGCTGCGCCCCAAAAAGGGAAACTAACGTCGTGTATTGTCAAAGAGCTTCCAGCAGCTTGCTGACTGGTGAGCTCCGTTAAGAATATTTTTGGGTCGAGATTTATAATGCATTTGTTTGAAAATTTGAATTAGAAGTGCTTTTGTCTCCAGTATCCTGAGGCGAGTGCAGTGCCGATTCTCAGACATTATGTCAGCCATCGCCTAAATCCTTAAACAATTTTCGGTGTATTTACTGCTCCCAATGTGGTTTCGAAAGGTTGAAACTCATATACAAGATCCTAATCACGCCTTGAAAAACGGCTGCCCGAGTCCACATTAGGAGACAGATGTGCGAACGGGTGAATCTGTGCACGTGGTGACAATGATGCGAATGGAGGATTCCTTGCAGAAGTCACAGATAGAAAGAACGTTAGCCAACTGGGGTACAAATGTGTTGGCAACAGCCTAAGCAACTCTAGCCCCTTGAGAGAATAATGATGGAATTTTGGATAGAATTCTGAACTGTATCTAAGCCTTCTGGATACACGTCATGGCTCTTAATTTCTACGTAACTAGACTGAAAAGTGTTTGTAGAGAAGTATCATATATGACGAAACGATCACGCTCCATATATTAGTAAACATAAAGCTTTGCACTCAGGAGTGTCCGGCTTACCAAACTGTCGTGTTTCGCATGAATACAAAACGGCGTTCAACCGGTGCAAAAAACATCGAAGAATATACCAGAAAAGCCACCATCACTGTTAAGTTTGGATAAAATAGATGTCTGATATTAAATGTTTTCAAGGTGTTTTGTCACGAGAAGCCCCCATGTGAAGTTCCAGTTTGCCTCCTTTTTAGTCCCTCGAAAAAATTATTTTTGTGCGCGTTGTACCGACTTGCGTTGTTTTGAATCCCAATTTAATATGTTTCGTCTTGATAGTCATAGGAGCTACCAATGGAATCACGTGGTTTTAACTCCAGATCACCGGTTAGTTCGATAGTTTTCTGGAGTTCTTCACGCGGGTTTGGTGTACGCTATTCTGCATCTGTGTATTTTCAAATGGTCTGCTCCAACCTCTAGGACTCCTCGAAGCTTAAGCAAGCCACCACTGAAATCCTCTAGTCGGGTGGTTAATTTGTTTTCACTGTGACTTAAAATACTTCCGTATCCACTGTGTTATGTCGCGCTGCATTGTAAACCGTATTGTATATCTTCATAGACAACCCGTCCTAATCAGATTATTTATTACTGCCAAGCGTATATCGATGGCAGGAATAACTCTTCGTGACCACCTTTGTACAGACTCAGCTGAATTTATTGGTGAACCGTGTGTGTGTGTGCTTAGGGTATGTGTTGTTTTTGGTACAATCCATCAGATCCCAGTTTTTATGCCCTGTGTGTCTTATACCTCTAGTTCTTACAGGCTATCGTTTGGGTACTCCTGGTAGGCTGGATAACTGCCTCCTCCTCCTCAACTTTTGGTCTTCATTCCTTGGATTTACACACGTTTGCTATAGATGCAAACGGAAACAAACCTTATGGAGCCTTGTCAACTGAAGGTTGACGTGACTGGCCAGATGTAAACCGCAGCTGCTTAAATATTGCTCCGGTTTACAAGAAATGTATTTCTTCCCTAGTAACCGCTGTCGACAGCCAACATGAATCTATCAAAAATCTATGGTTCAGAGATTTTGGAACTTACTTCAGCCAAGACACAGTATCCCAACTTACCCTTTGACTATGAAGACTATCCAGGTGGTCGCCATAAATATTAACATTTGCACTGTTATTTGTATAGTTGTTATCCAGTTCCACAAAGTGTCCTTCGTGGATTATGATTGGTCTGATTCGAGGTAGTGTCGCAAAATCGGTCGCAGAGGCGTTCGCAGCATCTTCATCGTTAGGACTGACGGGAGGACTTGTTGAACGGCCACCAGATCGTAGCAGTTCCACTTTCACAGCGTTGTTGTTAGGTCTGGGAACTGAAGAATTATTCAAATGTTCAACTCAAATATTTTACCCGGCGGTTTCGGTGAATGTCTTCTTGGTCAACTAGCAATACATCAGTATACATATAACATTGTTGCAAATACATTCCCTACTTTTTAGTGCGCATCTGAAGGCGGGAAGTATCTACAAGCCTTTCAGGTGTTCCATGTACTAACCTTCAGCGCCTGTCTAGTACATCTGGTGTCACTGGGTGTAGCTGCCTTGACAATGACCCAGCAGCTACCATTGTAACCACAAAACTTCATTCGTCTCCTGTAAATTCGCAAATTTTTTAGATCTGAAACCCTGTGGTGCACAGCCGTCATAAAAGATACTGCCCTTCAATAGTTTGAACTCCTTCAATTAAATGTTGCACATATTTCTACCTTATGTGATCAGGATTTTTGTTTAGCACTGGTTTCTCACTGCAGCTGGTATTTAAGCAGATGCAAGACGCTTTAAATGAAAATGTGTTCTTTCTATTGAAGTGTTAACTCAAGAATCTATTGGGTGATCCACTATTCTTGCGATATTCTCATTGGGGAACTGTCTGAAGGCTCCACTGGGACCAAAGTGAATCTTTTTGAATAAACGAATGGAAACCAACGAAAATCAGTCGATTTTTTAATAAACCAGGCACATATCGCTGACATGAATAGACGTTAAGATCAAGACAATTTTTAGCTGCCAGTAAACTGCCAGCGTGTTTTGAGTTTTCCATTACGTCTAGCATTAGTATCCGTTGGGACACTCTAGTTGGCCGAACCTAGTCTTGACGGTTTACAGGGATAACCATATTGACAACTGCCATTAATATCTGATAGGTGTTCCTTCATTTCATGTCAGTGTACACTGGCAGCGCTTTGGAGTATGGAAAGCGTACAGAACAACTTAAAACCTGGATGGTTGGATACCAAAACCGATGAGTATATTTTACTGAGATCCGCAATTCCTTGTTTATCTTGTGATTCTCCTTAATATGCTTCATTTTGGGATAAACCGTTCTAAGAACAATCGTCATGGATACATCCTTTTAACTCAAGTCCTGTTATCCACCTTATGCCACAGAGAAGTCCTCGTTGCAACCGAACTCAGGGTAAATCAGACTAGCGTATTGAGAAATTCACAAAGAGCAGTCTAACTTGGATCTTGTTGCAAGCAAATATCAGTCGCGTATCTAGTATGATTACTAGTGGTTGTTGACCTTTCACGGCAAATTTTAGTGTAACGAGGTGCAGATGTGCTAAAAGTTGAGAAACAATGATCACAAACGAAAAGCAAATTAGATCTAATATGTATGAAGAATAAACAAGCTAAAAGAAAGCAGAATTCATCGGAAGTACAATAAAACATGTTAGACGAGTTTCTTTTGGGAGAGAAACACACTGATCCGTACGCGCTGGCCAGAACGTGATTCCTCTCGTTAAAGCCTTACTTAGTAAAATCGTACGTGAACTTCCACTTTGTCCACTTAGACGTTGAGCCACGTCAAGTTGAGTTTAATTTACCTCTGGGTGTTCACAGTTTAGCATGCGCAATACAAGTGGGGAAAACGCAGAATTTTTTCAAAGCATGTTATCGATTCTCCTCACCCCAGGTTCTCGTAAACCATCGAAGCCACCACGGAAAGCAGGAAGGGCAGTTGGAAATTTCTGAGAGCCTCCCTCTCCAGATACAAAGCTACTGATGAATTTCCAGTACGTATAGCGTATATTCACTTGTGCTGTACCGACATAACAATCTGGCCGAAGATTCACAAAAGCTTCCAAATATGAAGTCACATTCCTTTAATTTCCGCCGACTTTCCAGACACGCGTAATGTTAATACGTACTTAGTACAATCGGGGACGTTTCAAGATTTCAGCTTCATGCTAATGCATGAAGCTATTTTTAGTCATCATTTTTATCAGTAGTATCCTGGCTTCTGTAGAGACTGTTGAAACTGTTAAACACATAAAATGGACCGTTTTTTGCCAGGACTCTTTTAGTCGAAAAGAGGACTCAGGTCTTTCGACCAGTTTTTCGTACATTTATGGGATGAACTTAAAGTGTCTTATCGCAAACTGCATTTTATCACTTCAGTAGAAACACTCATCAATTTTGTTGCACCTAATGTGGACCAAGCTGCCTACCATGGCGTTGACCATTTGATCCTCTTCAACTAAACTTGCTGAGTGCTTTTTTGGTTAGCTGTTCAATTCTGTCTGTTCTAGAAAGCCACTTAACGGGTACGTTGTGAATCACCATCAGTCCATCTAGCTTGCCAAGTGTGAAACCTATATTCGCTGACGCGACGGATAATGATCTGTGCTGAGCTTGGATAGATACATGGATATATGCTTAAGTGTTTTGGCCTGTCTTGATTTTGCGTCGAAATATCTAGCATCTCAAAAAGTGGTTTTCCAAAGTTATCAAAACCCTAGTTGTCCTTTTGTAAGCTTGGCACGCGATTAACCTCCAGTCGTTACAAACTGATGGGCCATGCCATGGTTGGTTGTGGTCAGTTCAACTTAGCAGTGCTAATGGCTAACGTTTACACGTAATTCACATAGGACAAACTGAAAGTATTTAAATGTGAACAACGCAGACCTTATGGGACCAGGCATTCCTTGTTATAGGACAATGCCGAATGAAGAACTGTACTAAGTTTCCTAAATAAATAGCACATAGTTGACTGGATTGAAGTAACTAATGCGCACGGTCTACATTGAATTGCTTCAAGGATCGCAATTAAAAGGCACCGATTTTTGGCGCAAGAAGGTTGGAGGAAGACTAAATTGCGACCGTCGTAGCACTCATTGCAAATGAGTTTATATTGTGCCGAATAATCACAGACAATGTTTGATGGGTCCTTTGAACGTGTATGTGCATTTTTAGATAGACATTTCTCTAGATTTTATGCACAACTAAAAGGTAAGGCTTGAATCTGATTAACATCAGGTACTGGTTTTGCACGAAGCAATGATGCATGCAAACTTTCTGGTGATGTGAACAATCTGACGATTTTAAATTTTTGTCAGGAACATTTGCTCATTATACCAGCTTTCTCACATTGTTCCCGTCGCATAGATGATTGCTGTTAACCGTTCCCTGATTTGATATTATGACAAAAAAGTCAGTTCAAGTAAATCAGAATGGCAGGAATCCGGCTTGTGATAAGTCGTTATGGAGGGCAATTGTAAACTGACCTGTAGTAAGTCTGTTGAAAAGATTCCGGTCGAGGGACAACAGGACAATCCAGCATTTGGTGGATAGTTGGGCGACATTCAAGGCTATTTATAGGCTCCAGATCCCATGCAAACGTACAAACCAAGTTTTTTGGTCGAAAAGCTCACGGATATTTTTTGTGGAACACATGGAGCGTGTACAGTAGGCTTAAATTCTCAAAAAGATCTGCCTGATGCAAATCAACGATCAACGTCTAAGAGAAGGCACAAAACACAACGCTTATGCGCACGCACTCTTATTTACGTGTGCACTAATCAGCCATTTATCAATCGGGGCAAGTAAACTACACATGTTGTGAACATTGCGGCATAATTTGCCCCTGATACAAAGCTCTAAGATCTACCGGTGGCTTCACAACAGACTGTTCGCCATTGAGATGATAGTTTGTGCTAATGGTGTGGAAAAAAGACTAATTTCTATTGGTGACTCATTTGTCGTGCAGTCCCAAATGAATCCATTATATGCAGGCCATAAAGAACAATTCGGACTAAGTGTTTGTATCCGCGGAGGGTAGGAGACAATGTTGGGCAACGAAACAACAATGTGTTGCGAGCAAAGCAGTGCAGGAAAGCCTGAAAGATAACTACTCATTCTCATTACGATGAAAACGTTTTGCTTGCATCAGGCCGATAAATGCACAGAACAGCGTCAAATGTAGAATGTTTCATTAGCTGCTGGATGTGCCTTACGCAGTGGTTATGCAACTAATTATTCCTGAAAAATCAAACAACAGCTATTCAAGAAACGGATGTTTATTTTAGAAATCCGTGCGTTGTCCATAAAACGCTTTTTGGAGAACCATTGGAGTAGACTTATTTTTATCAAATTTGAGATCAGCTCCGTGCCCAGATTAATCAAACCCCGTATTTTTGTCATAGATCGAATATCCTGTTTTCCATGAAAGTAGTATATTTAGACCCTATAGCTTTAATATTCCAGAGCTTTTGGAGCTTCAGAGCTTCTGAATGAAGCAATCAATTTCACCGCCAAAAGCACTGTTAAAACAACTCCAGCGACTTCACGAGAAGTCACCAACACTTTCTGTACCTTCTCACATCTGACATGCAATGATGGTACAACAACTCTTGAATGAATTTCATACATTTTCCACAGAATAACCTCAAAATTCAATGCGTACTGCATCGAATGTTACAAGCTGGAAGTTATCCTTTTTCTTTTTTAATGACACGAACTTACAGTCATATTTATCCTTTTGTGCCGACACCTGTTGTTCCTGATCGCGCCGTCGTTTGATGAGTAAAATGAGGACAACTGTTATCAACAGTAGCAGACCGAAAATAGTGGCTAAAATCACCACAATTGTTCTCTCTGTTAGAGGCAGTAGGCGATTGCGGTAGATGGGACTGAAGAATGGTTCACCATCAGATGAAGCTTCATTTTTGCTTCGCATTGTCTGAATATTCCCACCTTGCTCCGAATCACGTGGGCGCTGGCCTGTTGGATCAAGTGCATTGCGGTCGTTTGGCAGAAACCGGGGTGCTTGCACCTTGTTGCGTTCAGCCTGTTGCTGTTCTTTGGAATTAGTCACTCCAGCCTGGAAGGCTGCTAGAGCATTCAGCAACTGACTGTTCTGGAACATAGGAGTAAAGTATTAGAGAGCAATTTTTCGCCTAACTTTTCCTAACTTGAAGCAAATCATGGTATACCGTAAGGTGTTAGCGCAATATATATCCATCCCAGGCAGACTTGTGCCTTTAGCAATACCACTTCTTCTCATACAACCAAAAGATAACGTGGGAAGCACCCTCTTCAAACCAGCCTAATAAATGAAAACAAGGACATGCAGAAAAACGGTCACATACCTGAACTCGAACGGTCACTGTCGATGTTACTTTTCGCTGCTCAGGGCGCCCCATATCATGAGCTTCAATAACCAACAAGTAGTTTGCCGACTGATCAACAAGTTTTTCAACCACAAAAACTAGACCTGTAGCGGGATCGATTGAAAACAAGCCACCGTTTGATTTGGTGTTGACAGTTTCCATATCTAATGATGTCTGGGTAGAGTTGTTGTTCCTCAGTAATGTGTTTGACTTGCTTCTTTCGAAAGTGGCCAAATGCAAGCCGAAACGCACGGTGCCGTTTTCGCCAGCGTCTGGATCTTCCGCAACGACAGTGAACAGGTTATGCCCAGCAGGAGCACCGGATTCTACATTAACAATACCGTGTGGAGGCGGATACGTGATTTTCGGTGCATTGTCGTTCACATCTTCAACTATCACCGTCACTGTGGCTGTGGCTGTGTGACTCACTGCAGAAAGCGTCACCGTAGATTCCGGTGATTTCCACGCTGGCTGTGTGCGACCTTCTGGTGGATTGTCAATTGCAAGGACATAGAAAATATAATGCGTTTGTTGCTCACGATCCAGCTTTCTCATCAGATGTAGTTGTCCAGATTTGCTGCTTATTGTGAATAGTGATCGAATCCACGTGCGATGTGACTCGAAATTGGAAAGATTTGATATTCCAGAACTTGGTGAATCCCGAATATCCATCAGCTGGTATACTATTTGCGCGTTTTGACCAATGTCATTATCACGTGCTTGTATAACTCCTATACATCCACTGTGGGCAGGCTGTTCATTTTCAGGAATGCTGAACTCATAGTGTGACTTCGTAAACACTGGTGGATTGTCGTTGATATCTTGGATGAGTAGGCGGACGTTCGCTGTCACATTGTAACGTCCGTCTGTTGCTGTCACTGGTAGGGTCATATACACGTTGCCGTCACCTTCAATTTTAGACTTAAGCCCATCTACATCGTCTAAATCCGAAGCTTGAAGTGTTTCAACAATTTTTTCGCGATCAACTTGTCTTTTGATGTAGATTTTACCGCTATCTGGCTCGACGCTGAACGATTCCGTTAACGCTTGAGCAATTGTGTATGTCACTTGACTTGAATGGTCCGCATCGGTGGCGATTACTTGACCGACAAATCGTCCCATGCTTTGGGTTATCGGCCGTCCGGTTTTACCAACGGCCTCATCTATGATAAACACATATTGGCTCTTTGAAAACTGTGGGGCGTTATCATTTTCATCCGCAATCATGACGCGCACAAGTGTTGTCCCCGTGAGCTGCGATGTTGATGATGTGTACCCCGAACTTGGATTGTAGTTACGCTGCGTTGAACTCAGAAACAGATTCGTAGCTTCCTGGTACTTTGGAATGGTTGAAGTGGGGTTGTCCACGCAGACAATGTAAAACGTTACCTAAACGAAAGGATAAATAGGAATTTGTTGTGATATTCAAATGAAGTAATCGACTGGCTACTGGCTATTATTGTTAAATTCATCATCTTGGGGGTTTACCATCCATAAATAACATCACTTTAAAAATGGCTTATTTCTTCCGAGCACATGGGAAGTCTTTTAATACAATACTCCCAAATAAAAGCATGTTAACTACGAAATTGGCCATCCTATGGAAAGTGGAGCCCTTTAATAATTACCATCATCTTTAGGCAAATTCTCCTCAATCTACTTCCAGACATTCCATGTGCACGGCCCTTTTACCTGTGTTTCTGGATCTGGTGGACAACTAAACACTGTATGCAGTGTGGAACTGCATTTTCACATTAGAGGTTGGATTCACTTGGCGTCTGGATTCGACGAACACTAACTACATATTCGTATGTCTGAATGAGATTATAGATGATAACACCACTCCTGGCACCTCTACCGTATACAGTTATTTTCCGATAGCGTAAAACAGAGTGCCCAATGTCTCAAAGCTCATCTTTAAGCCCTTGGATTGGTCTTGACAATGAAGTGATTCCATTTGAACTTATAGCAAATAAACTCATTCAAATAGCCTACGATATCGTTATAACACTCTTTTTGGGTCCCCATTGCTTTATCATCCGCGCACGCAATCACAGGTGTATCGTGTTAAGTTAGCTAAGGTAGTATTGACCGGGAGCCTAAGGATCTGCGACAAATAGCGATTGAGTCTGGTGGTGGGAGATGTTTAGGGAATCTCAGAACCCACTTTGTATAGGTTAAACTCGCGTATAGAAGATAACCTCAACAAATTCCTGACCTTGTTCCGTCCTCTGCCGAAGTTATCGAAAAAAGGTTCGAAACCACATCCATTGATCCCAGTTAGAATCTCTCTAACTTCTTTGTAACAAAACTGCACTGTCACAAAACTCACGTTGAACAGAAACCATCATATCGTTTTTTCCATGGTCACATAGAGGCTTTGCTACAGCACTCTGGAAATACAAGACGCTCTAACAAGTGAGAAACTCGAACCCGATTATTCCCCTATTAGGTGTGGACTCAACAGGATGATTGCCCAGGGACAGGATAACGATTGTTCGGACGAGAGTCATGTGAATATGTATTCTAAAGAATCCCGCAACCACCAACACCTAAAATACAGGGAAGCTCAGAATGGACATTCAAATAAGTGGTGCCTTGCTGGCAGTCTAGTAAACTGTATTTGATTTTTCCATGTTGACAATTCCACACGACAGAGTCAAAATACCCAACTCTAATGCAATCAAGTTAATGTGCACATCAGAGTTGCCTCTTTAATGCTCAGACCTTGTTTTCAAAGTTTTTTGGGTACTTTGCGAACCATTTTCATTTAAAATATTGTGTAGTCTGTCTTCCCCAGATTAGCGAAAACAAAACTCTGGGGCAGATTTATGTTTTGTACTGCTTTTTGACGCATTGCTGGCTGGTGTTTCTCCGGTATAGCGCCTTGGTATATCAGTCAGTTCCAACTGTACAAACCCGACTGATCGTCTTTTATAGATAAGATCAACATTTACTGGGTTGCAAACCTCAGGTTAACTCAAAAATTTGAGGGCAAAACCTGGCTTGGTTTCACAGACCACCCGATGCGATGATCGGCAGTTCGGTCTGCCGTAATCCTCCTCGGAAAAGACTATAACAAGTACCCTAGTTTCTTGCATTCCATAAAGCCAGATATATACGTAAGTCTAACAGACTTGACAGTAAACTACAATCCGTCGAGGACACACGGGAGAAAAACAACTATCAACTACGCTCTATTTGATATTACTCTGGAAAAAGCAATTGTTATAATTTGGAAGGGATTCTGGATCTAATTCAGCGTCACAAATAAACTCTACTAACGCATGCACAGGAAAACGTGAACGCAGTACTTACGGGTACCTGCTGCACTTAAGGGAAAAGAATTTTACTAAAATCGGAAGCATGCACTCGACGCCAAGCAGTTCATTGCACAAAATAATCTGCCTATATCACTGTGTATTTTAGCTCCTTCTATGCGGGTCTTACTGGAATACATAGGCTACAAAACGAAAGCGGACTCAGAGCCCACATCGATAAACCTTTTCTCAACTATGCCATTTGTATGCGGAGTTAGTCTGTTGAAGATGGTCCTACGATTGTAAAATGGTAACAAGACACACCAGACCTAGTTTATTAACCTTCCGAATGAATGCTTATCAAATACACCTAACTTCTTAACAAACGAACAAGCTGTACGTTGAAATCACACATGTATATGAGGAGAATAGCGTCTAAGGTTGTGAAATACGCCTTCAAAGGTAGCCCTTTCATTCACCACAACGTTCGATACCATATTGCTATGTACAGCTAATCCCTCAAATTTAGCTGAGATGGAATATTAGTGGAATGGCAATTCAAACGTTATGTTGCTCGTCACCCGTTCTTAAAAGAAATCTTTCGGAGGACAAATAACATATTTTCAGAAGGAAAGTTTTCTTTCTGGAAAATTTCTGTTTATAAAACTCACTGTTGTTATTGGTTCAGCAGTTTCTAGGACTTTATGGCAAGTAGGAGTGTCCCAGTAAATGATTTTTGTGTACATTATACTGAACCTATTCATTACTTGTCGATTTCGGGTAAAAATACACTGAAACTTTGACATTTATCCGTCCGTCTTATCATCTAACTATCTATCTATTTTCCACAGAAATTCTGCCCCCAAGTACAACGTTGAGTGAGGGGAAATATGCACGTTTTAACTCATATGCTATCACGCGAGTCAGTCACGATTGAAGTTTTCTTTTCAGATTAAATACGCAGATGCGGTTCTGAGGTTAGTCCCTCGCATCAGAATAAAAGACACCTCAGTGGTTAAAAGTGTAATATTTTGTCGTGTACATGTAAGTACGGTCGATCGCGCATTGACGATGACTCCTGGACGGGGGATGAAACGTTTGCAAGGCGACTGCCAATTTCGACGATCAGATCAACGGATAGCTGATCAACCATCAGTAAAACTGGACATATGTAGGCTTTCGTTCACGATTAATCAGTTGGCCGTAGAGGAAGAAGACACGTGACCCTCCATTAAGCATTTTTAGACTGTTTGCGAAAACAGACTTACGGTGACCAGCAAATGTAGACATAGAAACACGTGCATTTCACTTTAGGTAACTCTTCGAGGTGAGACAACGGGGCCACTGTCCGGTGAACAACTATCCAATCATTCTTTCGGGCAAGTACTGATACACGGAAAAACACTTTTGGTAAATCCGTAGGCTTTCACGACTGACACTGTCTTTTTTAAGCTAGATGACTTCCATGGGTAGGTTTTTCATAGCGAGTACTTTTGTCACATTTGGATACAACTTTGCTATGCGACAAATCTGATGGCATCTGAGCACCGGAAAGTTAAAAATAATCGACCCAATACTCAGGTATATTTGCCAACCATATCTTCTACAAAGTTTCATTGTCTGATAAAAAGATGGAAATTTTAACGTCGTGTGGTATCCTAAAAGAAATTTAAATTGAATAAGTATGGATGGTGATATATAGCTCATGTGTTTCTAGGGCTCCCCCAGACAAGTGAACGTAGTCACAACTATCAGGATTAAAAGGCAATTGTGCTACATAAAACGTTTTCCTTTTGGAACGTCAATATATTATTATGGACTAAAACAGAATTTCTTGTATTTTAAACTTGGTCCGGATGACCTGAGTCACATGTATCCAACCTTCAAAGGTGGACTAAAGTTAGGGGAAGTCAAGATAGGATTTAGATTCGGGAGGCGTGGGTCAATGAAATGACGCATTAGAGCTTGCTTCCCACCTGCCCAGTCGGCAGGCCACTCAATCACTCACTGTCTTGGCTAGTGCTTCTGCATGCGAAGACGAGTGTTTATACTTGGCCGACAGTCGGAACTTTTGACCTGAATCGATTTGTGCTGGCTCAGTCAAGTCCGGCTTAAACCAGCCACACTGTCATCTGGCATGTATGTCCACCGTCTCCACTCATCCCCCATCGGCAATGTGGGCAAGTAGGTCCATTCAGCTACTTAACATCATCATCACCCCTGTTAGGTTTGAAATGGATAGACCACTGACGTAGTAGATTGATCTTGAGAAACAAGCAGGACCCATCCTATACTCAACTCAGTTCTAACCGCTCGTAGAGATGTTCCGAAGTTCTTTTTCTGCGAGGGGGGGGGCAGTTTGTGTCAGCCTGCACACACAAGGCTGCTGCGCCCTCTATGGTAACAAAGGTGGGTGACAAATTGATGTGCATCTTAATAAGTTGACAGGGTCTGTCTGAAAAAAGAGACTGCTCTCAGCACAAAAGAATGACTGTCTTTTGCTCGGTAGGCCCATTTGACTCGGATTAAATTCACACTGATCGAATGATCACCATTCAGCCTAAACACAATTATGCTATTGTGTAAAGCTAATGACACTGGCCGCGACAAGGAAGATTCTAAAATCAGCAGCACGGACTAATTGACTCCATTCCAATTACAAAACATAAGCATCAAGTAAGGTAACGTACACCCGACCAAATCTACTAAGTTTCATCGTTTGACCAGATTGCAGTTTCATCGGGCATACGAATGAGAGAGCCGATTAAAAAGGGGGTTATTTAAAAACCAGAGAGCCATGTCTTCCGATGAGTGCAGAATTTCTGCCGCAGAAACGGGACCGCTCAAAGTCAACAATGACCGGACTACGTCCGTTCAAATCCTTCCGCGCCAATCCATGTCCGCAAGTAGAGATCATAATGATGGTGGTATTTATCTGTGACTGTCTTTTGCTCTAAGTAAACACATAGCAAGAACAGGTTTTGTATGGTTGGTCAAAAGCAAATCCGATCCTATTAGTTCCATGTACACGGAAGAAAATACTTTCCAAAATCACAATTTTAGATGTAACGGGAACAGACCTTACCAGATTTTATTATTGTCTGGTTGCATTCTGAGAGAAAAGAAATCAAAATTGGCAAGTAGTCTTATTTATTGTCACTTTTTCGCTTTAGGATTTTAGGAATTAAGAATGGTTATTCTGGTTGTTTGTCTTAAAAGCGCTGCAAATTCATCACCAATTTTATGGGAAACTGCGAGTCTAGCGGAGAGCTCCATGTACGTTTGGCCAAGTAAAACCCACAGCACACTTAGACGTCTCTCTGAAACATCCATTTTATGCCCAAATGCCGTTTACAGATGATAGTCGAGCGCTACTAAACAGGTTAAAATGCGATCGCTGAAGTTGGTATTTAGGTCTACAAAATAACTTTGCTTCCAGTCCGGAAATGACTAGCGAAATGTATTTTCAAGAGATTTGTTGATTTGTTTACTTACCTCTGACATCTTTTCTCTGTCAAAAGGCTTAACTGCCAGCAATTTGAAGCCGATCTCACCCCACCCGGATTGTAGAGATTGCACGTCGTTTCTCAGCCCGAAATGCTCCGAACTGAATGAAGATGACACATCTGTGCTGCTTTCTCCAACCGGAAACAACGCAAAGTCATCGTTGGTTGTGTGACACTGAACCTGACCCCAAGGCCCTGAATCATAATCTTGAACTGTAACAAACGCCACAAAGGCCCTTGCCACATTTTCAGCAACAACACCACGAGTTCGTTCACCTGGCATAGGTGTCAACGAATATTCTGACTTCCCGGAGCCCTGCGATTTTGGTGTGTTCAGATAACTGACGAAAATCGCCGGCGCCATGTCGTTGACATCCACAACAGTAATCGTTATTTTTGCCCGAGAAGACAGCTGCCTGGGATAGCCATTATCGCGCACCACAACATGGAACACAAACTGCTGACTAGCATGTCCGCTTCCGTCAACCTGATCAGCAAAATGTTCCGCTGTACCAACGTTGGGTGTCGGTTGTCTTCGTAACTCATCTACGTCAGGAGTAAGAATGACATATATTGCTGCTTCATTTGAAGCAATGGTACGAATTCCAAAATATTGCATTGCGATTTTTTCTTGTGCGTTCAACGGCTGGGCCATACTGAATGTGAGCTAAGACAAGGGGCAAAAGGAATTTGTACTGAAGTGTTGGGAATAGGAGAAATATTACACACACATTATAATGACACTCATGATGACACGGAACTTCTACTGTAAAACAAACAGTAGCATTTTAATCAGTCAAGGTACGGAGGAATGGCAAATGGACACTGAATGAATTCGGACAAATTGCGGCTTCAAATGATCATACACTGCTGAACGCACGCAAACCACAACCAAAAAATGGGATCAAAGGTTGTGACCAAGAATAAATCCGCTCCGTGGAGTTGATTTTGGGTCTGCAAACTGTATCATTAAAATAGTTGAAAATTCAGCCACCCCTACAGATAGAAAACAAAGAATTGTGATGGGAGCACATCACGCAGTGTTTCAGGGTCAACACAACATCCAAAAAAGTGTTAATTACTGATTTCTTGTGCCTGATAATAGTGTTGGTAGAATTCGGTACATAAACCACGTGCAACAGAATAAAACGGGATGAAAATGGTGCTTGCCGTCACGTAGGCCTTTCTGTGGAGGTTTACGACAAGTGTCACATGAATGCTGACCGCTAAACTGGCGCGTATTTTGAAACCTTACGGTACATAGAAAGAGGATTCAACGACCCAAATATTATATTGTAGCCCACTGCAAAAAAGTCAGTATATTTGACGGGGGGCTAGAGAATCCAATAAGAACACCTGCAATAACAAATTAAAGGTACGATTAGGGGGACCTGAAAGCTCTTTAAACTTGTGAGAATAGGAAACCTTGTTACGTGCTTAGGATGACAAATATACTTAACCATAGTCAGCGGCAACCGACCAACAAGGTCTCAATTTCAGCCGCCTAAAATTATGGATTGAAAACAACTTAGCATTTTGCCGCAATACGGAAAAGAGACAGCCTTGCATTTTCTTTCACCGTGGCTTTTAATCCAAGTTTCTGAACCTATATGGTCAGAAGCAACCAAATTTTCATATGCGTACATTCATTTGTAGGACGAATCCAGAACCAGTAGGTCCTGAATACGCCTAAATAGCTGTAGTCCAAAATTTTTCAAGAAGCAAATACTTCAATCAGACCAGCCTTCTTCAAGCGTTGTCGCGCCAGAAAAATTTGTACAAGTGGACTCTGATTTAGGCTGCCAAGTGCATATGTGTACGATATTAATCTACTTTTGCATGACAAAGTAACCTCGAGTACGATGAGTGCATTGGCACCTAGCGAAAACAACGTATGTTGGTACACATACTGCTGTGTTCCAGCCGCCTGAATGATGGTGAC
Source organism: Opisthorchis viverrini (assembly GCF_000715545.1). NCBI lineage: Eukaryota > Metazoa > Platyhelminthes > Trematoda > Opisthorchiida > Opisthorchiidae > Opisthorchis > Opisthorchis viverrini. The sequence continues at coordinate 412,798 of NW_008751779.1, forward strand.
TTCAGGTTTAACCGCACCGAAATTGTTTTGGCGGGCACATTTCAGAAATCTGTGACAGAGCACACTTTCAGTAGTGAACCGATTTTGTCGAATTAAGGATAGCTTTGCTTTGGCTCCTACGAAACCGATTGTTTGGTGGTATGGTTCCGAAATGACCATAAGTTTTCTTTGGGCCGGAGTGGTGAATGAGATATTTCTTATAATGTTCATTGATAAATGGTCAATTAAGGCATCAAATCTAAGGGGAAATCACGTAACTTATCAATCTAGGGACGTTTAAGTTGAAGCAGTTCACCCTTGTCCGGTCAGTTCTTTGCCACAACTTCCCGCAGCGCAAGGGAAATTACCAACTTTGATCACCTAATGCAGTGTTGCAGGAGATCATAAATCTGGTTACGGTTAGATCATTTGATAATTGCTTAGCAGGTGGTCTCAGCTACCTAGGAGATGAAACGTTAAAAAAATTGGAAACAAACGATATGTAACAAAACGTCAATATTTGTGACGATGTCCTACTCCCTTTCACGAAATGTTTATAGAAGCTCTGGGAAAAAAATAATTCACCTAAACTGACCATCATGAATCTTCTTTTTAGTGTAGAATAGTCTCACTGCTGTTTTCCAACAGTTGGCAACATTTGGAAATGTAGACGTCTCCAAGAGCAAGTGGGCGATAATGAATTTAACAGGCAAAATCGGTGCTCACTCAAAGTGTCTATATTTAACAAGTGTTTTTTGTACTATCCGATGGTTTCTTTGGTTATCTTAACCTATGGCGTATGCGTTTCCAACGCTTTAAACATTGTAAACAATCTACCAAAATGGAATAATGACCGAGGAAAATCACGTGATCGTGGCTATGTATTACGAAAATAAGTTTGTAATGCAGTAAAGCAAACACAAACAAGGTATAAGGAATGACGAAGACCTACATTTTAGTTTTAAAAGAAACTCAGATACTGGACTATATCTGTTGTTAACCTATAAGTTGACTCAGATATGCTTTATATAAACTTCAAAATAGAAGAATGGTGATTCTCTCGGGGTATTTGAATGAACAGAAGCACATTCTTAAATGCTCGACATTACCGAACAATAAACAAGCTTTTTCACTAGGTCATCGCCCTGTTCAGCGTATAAGCTAAACATTTTACGTTTCGGTACAGGTTTCCAAAAATTTGTCACTAAGGCAGTTTTGGCCACCTCAGAATTTACATCAAGACTAATTCTCCTCCATTCTTTTGTTAGTACGATTTTATAACAACTTCCTACTCATTATCAGTAAAAGTCTCCAACAGGTTAGGGACCATTTTTTTCGTGAAATTAAGGCACCGTGTCTGTATATGGCAACTTCAGTGATTCTAATTTTCCGGTAAGTTGCTTTTCACTTTGAATGCGGAATTTCTAATCGCGGCCCTTAATTAGCATATTTGTTGTTGGACTGGTGTTATACGGCCGTATTAGTCTTGCCTCTCAGGGTTTTCGCATTTAGTTTACATAGGTTCGGAATAACAACTGAAAATTTTTGACGCATACCAGTTTTTTATTACGTCACATAGCAGTGGACCTTCAATATCGCTACCGAAACACGACTAAGTTGACTTCAGACGACAGATTCTTAAAGTGAAATTCCAGTGTATAGTGTGGCTGCAGATCACGGATAATACAAGATAAAAATGATCGCAGATGAGATGGCCCCATTTGCCGAGTGAATTTTCTTCTTCCTCTGAATGCAAAAGCCAGTTCTCACAGGACTACATGATGTAGGCTCGAGGGGTTAAAGAGTAATGGCTTTGTCCTTCCTAGTTGCTAGCTACTCGCCCCATCAGCCAGTCGTGCCCAAACGGTGTGGTGGTGTTCGGCCAGTATCCGAAATGTCGCTGGATCGATTCTACTAGGAAGTTTGTGAGATCCCAAATGGATAAAGCGAATATACAGTATACTCGAATTTCTGAGAAGACAGTTTTCACTTATAGGGAGAAAATCTCAAATGAAATCATAGGACATTAATTACTTAACCAATTATGAGCGCTATCAGAATTTCCACGGCTTTTGGACTAGAAGAATACCCATACGAGGCCCGCGTCACCTGAGAAACTTTCCTGGGACATAAAAAAACAACAACCACAAAACTGTACCTCCTTGTTTTGAACCTAAATATTTGGAAGGAATGACAGTTTTAGGGACCACTGGGCAAGAAACTGCGTCTAGTAGTAAACTTGTGACGTGGCCTATCAAGGGATTATCGTTCGGTACCTGTGTTTAAGGCCATCTTAAAACTTATTTCTTTCGCTTAGTAGCCTCAGCTGAGCTTTCTTTCCTTAAATAAAAACAAACGGACACTATGCAAACCGATTAAAATTAATCTGATTGTATTACCTTTTGAAATATTTTTGGGCAAAAGTCCTTGTAAAAAAATACGCGTGAGCTGGGGAAGAACAGACTAGCTCCGAACATCTAGCTTACAATTTTACACCCCATTTTTGGGTTGGTTTGAGTGACATTTTGTCTAAAAAGTTGATGCAATAGAACTTATTGGGTGTGGTTCTTTGAATTTACCCTTGGATTGACCTGGAACGAAGTAGTCTCTGTTTGCACAAGGTCAACTACTCACAAGTTTGCTGAAAACTCGTCGACAGCTCACGACCAGTTTTACCCTTCTTGGGGAAAAATATTATAAACGGGAGATTCAGTCAAGTAACTCGTGAAAACCAAATTGATATTCAAATGATTGCATTTCTGAAAGTCTCTGATTGCAGTTTATTATAGTCAAAAACTGCTTGGAGCTGAACCAAAAAATAGATCAAAATAACGGTGGATTACTTCGCACTTCACAAATAAGTCTTAAGTTATGACACAAAGACGTGTGATATAATCTCGGAGTAAAAAAACTGGAAGTTCATTAGACGATCTCCTTATCCAGCACCAAAATGTTCTTATGAAAATTTATCAAAGTTGTCTTCCTTACACTTGTTGACATCACCGAATGCACTTAAAAATATCAACTATCCAGACCTACGCCACCATATTTGCTCTTACATGGTTCATCTGGATTTTTTGTACCCTTACTACCTGTAGAATGGTGCTCACTTAGGTTGACTTCAAACAGTCCCAGTAGTATTACAACATGTAGAAGACCTCATTATTAACTTCTGCTTTTCTCTTTAACAGCGCTATTTTCCCATGGAAAAACTCGCCTGATGGTCCACCGGGACTAAGGATGTGAGTTGGCGACTAGAAATTAACAAAATAATGAATAAGCAACATCGTTGCAGGGTAGAATTGTTTCTGTAGATTTCACATTGTTTTACTGCAGCCAGTTTGTCATTTTTCAGCAAAATTTCGTGAACTGTTTTAGAAAATTGCACAGCAACATTTGTTCTTTAGACATTTTTGTGTTTTTCGAACGACGTACTAAAAATGTGACCGTTATTCAGGTAATTGCTGTTGTTTCTGCTTTGTGTAACAAAAATAACCTCACCTGAAACCACCCTAGGGAAACAATGGTTCCATAAATGTTGATGATATAGGATCCGAAGGTCCCAGTCTTGACATCATCCTGAAAATTGTCATTCTATTAGGAACATCAAGAGGCACAACACAGATGTTTCTTTCCCAGTGAGCATCGTTAGCGGTGCACATTTCATGAAACTCAAGGTAGCTTCGAAATCAATACCAGGTAACGGATAGGTGGCTGATCATAAGTGCAATGAATTCGCAATTGGATAAATGTTTTATGCCTGTTTGCTGTTACGTTTGAACTCCGATAAGCAGTGAGACCATTAGTCATGACCCGTTTGACCGCTTGCTTGCCTAGGTCACTGTGTAGATCGTTCGTGATCAGCCGGTGTCACGTGTTGCTTAGCTAACTGGTCGCACCGACATCTCTGAAAATATTTTTCCAATAAAAATTGCGACCAAGAAATAAGAAGAATCGTTGAATTTGTAGTATCTGAATCATTTAAAACCAGACTACTTCACCTACATCTATTTACTCGGAATGTTAGGCCTTTGATTCATGCCGCCTACCCATTTAAGTAATGTAGAAAAAATTTTTTACTGTTGCTACATGTGTTTCGCTTTTGAGATGTCTGCCGCTTTGATGTAGCTTGCTTTGGGTCATACATTATTTTCTGATTCAACATAAACACTATTGGATTTCTCTATGCCACATAATAATACACAAATCAATCCGCCGTGTTTTGTCTTCTCATCGCTATCCTAATGAGCCAGAAGATCAAAGATAAGAAACCTTGGGTGAAGATGTAGACCGTTTGTTTTGAACCTCAACAACAACTTGTACCCGTTGGGAAACCAACTAATGGCGGATGATCAAAGATTAATCCCAGTTTTTAACAATATCGAACTCGCTCCCACCTAATTTAGATATGTGTTCGGATGAAGTACTGCCAGTAATTATTATGCGGACTCAGCTGCACAAGTTTTTTCAAACGGCAATCAAAAGGTAAACTTTTTTCGCGGGTCCTCATCAAGCGTTCGACCATATTCTACACGAAGTGTTATCAGATTCTAGCACATTTATATGGCTTATTAGTACTACTGTAAAACAGGTACTGTAACAACCACTCCAGAGACTGAAGATTGTTAGTGAAACTACCAGTTACAACTGACCAAAATAACCATCTATTTGACAGGCATTTACAGCCGAGCAAAAATTATGATTAGGAAAACTTTTCTCTGGTGCCCCAAATCATTTGAACAGTACTGTTGAGCTACAAATATTTCAAGTGCACTGCAGAGCGCATATGTAATATGTAAAATATCTGTTAGGAAACACAGAGAGGACGGAAAATTTTCCTGAGTTAATTTTTCTTTCTTCCAGTCACATACTGGAAACTGACAAATGTGACGACGCATTTTCATATGGGTTGCACTGATGCGCTGGTGTATCACTCATATGATCAATACAAAAGTACACAAAAATGTACTCATCAGGATTGCGGCTTTTGCATATCAATGTTTAGTATGCAGTTTTGGGAGAGAAGCAAGCAGAAGATTTGGACAGAACAAAGCACGCTGAAGTTCCTCATTTCTAGGGTCAGCATATTTCCAAATTTTACGAGCTGAACTCTGTTCATTTCGAAATTTAGCAGAAGTTTAAACTACAGGGCAGCTTATTTGAAAGAAGTTGCTCAACCACAACCAATAAAATAATTCGAAAATCGCAACTGGTCGTGTTTTTTTAATGTTCTATAGGGATATCTCTGTTTGCGTTTGGATTTGGAGTGTGAAACGTATAAAGACTTTACACCGTGCCGGGCCTGAGTACTGGCAGGATGTTTCAATAGACAGGTCAAGGAAAATTAACATTTATCTTGAAGGCACCACTTGATGTGAAAACAATACCCTGTACCACCGATATCAATGCCATAAAAGCAGTGGGCGCACAAACGGTCCATGAAAATGCAGGACCATTGGATGCACTATGATGACACATTTTACTCAGCTTATCGTAAGCCTTAAACAAAAATCAATGGTGGTCATTGACTTTTTCGCTGAGCTGAGCAATTTGATTGCAAACTTTTCATCACCAATCGAGGTGACATCATCAGTGCGTTACTTGGGGGACTAGTAGTGTGTAGAGGTGGGTTGGTGGTTGTGCACGACCACCCAGCACAGCGAACAAGCCAACGACCATCATCTAAGCTAATTGAGCTACCGACATTTTCCTCTATAGAAAACAAAATCAATATTTCTGCGTGGTGTTCAGCATAGTTCACCAAACAAACTAACCTTTCCTCGTCGATATGTATTGATTTCATTCTTGGCAGAAAATGTATATAACTTGCAATCAGTTGCCCACATATTGCCCCCAGTGATTTATGTAGTGGAGGGAATGGCGACGCCATTATCAATCCAGCGTCTATACCAAAGCTTAAGGAATACTCTGTAATGTGGTTATTGCGAACTTCATTCATGGACTAAATTTTCTGTGTTCTTGATGAGTTTGGTATGTCGACGCTTCAGATGAAATTATACTTGCTTCAACCATAACAACACCGCATTCGATGCAGCTAATGCGACGTATTCTGTCAACTATGTGATGAATGCGCGCATCGATCACTGTTCGCGAGCATTGCAGATTCGGTGGGTTATGGTTTACTGCACGCAATCCGTCAATTGATCACAACACACTTGTCGCAAAGAAATGCGCTGAAGCAAACAGTCTAGCGTAAACAAGGATACGCTTGTTTGCCGATTGGTGTGAGACTGCTAGTGGTCGCCTACGTCCCACCAACGATCTAATATCTCCGTATCCTCTCCCCTACACCTTCCCTAAAATTCTAATTGACTGATTGCTTTGTTTAGAACAAAACTTGCACGTTATCCCTACTTAAATCTTCTGCACATGCGACTGCAGATGTTTATGGCGAGCAGGTGTTTTTTTGAGATTTATCAGACATTTGACGGGACTGGCTTGCCTCAGTTTGATAGAATAACTCCTGTTACTGCAGCTGGTATAATCACGACTCAAAAGTGCCACGTAAAAGTGATTGAATAGCATCACTGACCAGCTGGTATCCCAGAAATGGAAGGCCGGAAATATCTAACCCGCAAAAGGGCACAATAGAGTTTACTAGCATCTCTTCAACAGCCTGAGAATCTCATCGGGCAAGGACAAGTGTCCAGTTTCAGTCAGACTTTTAAAGTGACTCAGTCATCTTTGTCATCTTTTGAAGTGTGATCGACACGTCCTCAAAGATATTGGTTAGATTCTATTAGGCATTGCTCCACGTGTTCACATTCTGTCGACAGTCTTGACTGCTCACCTACAAGCGTATGTTTTCTAGGGACATAGCACCAATCACATAAACGTTACTAATCCAGGCGTATCCCCGTGTTCGCATGAGGCAAGAAAACTTTTGTTTGATTTCGGTCTCTCTATTTTGTTCCTGCCAAACAAGCTCAACTTCTTCTAGCTCAAGTGAACACACGGGCGCATCAGGTTACGCTGAAGAACCTAACGGTCGGACAACAAGTAAAGGCCTTTTAACCACCATCCTCTCTAACTTGGCAGATGTGGTTGTTTACCAAGAGTCAATAACGATTCTTTCGCACCCACAGGCATGTCAACATTGCCTACTTTGAGGACGAATGCGAAGGCAGCTTATGCCCATTCTTTCTGAAAGACCACCTAGGTAGTTGGGGAGATTACATGAGAAAGACTTGTTGCTGAAATTCAAGAAGTGGTTTTCAGGTTAAATGTACACACCGTTATGTTTTTACACCACGGCTACTTAAAACGGGGCAGAGAGTGCCGATTTTTCAGATAGCTGTAAATTGGAAAAACTGTTAAACAGAATTTTGCCGGTCAGCTTTATTATTTTTTTAATAATAATTTAGGAATTTTGAGTTGAAATGAAGACAAATAATAAAAGGATGTTCAAACAGCAACTACTTGAATCAGTTATGGCTGAGCTTTTCGGTTGTTGGATCGTCTGCTTAATTTCATAGTCCTGTTTCTTGCGGCAGGTCACCGGCCAAGAATAGTTCAGCCTCTTATTACTATTATTCATTGAGTACAATTCGGTAATTCTCCAGTTTGAAAGTATTAGTTCATATGCCTCATTATCATTACCGGTCTTTTAGTAGTAAACAAAAGGATACTGTCCCAGTGCTGACATACCCAAAACGTTCACCACCACAAGTGCCAGAAAAAAGCCGAGTACAGACTGAGAGTCTGACCAGCAAAGTTGCTACCTTCAAACAGATAAACCTCGTTTACGGTTTGGAAAGATCATCAGTAACAGTGATCAGTAATGACGAAAACCAACGCTTTCATACATGGCTTCTGTTTTCAGAATTGCTGTCCAGTTTGCGACTGTTTCAGGGGGCCACCGGGAAACAGAAGAATTGTACAAAATATCTGCGTACCATAGCCACGCCGATCTTTGTTCTAAACCATTGTGTTTCACATTGTTGTGAGTTTGTTATGTTCCGCTGAATCATAGCAAGCAAGTGATTAAAGCAAGAAATATCTCAGTCCGCGTAAGAAAACCGTGATATTACACCAGCTGATCTGCCTGACTTTAGTAGACTTTCTTCTATATTTTCAAAAAAGTTGGTTATTAGATTTGGATGCAACACCTGAGAAGATCCCGGAACACAAGTGCGGCTTTCAGTCGATTAAATTTTGGAACTTTGGGAAAGAAGACCAACATTTTGCTCAAGAAATCTTTGCGCACAAATTTCATGAATTACCATAAGCTATTTTAAAAAGCGCTGTGAAACGCTTTAGAGTTCTGCAGGCGCTATTGGTGATCCCAGGGTAGAGCCATAGACAAGATTTGCTTTCACGTTTGCACCACTCTCATTTGAACGGTCCTTCTTTTCTCTTAGAGTAATTATTTTCATGAGTCCACACCAAAATCTGGAAGCTCTGGACTTGAGTTTGGCTCTTAGTAAAGCTCATTAGCTGATGGTTAAATTGTTCAGTGGTGTTGTTCTTCTTAGTTAGAAGTTTTGTGCTGAAAAGTTGACTTCATTTAGGAAGTCCACATTCAACAACGCCGATCTCATTCTAGAACTGCGAATACCCTCGGGTTCGCCATGCATAGTTATCTTGATTGTTCTACCTATCAGCATAAAATATTGAAATATTAATGGCGTAACGCCCATTGTTTCTGGACAACTGTTTGGGGCCAGTGAACAATTACCACAAACCAAACTGTTGTTTGTTGTCTCAGATAGATTATTTCTTAACAAAGAAACAACATTGGCACGTTAATGAACCTGATTTGGACGCGTGACTTTTGCAGTCTCTCAAGAAACTATCCACTGATGGAATAGGAACTTCACAGTCAACATATCCTCAGACGCTGCTTAGTTTTAATGGTATGTTGAAAACTTTGGGAAACTGTATAAACCATTCGGTTTTTCTAATCATTTTGTTACTTGTCAGAGGAGCTGCGTAAGCCTGGTTGAAAAACCGAAATATCCACTTGTAGGTAAACCGTATAATGTATACATAATGCGTAACTATATACTCCTACAATTCACCGGTGTCCTCTGGTGTATTAGAGAGGAATGAATACCAAGTCCATTCGTATTAAAGCAACTTTTGCTCCTCAGTGTCAGAAGGACGTCCGTGTACAGCAATATGGTTTATAGGAACTGAACCAGATATTTTTATCCTTTGAAGTGAAAGCAAGTAAAGAAGTCAACAAAAAGTGAATACTACGGTGAGGCACTTACTGAAACTTGGTGTATGAGAGTAGTGACGTACTCAAAATTGTTTTGTTGTATTCGGATGTCTTCAAAATAGGTTATCGTTTGGTCCAAAACACAAAAATAACTTAAGAATCTAAAATTAATCGTTGATAACAGACTATAAACCGGAAAAAATAATGTTTGTGAGCAATTTGGAACCTATTTCTCTACCAGCCACCGAGTTATTCAATATAACACGTATTTACACAAATGTGAACTTTAATTATTTCTGCTCAAACGGGCATTGAACTGCATTTGTTGATGCCGGTAAATTACGAAACAGCCAGGTGGTTCGCTAGTATCAGTTGAGCACTTTCTAAATTCCGTAAAATCAGTTTATTGAAATCGTTATTGTTAGATGTCTAGAGAGATAGTGTTTGCCGTTCAGTAACTGCAAATCACAGCGCAAATAAGCCATCTAAGAACCTGGATAAACCCCTCAATTAGGGTCCACGTACTGAGCGAGCACCTGAACACACAGGCTCATATGGCAAGTTATCCCGGTCATAAAAACCAGTGCGAGTTCTTAGGGCAAGTATTCGGGTCCTTCTGAGTTCTACTTCCCGTTGACATCGAATACTTTGTAGGCGTACCTCGTGAGAGTGATAGAATACAAAGTAATCCAAAGTGATGTAGTGAGGTGTCATTTCTCTTTTTCGGATTGACATTTTGCGCAGATCCTACGCAATTCCACTTCCACGTTTGTAAATAGAATTTAAAAAGAATATCGTCCTAGCTTCTAACTCAAAATTAATTGGCAGACTCTGCGAAATGTGAGTTTGTATACCCAATTTACAACAAGTCAGTAGTCTACCTGCATCAAAGTCCTACAGTTAGATATCGCATTATAGAAAAGCCATCATACCCATGTTTTTTGTGCCGTTCTACAGATAAAGAGATTCTCAAGAAATGTCATCACATCTTATACTCAGTAGTGCAGAATTTTGATGGAATTGCAGCAACTGCTGGTAAGTTACGTTAGATTACTCTAATTAACAGTTGTTGCCTTTAGCAATTCTCGGCTCGTTTACATTTCCAGCGTTTGAAAATCATTTAATGAAAACGGAATTGTTAACTGAAAGCATACGACTATTTGAGCCACTATGGTGGGCTGGCTTAATTTCGTATCCTTGTCAAATAGCAAACTTCGGGCTCGGTGAATGTTTTTCAGTATCCTACGTGTTTTTTAACTGCCGCAATTTTTAACCAGAATTCAAATTGTAGTCGGTTCTGGTTTTTTCCTTTCTAGTGCTGATTAAATTTATGCAGGCCATGGATTGCGGGACGTTTGCAGATACTATTTCCACAGATGTTGATTTACTTCCCTGATAATGCTAGCAAAAACAGGAGTCTGAAGGATTCTCAGTTCATGACGAAATATGCAGTCAGAATGACAGTATTACCAACAACGTTTCCATTACAATTCTGTTCCTAATTCTGCTACTCGAAAAGCGCCTTTTCGAGCTCAACCTATAAACTCTGCTGACAGTGTTGACACGCAATACAGCGGCAGCGAGCTCCCGATTTCAGCAGAATAATTATCAAGCTTAGTCCTTATACACAGTAATAATAAAATGCACCTCCAATAAGAGACCGCACGGACAGACATCATTCATCAGCCGAACGATTAACTTTGATCCCATAGATATTTTCTCAATAGATTCATCATACACATCATTTGGTTAACAACCAGACGGCATAATGATGTTATCTTTTCCACCACCATTGAAAAGAGTATCATTAAAAATCAACACAGTGTACGTCCGCGTGCATAAGTTATAATTGGAAGTAAATCTTGGTAAGAAGCTCTATTTCCATCAAATTCTGTGTTTTGTCACTCTGCTTCCCAGCACTGAATCATCAGCTTGGGTGTTCAACTACACTGACGTATAGCTTCACTGAGGTATAGCTACACTGATGTGTGCTGACTGCCGTCCGTTCCGCTATTCGTCACACGTTTAATTGAAATTGATCTATTTGTATCACCAGAAAGCATCAGATAGGTTGTGATGCACCGGAAAGGCTCCACTATACCCCATTATTAATAAACACTGCCGAGCTACCGAGGGGTTCTGCATTAGAAAGCCGGTACTGTCTAAATAATCGTCAAATTTGAGCCCTATGAAGTACTTTAGAGTGAATAACTTTGGTGTGATGAAGATGAGTAATTGGTATGACAATCTTTAAATATTTTTGTCATCTAATGGGCATCCCTTATTGAGTAAGCATAAATCCGACATTTTTTAAGGGAACTATTGGGACACCGGTTACTGGGGGTTTCCGGACACAAATTCTCAAATAGACAAAACCGAAATATTGTAGGATCTTCCACAATTTTATCAAACGATTTTGCTAAAATACAGTCAGAAATGCGGTACTGTTTGCTAATACAAGACGTGGGATTTTTGTTTCACCACGATTAGCTTATTTGGTTACGACGTTTACTAGTTGTACGCATATGTGTACCAACGTCATTAAGAAAAATAGCAACACAACGCACAATCCTGTAAACTGGTATGGACTGTACTGTCCAGCGCCCTCTTGTGCCACGAAGTAGCTGATACTGTTACCCGGCCTGCTGAAGGCCCAAGGTGGGGAATTACATCGCTGGGGCTTACTATTCCTCAAAAATCCATTTTTCTTTTTCTGTTACACTGACCTGTTTAAAACGGATTAAACATGATTTCACAAACTTTTTGCACCAATCGGTCCTCCTTATCAACTGTCTACCATTATGGAGAAAACCGTCTATCTGTTTCATTTTGGGTATCTTGATATCCATTTACATCAGAATGAGAAAGAATGGGTGCTGAAAAGCCACGATAAAATTCATTCCATAAGTCCTTTTTGGAAAATCGATCGTGAAAAAATTCAATAAGATGAGAGCTAGGAACCAGTGTTGATGGTGAGCTATCAGCACTCCTTTCTGTATCGGAAATTTTTTGTCTATGTGTGTTTGACGTTCTGTAAAGCTGGATAACTGGCGTGTCCGATTTTATACACGCTTTTTCTACATTTTTAATTATGGAAAGGATATATGTGGGTTAACTGCGACTCTTATTCTCTAAAATACATCCTGATGCCTTCTAATTTGGCCGAACGGTCACCATTCTTTATATTCTTTACGACTAATCTTTCTGTATTCGCTATATGGTGGTCTGTCCCTACATGACGACGCGTAAAGCCTTCTCTGTGTCAGTCATATAGAGAATGTATAATTACCTCGTTCTAAAATTGAAGCTCAAAATGTTTGACTTGTTTTAGTCTTGTAAACCAAGGAAGGACAAAGAGAAGCTAACTGTAATTTCCGCAAAATTTCAATGGGATTGAAGGTGGGTGATCACACTGTCCTCAGATAGTCATCACTTTGGGGGGAATTTTTTGTCTAAAGTTACAAGATCTACTGCGGGCTGGATGAGAGCGTCGCAAACTACTCCACTTCAGGAAACCTATTATACAAAAAGCTATTTGGTTGCCCCCAGTTTAGACAAAAGAGGAGGCTAAGTACTAACTTGAAATTACCCTGAAAGTCATGGTTTATGCTCCTTGTTTGTTTCCAATTACAGAATTTCCGCTACACTTATAACAATTCAGTGTTTGTGACAGGTTCCATTTCACGACAAACCTCCATATTCTCATGGCCTGTTTTTGAGTGTTTTAATGGCATCATCCCTCCGATCTCCAGTTTACTTACATCCACATGTTTCAATCCTTTTTCCAACGGATGGTGTGTCCAAACGATCGCGTGTCGATTTCAATTAAGTCTAAATCGTTCATTCCTCATGTGCGTAGTTTTTGCCTCCAAACCACACAATTCCCGATTTATAACAGTGCTATGAGCATGTGCGTTCATGCATAGTTGCACAGTGCCCCGCACGCCCTGACAGTCACACACACCCAACCGGCTACGCCGCATTGTAGAGGAGGCCTTCGCCATAAATTAGACTAGATAGATGTCACGGTTAGTTCTGCCATGATTTGAGGATTTGATCAAGGAAATCGTTAATGATTCTATTGGCACGCTATGGTTGGAAGTCCGGGATTGAATGACGATCATTGTCACAGCTACCTATCCGTTATCAACTCTAGGTTTCAAGAAAACGATAGGCAGTCAGACAAATTGTTCATTGTTTATCCTTTTACTAAATGTTACCACTAAATGTCATACGCAAGAAATTATACGTTTTGTATGTTGGCCTACACCGTACAGATACTTCTTTCTGAGAGAAATGACCAAAGCTAGCTACTAGATGGTGTTCTGAGTTTCGTCGAGTGTAGGGGTTAAGGTGATCAACCCAGATGGTGAGCTGCTGCACCTATAAATCCATCACTCAGAATCATTATAACAGAATTGTGTGGATCGGTTCGCCAGAAACCAGCTCTGTCACTTCAGCCAGTTTGCATTTGTGACTTTTGCTGCCAAACTACACATGAGTAATGATTACACTGTAGTTTACCACGAACCTGGGAGACGTTATTGAGTGACTCGCGCACTGTTTCCCTCAGGTACTTCTTGTCAGAAAGTGCCGCAAATACTCAGGTTAGTAATCTGACCAATCCTAACCAAGTCTAGACAAAGTGAGACAACTGGTATGGCCAGATTCTGAACGGCGCTTATGGCACCCATAGCTCTGCTCTGCAGGACAAAATCTGGCCTAACGTGTCTGACTCAGTGTCATGATGGCATCAGAGTAGTTTGCCTAATTTGAAACTATCATGGTTCTGTCTACAAAAACGGGTGTTGTATGAATAACAGGGATCCGAAAAGGCTTTTAAACCCTTTAGAAACTACGTCTAAGTAGCTTGTCGATGTCCCAGCCGCTGGAGGTCCAGATGGTAAAAATACAAGGATAATGCTCACTGAGTTCTGGTGCCTAGTGACTTTTATTACTCTTTGTGATTGATTTCTCGGATGCCACAAATATACACAAATGAGTGAGAATGATGCCTGAAAATTTGTCCATTGCTTCAATTTTGTCGTGTTTCTTCTTATTTTCGCGGAAAACCTTTGAAAGCTTCACCACTTTTAATTCATTTATTATCGTGACTGTAGGTCAATTGTTGGCTAAATATGACAAAAATTTTAACGGGACATAAATATTCTGAAGGTTTTGCAGAAAATACCTTAACACTATAACAGTGTCGTGTAACTGAATTTAGTGCTAAGTAGCATAGACTAACCCCACCCTTGCTCGGTTTTAAGGCCAAAGTGATGGCACAAATACCTGTAGGTTTTCTTGTTCTCATAAAATAGACATGGCTGTACAACCCTTGGAACGCATTGAAGTATTTATACCACACTGCTGTGAATAGGATCTGACAAGAACAAAAACAAATATGTCCTTACATTTCTTAATTTATGGTGCAAAATTTTCCAGTATTTTACAAGCAGATTTCTCCAAACTGTATTGTTTCGCATGGCTATAGGAAAGGCTACGATGATGTTCACGCTGGATCAGATTCCGCTGAAGGGCGGTACGGCTGCAGTTTTACAGGGTTTTGCTTCCGAGTTCTTCCAATAAATGGCGTTCACGGTGAAACATCACATGCTCTCAGCATATTTAAGCTGCATATCAATTATTTGCCATACCTTGTCGTAGGCAGCATTTGGATCATCATACCAGTTTCTACTTCATAGCAAACCATCACCCGGAAATTTTTCATGCATAAAACCTCACTATTTCAACAAAAGGTACAAGTTGATCCGCCAGAATAACCTGTTTCGACTACGAAGAACGGAGGCCCGAAACATAGGCTGTCATGACATAGATGTATAAAGCAGATCTGGAAGTGCCAACCTCAGCTGCAACCTACGGTTTGCTCCGTAAAAATTAAGGATAAAAACATAACGTAAGGTACACTCTGGTGAATATTTTGTTGGGCATGGCTTTACACCAAAAAGTCATTTGATTTGAGGTAGCTCTTTAACTGGACCCCAGCTCACTGAATGAGTTGTTGTACCTGAAAAGCCTATTCAAAAAAACCATAAAGAAATTTGAAAATCCTAAATTCTGAGCCAGTCGCCTGTAAGTAACATTCAATATACCGAATCTCCAGTGCCAGCCGGGCTAGCTGCGGCAGTTCAAACCAAGATATACCAAATGTCTCCTCTGCAAAGAAGACAGGGTTTTACGCCCTCCCAGACATGAGAGCAACAACATTTTAAAATTTCGTTCGGCTGTACAACATATTTGACAAGTTCAGGGAAGAATACATAAGGCAAATAACTCTTTTTATTCTGTGAAGCTTCTTCAAAGAAATCAGCCAACTTTAAGTCAAACTGAACAGGCTGAGGGATGAAAGGATGGATAAGGTTGCCTTTTGTATAGACGCACGTTCAGCGAACTGCTAATTAGCCTAGCGTCGTTGGGGGCTGATATTGAAGTTCACTGAGAATGTCGTGCGTCAAAATTCTCATAGCACTTCAGGTTGAATTCAATAGCATCTATATTTTGCGTTAGTACAAAGATTATGATTCATGCTGAGTTAAAATGAAACTAACAAATTTCTGAAAATCGCCCCAATAATGTCCGCTCCTCAGTACATATTCTATTACGCTGTTAAGACGACAAGATTCTACAAATATTTCTCTCGTCAAGTTTTTGCCCAATGATATCGGATTATCTAGTCAAATCAAGCTGTCATATTTTGAGGTTTTGCGCAATCTATAGGCTCTAAACAAGTTAAACAAGCTGGTTTTCTCCAGAGACTTCGTTAAACTGTCCCATTCAACAGGGTCAGTTGGATATGATGACATTTTTATACTGTTCATCCTGTCCATTGGTCGGTTGTTAGTTTTATGTATCTTTCCAGCTCGATGTCCATGAGAGCGCAATTAATGTTATTGCTTGTATTTGGCCATAAAGTTTTATTGCAGCTGTCCCTTGTGCACTATCTAAAGACAGTTTTCAGCACAATATGGATCAACAACAAAATACGACCAAACATTTGCGGTCCACTTTACATACGATGTTATTTTTTCCATCGATCGATTATATTTTGTATTTAACGATGGGTGTGGTAAAACTTTTCAAACAAAAGCCAAAGCGTATAATGGACACCGACGCACAATGGGTAGTTTTCGAACCTTCGCCTTCAACTTCGGGGAAACTGACGCAAAACCATTACCATCCCAGCGTACGCAACGTCAGAAAATAACACAACTATTTATTTTCCTCAAGTTAGTTTCATCCAATCCAAACTGGAGATTCCAGCTTTTATGTGCTCAGTACTCGAGACAGTTGCTCACTTCATTTGTAACCATTTTCTTATTTGACACCCGCAGAAAGTCCGAAACAGCCGTTTTTTGGCAAGAATAAAAAACTCCAGTAAACTCGTTCAAAACCACATGCTAAAAGACTTTTTGGAATATAAAAACACCTTACTATCGGTTATTAGAAGTATATTGGAATCATTTGTATCAAATTCCGGAAACAGTTTTTTTCTGGATTCCTTAGCTGACCACATTATTGATACTGAATAACGTGTTTCAAAGAAAACACCAGCTATCTTCATTATTGTAAAAAATTAAGTTTACATGCCTACGTGAAGGTTTTCATCATTTATCATGGAAGCGGCTGAAGAAAGTCGTTCGGCTCCTGCGTTAGGATTCAAATGCGATCAGTCTGTCTACCTCAGTTTACTTAGTTCATTCTTGATACATATCACAAACAAAAATTGAGTGGATTCTCACAGATTTCTTTTGTCACTAATTAATTCCCGAAGTATGCCAGACCAAACCAATAGTTTATTTCCTTCTTCTTATCGAATAACATCGCTTCTTTCTAGCAACGGATCAGTAAGACGCATAGACATTGACAAACAATCCTCTAATTAGGTAATCAAATGCTGCAGTACACTCCCGATTCTTTTGTTAACATACCTGAATGGAATGAACAGTGCCTGACCCGGAGCCTGCCTGGAGCCTATCTAGTTTATTCTGGTATCTATGTGGACAAGATACCACAGTCCACCATCTACATTGGTCATTCAGGAGCCCCTGATCTACTCATCAAGGTGAAAGATCTTCTGTCCATGCTAAAGCAGTGGTCACTGATGTGTGATAATCACAATAAAGGATACTTCCGCAATCTTTGCGCAATAATCTTTTTTTTCCGAGCATCACGTATAGAGACAGCAATTTTTGTGTTGGCCACCAATTGATCATCGCAAGTGTTGCTCGTTGTCACAGAACATGAAATTGTGTTACAGGAATGCTCCATGCAGCCACTTACGAGGAACAGCTAGCTCTGGAAAGGTTGGATAGAATTGCACCATACCGAGCTGAAAGCAATCAACTGATCTAAAGTAGCCAATCAAACCTCGTCCACTAAGCTTCTACTCCCCGTCGCATTGTCTGACTGGAAATATTACAGATCATAGATCACAGATGGCTAACCCTGCCGTACAGTTAATAACACTCAGGAAAAAGCGTTGGACAATCCAAAGACACTTTAAGGAGTACCAAGGTTTTATTTCAGACATGGAAACTTAGACGCACCTAGCAGAAGCTGGAAGAACGGCAACAACCTGCGCATCTCGTAAATTGGGTTACCGGAGTTTAACCCCCAAAACGTCCCAGTGTGCGCGCTGTTCATGAGCTCTAATAAAACAACACATCAAGTCCGGTGCTCTTCTTTCATGCTAAGGATCCATAGGGATGATTGCACCAGAACAGGCTGTACTTAAACGGAAGTTATGTGGATGCAGAATTCGCCAACCTCGATAGCACGGGTACGTGAATTGGCTCGGGAAAAATGAACGGCCAGAGTAGTACTTTGTGCATTACATCACATTTCGAATTAAACAAATGTCGTTCTTAGTGTACGGCTACGGACAATGCATAACAATCTAAGCAAAAAAGATAGTTGCGTTAGTACTCACTGCGTGCAGCTGGAAAACTCTCAGAAAACTTGCATGTACCACAGTCTGGTCTACTATTTTTATGACTTCCTCTGTAGACCGAATCGTCACTTCATACGAACAACACATACCAGAACATAATCTGTTGTGTTCACTGCTACATATCCTTTGGTTGTGGGGTTGGGTAAATTCTTAACGTCGCGGTCTAATTTGTGGCTCCAAAACCTGGAAAAAATCCGGATATCTGAATTTTCAGGTAATGGTTTTAAACTAATCGGACGCTTGGTCCTGTACTTTACTCATTTCCATCAAAGAAAAAACTCTGTTCAAAAGTTTTGGGTGCATGAATTTACCCGAATACTCAGTCTGGGCAAATGACCTCTCAACAACCAATGTTCACCAGTCAAACAACAATCAATGCAGTCGTAACAAACAATGGTGTGCTCCTTTCGTTTGAGGTGCTTCAATTAAATCTTCACGGTTGGTTAGCGTATGAAAACCGGTATACACGGGAACGATATTCCTTATGAAGAGCTTATATGATCCACTCAGTGCTGACTTCGCATAAGGTCAAAGTTTTTAGACAGACAATCATTGATGTGAATTTCTGTATCTGACAAGATGTAAACCATAAGTCTAACTTAGTTGCTTTTACTGTTAAATGGAATCCAATACAAGAATGACCATAATTACAAGTAAACGCGTTGGTATTTTTATTCATATCGTGTTTCATGCGATTCCCCCACCAAAACAAGTGAAGGCGTCATACTCACTTTCATTCATGTTAATTTATTGATGGATCTACTTACTATTGGCCTCTAAAAGTAAGCCATTAGAGTAAACCTGGTGTTGTACAACAGTTGGTGAACATTCGCGCTATGTAAGCGATTACTGCTCATTTGTGAGCAGTTTTGAAAGTATCGGTCACAGTCAGAGGAAAAAACATCAAACTGGTGAATTTAACACTTGTCACCCCTTGCAAACCTCAATTAGCCGTGAAAATGTGAGTTATTCGATTTTCAGCGTTCGTTTGTCTACTAAACATCCTAAAACTTGAATTAGAAAGTGCATTAATTATTTTAGCGTACTACATGGCTTCGTACTCCATTCATTACGGTGAAAACTGTTTGTCTCACAAATACTTCCAAGGTGCTGCTCTAATGATAAACGAATTTGGTACCTTGTCCTCGTCATCACCGGCGGCACGGCATTGTAGTGAATGACTTAAAAATACCACTTTTCTGGGGCACTTTAGACATATAGAGCCTCTTTGTTCCAACTCTACAGCGCGTTGACCAATTCATCTACAATAAACTGATAGCTCTCTCTCTATTTTTCTACTCTGTGGTCATAAATATCATTGTAACTGCCAACACCATCCAACAACATAGGTACAAACGTACCAAAATCTATTTGATCATCGATGACAGCCATATGGCATACCCATTTTTACATGCTTAGCTTGCCCCACAAATACCTCAACATAAGAGAACAGCCCACAAGCATCTATTTGGTGTTTCGATCTTCATCGGGTGTCAACAAAACTAACACAGCATGAACAGTTGAGGCTTCCGAACAATAAATAACGGCAAACATGAAAAGTGGAGAGTCAGCATTAAAATAAGCCATTCTATTTATTTTGCTAGCCACCTTGTTCTTTACATAGTGAAATAATTAGTGCTACCAATTGACCACAACAACAGAGCAACTGTTTACAGACAAACGGCACCTCGCCCAAAATTGGAGTAAATTGTCTGTCTGCTACACTACTCAGAACAGTGGGTAATCCTTTCAAAGATAGAAAAAGGGTATCAGAACTTTATACGGTTTTATTCATCACATGGAGTAATCAGCTGCTGTAATTGTAAAAACAGTCCTTACATTTGTTGAAAATATTTAATTTTTTACCTTAGTTTCTCTCCCTCTAGCATATTATCCGCGTTACTGCTGACAAATTTCGAGAAAAATATCCATTCTGGTTTTATTCCTCAATTTTTTTAGTGATAAAGCAATTTGTTACCCAAAACGCAGAAGGCATATAAAATGTCTGAATTGTCTGTTAGCCTCAACGGAACAAAAAATAAGAAATTAATATGCTCTAGCTGTTTTAGGGATAAAATACAGCACCAATACATCCCCAGTATTGCTACTACTATTGCTCTGCATCGTGCACATTTGTCTTATCCCTACAAGACGGCAAAGATATTAAATATTCACCAAAGGGGCGGTTCTTTGCGTTTCGTGGTCAAGGCGGGAATTTTTGACGCATAGCGTTCTCCTGTGTTTTGCCTGAAAAGTCAATATTTATAACTCCTTATTTTCTGCAGGTTTGTTTGTCCGGTATGCCGCCGTTCTTAGTGTGTAAATAGCCCTTACTTAGTTGAAATGTGAGAGAACTTGTGGATACCGCGAATGGGTTAGCCTAGGTTCCTAGGTTCAATTACACAGCAAGGAAGTGGCTACACAAACCTACAAAAATGCTATCCTTTCAAATTACACATGTTCAAATGGAGGCAGAGGACTAAAACAACCGTACAGGATGAAACTGCATAACCCTATGTAGGGCTACTTTGCCACAAGTAATCGTCTTCAGTTTGCATCACACGTTTCCTATTAGGACAATGTTGTCTTTTAAGACAGTGCTGGCTGACCAGTCATGAGTATTCTGTTTTTCTGACAAATGCATCTTTGATTATCAAAGAGTCGATTCGCCGGACTGGTAATGTTCAGTAAATTAAGGCACAAACTATGGTTATGAGTAATACAACACCATCAAAGTAGCAAGTACATCAGAATCGACGGTATCATTTTCAGTTATGCTACCTATTTTCAAGCGGGCAAAGCTTAGGAATGAATACCTCACTGTGGCGCTCCAGACAAATTTGAACGAAGGCCTATGGTAGTTTGAGACTATCTTTGCCCAAAAACAGCCCATGTTTTTCTGTATCGACTCGCTCCTTAAAATCAACTATTGTGCAAATGTGTCCACTTTGCAAAC
Organism: Opisthorchis viverrini; assembly: GCF_000715545.1. NCBI lineage: Eukaryota > Metazoa > Platyhelminthes > Trematoda > Opisthorchiida > Opisthorchiidae > Opisthorchis > Opisthorchis viverrini. The sequence goes on from NW_008751779.1 coordinate 433,888, forward strand.
TGCATGCAAGTTGGGTTCAAGTAAAACATAAGATTAACAAAAAACCGGAGAATGCGTCTACGTGAGAAGCACTAAGAGGGGCTGAACGGGTCGCGGACTTTTAAAAAGCTCTCAGTAACCTTGTGAGTAATGTATTCCACCTAGACAACGTGCTGCGATGTCTTGAATTCATGGTGACAGAAACATGGGACTGCATACACGGTGTAGCACTTTTGGTGGAAGAACATCATCAATGTGAGGTTCAGCTAGGATTCAGATGAATCTCCGGTTGAAGCCAAATTTGCCTAAAAGCTAGTGTATCCAGAGTATCACCTTCAGTTATTATCAAATTTATATCTGTGCCTCCTTGATGACACTTAATTTGCTAAAGTGGCCAGATTTCAATGGTTTTCAACCTGAGTTTGGTTTACGCTGTTATCCTATTCTTCTTTTTCGCCGTAACATACCTCACACGCCGTATACTGGTTTGTTTGACAAAGTGACTCAACGTTGTAGTCAAGTTTTCCCAATATCTCTCCCATTGCACACGGCGGGCAGCATCTCCAAACAGGGGTACTGCTTTCCCTAACGACGTTTTGGTTTCATTCAACAAATCAGACCGAAGACAATAGTACAACCGACCCCAGACTCAAATCAGTGAATGAGACCAGTCGGTTTCTCTCCTCTCTGACCAACCATTCTAAATGATGGATAGCCACTTGATGGTCTCAATGGTGGGGGATTTTTACCAAAAGTGGAAATTTGCTTGCCGACACAATGAAAGTGGGAAAAGATTTGGGAACAATGATGTGGAATTAGCTGATTAGATATAGCACGTCTAACCAGAGTGTCTTGATGACCAGTCTCAATTACTCTCTTATATGCTGCCTGTATTGTGCACGTTTGAGCTTGCAACTAACAAACAGGTACTCTCAATTGTCCTGTAAAGATGTATCTCATGCTGGTCCATAAGTGTCGTACACGGTAGGTAACAAGCGAGTGCATTTGTGCGCAGCAGCTGTTCCGTAGGTGATTTATCTTATTCCAGTGGGCTGAATCGCAAGTCAGCTCAATAGTCCCACCAATAAACACATCCACACACACTCGTCACTGCCCGTTAGTCGTAAAATATAACAATACTGTTTTTCCTCTTGGGCTGTGACGAGTACAAACCGGTTAGTACCACTGTGACATGCGGGTTGACGAGATGATATTAGGAAAATCTGAGCTGTATGTGCTTGCCACAGCGAGTAACAGTGAGGTCAAATCTGGGCGAATTTTTACGAAAACTTGAATTCAAGTAATTTTTCGAGCAGATTTGTTCTTTTGTCTGGTCGCCCATAAATCAATACGTGTTTTGATACAGTTTGAGCAAATTGTGCATAAAATGCTTCGCCAAAGATGATCTTTGCGATTAGGAGCAATAAAAGGTGTCAGAGAGCACCAGTTAAGAGAATCGGAAAACGAACTTAACGGTTGAGGGATTTCTTGCAAACGTTTCAAATCTATTTTCGTCTACTGGGTCAGGCACACCAGATACCATCAATTGTTTGCGCTTCACTGTTTTGAAATTTCTCGATAAATTTACTGTCCATAACCTAAAGTTTGGCAACTACTGCAACAGACACCCGAGCTCAACACTGTGTATTTTTCAAACGCATTCTACCGTATTTCATATAAAGGGCTGAAGCATAATTTTTTATTTTTGAAGATGGCCATCTTTACCGGAACACTAGAGAATGCCACCATTTCCCTGGAGAAAACATGTGTGAAATCAGATAGAACGATGCTTTCTCGGTAATTGTACCCAATCTCACTGACCCTCTCCGGGGACTATGTTTTGATTTCTGACTAGATGGACGAAATGGTCTGGACAGCACTAAAACAGTAGTTAGATGTGCAGGCACAATTTGTTTTTGGGGTGAGGAGCTTTTTTTCAGGTACTAGTTGGTAGGTGAAATTTCCTGATCTTCTGGAAGAAACTGGTATATCGCGGGTACCTTTGTTTTGAAGTTTTATTTTTAATCAAAGAAGGCATCTAGTGACAATCGCTTTCAGAGTATCCGAACTAAGAATACAATCTAAATGAAGTGAATGTTCTGTAACTGTAATACATAAACCCACCAAGGCAGGACACCTAATGAAACCGGAATTACGTTAGATGCATTTTAGAAATCGTTTGTTTAGTTTCTCTTCTGCCGGTTAAACTGCTGGCTAAACCGGACAGTTTTGCCACCACTGTCGCTGATTTAGGTAAAATCGTCGATCTTTAGTGATGTGATCAATCGCGAATCAGCAAATCCATCAAATTCCTCTCCTCTATCGGGTCTCTTATCTTCAAAAAATTTTAGCCATGTAGTCAAGTGTCCAGCGCTTTAGTATTTTCGGCAAGCAAAAGAAAAAATTAAAGTAATGACTTATACTGCGACTTGTAAACGGTCCCGTAAATGCCTGTGTAAATGGAATTAAGCATCACGCACCACCCAATAGGAAAAAAATGTATCTTGTTTTTTAATGATATCGAATATTTTATTTAACTACGATGCTATGTATCTTTGTATTCGCCTCACTCATCAGGCTAAAATGCGGAATCATATTCAGAGCGTTTCTTATAAATCCCTCTTATTTGGAATTTTCATTGAATTATGCATCGATTATTCATTTATCTTTGTGCAAATCATCTGACAATGATACTTTTTGCATGTTGCTCACAATTTCTGGTCTAGAGCACTTAATAATGTAGGTATAATATAACACACAGATGGATGCTGACGGTGTCTAACTTGCATATTACTATTTAGAAGAATCGCTATGCAAATTTTAGGAATCAAAAGCAAAAGAATCAAAATTCTGAGGATGTTTTTCGCCAACGCCCCTCATATGGTTGCTGTCGGTGAAGTGACCGTGAAGAAATTGTGTGGCTAATGTTGTGCAAGATGCGTCTGTAACTAAATCAAGAAGGAGGATAAATCACTTCTGTGGAAGACCGGCATATCCAGTGCCTACCCAAAACGCTTTTCTGTAGCATTTATTGCTGCAATGCATCAAATACAAGGAATGTAGGGAAATTTTGCTTTTATCTGAAGGGAAACGAGCCTGTAGCTGACATGAAAGTCTGGATTTAGGACAAGTAAGCAGTGATTAAGGACTATGGATTGTTATTTGGACGCCTAGTAGTAGCTGGTCAAATTTGTCTGCTGTCTACTTGATTTATCAGTTCCTTTTAGTGGCCTACTATTTGCGTTGGCGGGGCAAACTATGCCCTTGGATCAGGTAACTGGTGATCCATCCGTCGTGCTTGGTAATTAACTCGAAAGTTAACTGCCAAGCTTAGTAAACATATCATCAGCCTCCTGACCAACGACGAATTAGGGTACCCGAGTCAGCAATACTTAAACCAACAGCCAGATCAAAGCCTCTGAGAAAGCCTGGAAGAAACTAAAGAACAGTGTAGGCATAGTTGACTCCGGCATACTGATGGAAGGAAGAAGACCTTTGCCGCAGAGTTATTTATTTGAAACATCAGCTGAACTGTTACAGACTATGGGACAGGGAAGCAAAACTCTCATATGCATCTTGCTTATAAAAACTGAATATCTGTCTTCTCGAACGCGTCTTTCTTGAATTTCTTGGATACTCTTTGACTATCACTCAAATGTAAACATATGTTATAAGGCTATTCCACAAATTCCGTAATGAATCTAACTTTTCAATAGACGTGAAGCGGATTTGTGGGAAAACCATATGCTACTTGCATGCTTTATTAGAAGTATACACCGTCGCACTATTGCTGGAATAAAAGGATTAAGCCCTTGTTAAAAAGAACCGAATGCAATCTGGACATCTTATTCTGAGTGAATTTGCTCAAACAAATTTCAAATGTTTTGTCTAGCACCTGGATGGTCTTTATCAAGATCTATAAGCTCATTCCATGCGCTCAATTACAAAGCAGTGCATCTGACTACCTTGGCCCCGCTCACATAACATCCGTTTTTGCAGGTACATGTCTTTGTTCGTTCTCGTTGTTTAGTCTTTTTTATAGGCCATTTGCATATTTGGATATTTCAGCCAGGAAAAGGTAATGAAACATGTACGTATGTATTCTTGAGGTGTTATTGCGATAAATTACGTACCCTCAGATGCTTCTGATTGCAGTACAAACTACTCAATAAACGAAACAAGCGGACTTTGGTGCATTTTGTTTTGGTATCTTATCCCCCGACAGACGTTAACGATTCGCTTACTCTATGTTACCGCGATCAAAATGAAGCAAACCACACGCGATAAAAGAACCGAGTTGAAGGATCCAGGTATTATGTGTGACTAGTACTTAGAGTGAAACCAAAGAGACCCCGCTTTAACTTGAACTTACAATTTTGCACGACCACACGTTATGTTAGAATCCCCTTCTAATGCTGCCGTAATGGAATTAGTCAACATACAGACACACAAAACTCAAACGCATCCTATGCCGCGGACATGCGTTTTGTCCCCTCTTTTTAAATACGGGGTTCAGTCAAGCGGAAATGATGTTCCGCTTTTGTTTGTAAAATAGAAAGCATAGTTCCCACCGGTGAAGAAAAAATGCGTCCCACCCTAATGACTATACGAAATCACCATCGACCGCCGGAAATGGATTGGGCGAGGCAAAACCAGTGCGTGAGATCTTTAAACAACCGCCTTGCTGTATTTATCATGAAGTACGTTGATTCTCTTCTCATTCTGTTTTCTGGGCTATTGGCATTGTTCAAAATGAACATGTCTATCATCGGCAACGAGCACTAAATCTTTCAGTCTGGAGAATAGTTCACAGCAGCTAGAGGACAGTCAACCTTTCTAGCATTCTCACGACATTTGAAGTCATGAATCTTCTTCTGATAAATATTTATGCATTGTTTTGTGTGTGTTTTAATTAAATTTAGGTTCACTGATCTGAACCCTACATAAATGTTGTAATACATCTTGTGTTTGAACTCTGCGTTAAACGCTCTCCCGTCGGATTTCCTGTGGACCATACAAAATATCAGCACCAAAAGTGGTAATTAAATATAAATGTAAGTACTCGATATGCTTCTGATTTAGCTTGAATGATAGTCACTTAGAAAAGACTAAACGATCGACGAAGCGTGCCATTATTATAATCAATTTGGAGTATCCAAATAACTGGACCACTATGGCATACTTGCTCTATGAGTAAGCTATGCATGTTTCACCTTAATTCAAAACACAAAATGCAAACAGCTGTGGCGCTCCAAACGTCTACTGGAATGCACTATGTTACTTCAGTTTTAGTATACCACCTACCGCACTGTTCTTCCGGATCTTATCATTTTTTCGACATGCGATGCTTATCACGCGAACAAAAGCTGGGTCAACTAAGTACTCTCGGAAAATCTCTAAGTTTGATTAATTTAAAAAAGTAACCTAAACTGACACTGCCAAAAACCCCATACTGACAATAGGTAAACAGAGCAGAGGATCAGGTGTATTGGTTATCATCAGCTGAACTCATATACGATTCTAGCAAACGCCGTATACACACTATAGATTGTGCGATGCAGCTATCGAAGCGCCTGGTCATTATGCTAAGAAAAAATTTACAGGCTTCGAAAAGGTGGAGCGGTGGCCGAATATTCGCTTATCTCACTGGATACACCTTCATTTTTATTGCATTATGAGTAGCCTGTTAGGTGTTTTCATAAGTACCAGCCGACAATAACTTAGTGAATTCCTGTAGGTTAGGTAAGCGATTCCAACTTATTGCTACAAATTCGATACAGTCTTTTTCAATCGATGTATTGAGTGTCTTGGCGTTTAGCACTTCACTTTTCATGACCGGTGTTTCTTTATTTTAAGTGCTGACGTAATCAAAGCTGATAAACTGGTGGCGTTACTGGTTTTGCCGGGTACTTATTTAGGCAAAATGACTGGTCCTTCATCGACCGATTTGATTCAGCATCTCACTCTTCAATCTAATACTATTTTAATTTATTAAAATCAATATATTTTATGAGGTATATTCTCGTGATCTATATTCTGAGATTTATACAACTCACAGAATGACTCAATCAAATTCGATTAACCTTCTCAAAAGTCCACACTCGGGGATTTACCGGCTCAGCTTTTGTCTCTGAACAATTAATTATTTATTGTTCTATCCACACTGATTAGGATAACTTCATACTACCAGATTTTTAGGTGAGCTTTTGTGGTCAACCTGACGGAAAGAAATTGATGAGTCATACGCCGATCCTTGAAAAAGGATCTCGGAAGCGTGAATAAACTGCAGAGCCTACATTCCTAGTGGAAAATAATATGGCCAAGAATGGATAAAAGCGCACTCGAAATAACCAGCCTTTCTGACGAATTACCCACTCTGGCACCATCAGGCTCTAGGGTCTAAAATGTAATACGGATTCCTCCGCACAACAGCGCGAAAAAAATGCCAGCGAATAGTTCATGAAATGAGAAGTGTATCTGAAAATAGATCAACTCACCTGTCCGTTGGATGAGCTATCCGCGTCTTTTGCGGTTAATTCCAAGATGATCGCCCCACGCAGTACACTCTCATTGATGACAACAGAGTACTCCGGTTGCAGGAACTCAGGTGCATTATCATTCTCATCGCGGACGGTTATTTGAACGTTTAATTGACCAACACGTGCCTTAGGTAAACCGTTGTCCTGAGCAAAAACAACAAGATTGTATTCCTTTGTGGTTTCCCAGTCAAGTGCAGCCGTAAGAACAAGTCTTAGGGGGTTACCTTCTAGTCTGAAAGTTGGTGGCTGTTGTGTGGCTGTTGATGCCGGGATTGTGTTATGTAAGATACCATACTGCGGGCCTCCTCTTAGTTCTTGACTGTTTTCATATAGCCGGTATAAAACAGTGCCGTTTCTACCACTGTCAGGATCAAATGCTGTGGGTAATTCAATAGAAGTTGTTCCTGGAATGGCACTCACTTCACCCAACTCAAGCATTAGGCGCGATTGTGGAAACGTCGGAGCGTGATCATTAATGTCTTCAATCTCTATACGAACAGTGAGCAGCCCTGGATCTTCTATTATCTTGATTTTTTTGCCTTCTTTGTCCGGGGAGACTTCTCGAAACCGGTATGCCAGTTTGATATCGATTACGCAAGGCACATCACTGCCTTGAGTGCCATGAACATAATTCTGCTCATTTTGTGCATACACATCAGCATCAAATAAAGGTGAGGTTTCAAGGTTTTCAGCAGATTCAGTACGTTTGACTATGTTTATTGCGCTCACAGAAGGACAGATAGTTTCTCTGTCGGGAGGGGATGCAACTCGGAGAATGCCACTAGCAGAATCCAGAGCAAATAATTGTACAGCTCGATCTCGCCAGTTGGTAATGGTCAAGTCGAGCTTAATTGTATCTGAGAGAATTTGAGTTTGTCTCTCGGGAAGCAGTTTTGGAAAATCTTTGGCAACGTTACCGACAAGCGTCCCTCGAGTGGACTCTTCTACGACTTTGTAAAACAAAGCCTCTCTGTTTACGCTGATCCTCCGTTCACGTTGTACACTTTCTGGTGGAATGTGAATCGGGCTAACAGTTGGAATGGATGCACATACTGTGGCAAGTGTCAAAAACAAAATTTTGGTATCCATAGAGACAGGGAGCAAAGAAGCCGGTAGGATGTGCATTGCTTGACAAAGGCGGTTACTCCTGATAAGTGCTTGTGGATTTTATCTGAAATGAAAAGAATCACAGTACAGTGTGTTAGAAACAAACTAACACGTTTACACTAGATTTGCTTCTTGTCGCTCAGGTTGTTTCATTTGGAATCTGTAACTGTGTACTGGGTTTTTGAGTATTTCTTTAGGTCACAGCACTTGTCTAGTGTTATTATACTAACTTCAATTTCAACCACTTTTCCAGTTAAGGAATGATTAGTCTAGTTTGTCGGCATCAAGCAAGGTGACCAAAGTCCAGTTTTCTTCGCAGAGTACTTATCAACAGTCAGTGTCCTGGACCGCAGCTGGCCGTCAACCCCTCAACACTACTCCACTAAAGCACTGTAATGCTCCAAATACCCCATATAGAAATGAGGCAAAAACTTGCATTTATGTGGTGACTGCTTTCTGATCCTCTACAAAACAAAGAAACAGAGGTCACTTGCGTCATTTGAAACCACTTACCTAAAGACGTGGATGAAAAAGACATTCTTATTAGGCAACACTCGTTGGTAAAATTCTGGTCCATACTTTGGTTGTGGTGTACGCGAAAAAATTCTTCTCTCTCAATGGTCTGATCAACAATTTGATGAATGTTCCACACGGTTGGATGGAGCTAACACGAAGAATTTGACCGTGAAACATATTCTGCTGTGCAACTTTGGCACAATCAGGTCACGTTTTTAGTTCACTCACTCCAATCTTTCCGAGACCAGTGAAATTTTCAGGTTTGATATTTTGGCCTAGCGCTCGTAAAAAAGGCAATTTAAGGCTTTGAATTTTCGGAAATATTCAGAAATGTTGCATCGTAAATTTTTAGCGATCGTCTCACAGCTTGATGCACTAAAACCAGATTTATTTTATTAAACTCGGAGCTGATATTTTATGTAGCTCATTGGCTAATACACTGAGAAGCGTCCAGTGAATAGTGAGCCTACTCAAAGTTGTATAAGTTGGCACAAGGTAGTTACTAAGCTCTAAACACAATCAAAATGGCAGTAGGTGTCGACGAAAACAAGAAATAAAAGGGCGAAAGTTTTAGGAGGCAGTGTGAACTTCCGGAGATATCATATTCATTGTCTTATTTTGGCGCATAAATAGAACACAACCCGAAATACATTCCAGCAAACCCAATATGTCTCAAATGAACATTAATTCACACAATTACGAAACTAATTTTTTAGGAAAACCTTAGGCCCTTATAAGAACGGAGTAAAGATGCCGTAATCTAATGTGTATTTCCAAAAATAACTTAAACCTTGAATTAACTTCTTGAACTTAGATCTTTCACTCTATAAGCAGGCTCAAGGATGTCAGTTGTGTTCGAATTTGGTTAAAACCAGGTGAAGTTCAACGTTTTATAACACTGCAAATTTTTGAAGTAATAATTTCTCAGCTAGAGAAAGCACCGAATTTCTGTAACAACTTAGCTTGTTTACCCGAAAAGCAAGATCAAAATGGTTTTAGCCGGGTGAGGTGATGATTTTTAAGAAAATGAATCAAGCAACCTCAATAGAGTCAAAAAAGACATATTGGTGGACCATCACATGTGGTTGTCGTTTGAAAGCTTTCTGCGGTTCAAAAGAATTGTCATTATTAACAACTGTCTCAAGGTAGAATTTCGTCGACCGACGTTTGAATAAATCCGTGGAAATTTAGTTGCAAGTTGTTGTTGACGGAGATCCTGGCCTGTTCTAAGCAAAAATATCTCATAAAAACTTAACAGCAAATTTGAATCATGATCGTAATTATCCCAATCAAAATAAACTATCACATTCATCCAATCTTCAGAAAACGAGTTTTCAAATAGTCATTAGTCCGCATCTTTCTCTTATACTAAACCAGAATGACCTCATAGGTGGCACAATTCACAAAACTTGAGCCCAGTGGACAATGCTCTTGGTTATGAAGAGTTTAGCCAAATATTGATGAAGCTCATAGTCTGAGTAACAAGCGGGTTCATTACGACCATTTTGTGTAGTAGTTGTCCACGCTTGTTTCGCAAACACAGCTCCATATTTATCGAGATTGACTTTTGGAAACGATCCTTGCATTTCTGCAAAAATTCATTGCAGAAACTACTACCGGTTCTGCCCTAGGGTACTTTTCCTGCCAGCTGATTTGGACCAAATAACATTTCTTTAATCGTTGAAGATAATTTAATTTTGAACAAGTCCTCGGCTGAAAAGCTTGAGAAGTTGGTAACAGCTTTGTGAGGAATCTTTGTACAAGCAATAATTTATCCATCTTCAATAAGAGCTTGCGATTCAGAAATCATTTAATTGATATTCAGCAAGCGTTCGAACGATGAGAGCACTTTTAAAAGATAATTGAGAACCGCATCATCCCAAACAACGTTGGTTGTTCCAAAGAGCCTATCAAGCAAAATAACTTTTTCGCTCGGTGTAGCCGTGCTGCTGAAATACTGGATTTATCAGCGGATTCGGTCAAACCAGAGAGAGTGGAAAACTAAAGATATGATGAACTAAACCTCAAAGCCTTGTTTTTTCTGTACTCAGTGTAATAAAAAAACGTTTTTGACCCTTTATTATTTAAAGAACTGTGTGATAAAACGCCCTGGTGGAAGAAAAAACAATATTCCCGGATGCTGGTAAATTACTCTCCCAGTATACGGTTCCAGACAAACCGACGTTATCTTAAATGACATGCTTGTACAACACGTGAAACAAAAGACAACCAGAAAAAATAACTAAACTCCAGTTTCGTGAATAAACTTCAAATTATTGAGTTATTACATGGTCAATATAAAACGTGTGTACAGTAGACCTTGTTTATTCACTTTCAATTGCCTTGGTCTCATAACACGTTTTTGAGCAACCGGCATACATGTCACATCCGATCTGCTCTCTAAAAAAAGTCTTCAACACTGCAGACGTCGAATGTCACCGGATTATTAGTAGCAGGATTCACTTTTCTGTTGAACAACCTGTGGATACAGTTGTTTTTTTACAAAGGCGGATCTCATTGGGTATATAAGGACTAGCGACAGGATAGACCTCGTTTTTTGCTTTAGGTTCACGACTCTATTAGTCAGACTAATTCATTTGATGGATTCGCTACTGATGATATGTAATACAAAGCAAGGTCATCCTGCGTTAAAAGGCGTGAAAGCCTGTTTGTCCCGGTTGAACCACAAGCACTTTACAAGGTCCGTACCCGTAACCATTCGAGTGGAAGTTGCACATTGTTCTGATCATATAAGTTTCGATCTACCACTTAGCACCCACCAAATAAATTGCCGAATTCCAGCTGTGGCCAGACATCAATAATCAAAATACCGAGAGGAACGAAAACCTTATGTTGCTGGCACGTTGAAGAGAGCACATACCAACAATTGAGTCGTGTTTCTTGTTTAGTGCCTAAAGTATGCAATCAGATTTTACATCCCTGAAATATCAATTGGATCCCTTCATGGAAAATTCAACAGCGCACTGGTTGACTATGGGACCTTATGAATGACAGAGACTTGGGCATAAAATACTGTTAGTACGGTCAATATCTGGAACAACTACTTCATAAGGAACCCTGAGTATGTCAATAATAATTGTCCTGTTTTTTCATGTCCCACGCTCTCAAATATGTTTATCCCTTAGTTCAAGTACATACGCTGTTTCTCACAAACTTTGAATATGCTCTGCAAAACCTCTGATGTAAAATTCTATACCTCGAAGATTTGTCTTCCCTCGACTGCCTTCGTCTTTAAGTTGTGGATAGTTTTGGATGACACCAGCGAGTTCTATACAATGTAGCTTTTACTTTGAGCAGAAGTGTTGCGGAGAACAACCGGCAACGCTGACTGTAGCGACGCGTCCGTGGGCCACACATGTCGGCTCATCGTCTGTCGAGGCTTGAACGTTCGTTTATTTATTTAAATGTTATGAATTCAAAAGTTGCGTAAAAACCCAGAGTTAAATAAAAATCACCAAAATAAATGTAAATCTGCAGACACCTAGATATTTACTGTTGGCAGTTCACGATATTGTAACTGGTCACTCACCTAGAAAATGTGTTTTTATTGAACTGATAGGGACAACCGAGGACTTTCAAGCACCTTCCTTGTATCCTGTTTACTTCGAGCGCCACAGGACACTTGATGCCACTTTTCATCGAGATTACGTTATTAAAAGGCCACCTCCAAGTAATAACATTAGTTCTTTTCAGATAAAGCTCCACAGAAGGACTCTCTACTATACAGAATTTCAATACCTGGATCGAATAGTTTTCACAATATGTAGATGATTGTACTTTCAAGTCACTAATTGCAACTGTCTCGTCCCACCTTCAGGGCGTGCTTTCTGCCAAAGTACAAAAAACTAATGGTTACCCCCGGTTAATTTCATAGAGTGTCTAGTTTAAAGTACAAAATATATTGACCAACGTTTGATATTTTTTCAAGAACTGTCACATAAAAACGGATGAGAGCTTGGTCGCTTTGATTTTAACTCAAACATAATAGCTTTTATCAAAAATCAGTACAAATATGGATTTGTTAGTGTACATTTGATGGGTATGATGATGACGGGTATGTGCATTTTTCTTGCAGTTTCTTACCTGAGAAATTACTTCTGTACAAGTCAACTGGCTTGTATAACCGCCATCTTCATGTACAAGCTATCCAATGGTTCTAATTGCGCATCTGCAAGCACATCTCACTGCATCCTCTGACCCAAACTGTCTCCGGTTATCTGCTCAAATAGCGGTGGTAATACAAGTGAACATTCACGAACCAAAGTACCTTCTGTATGCGGCTAGTGCAAAAGGTTAAATGTTAAAAATGTCAGCGTACACGGTGCTTTTCAATAATGATAGGTTTTCGTTGGCCCAAGAAACACAGAATACCGCGATAGATCTCATAAGTATTGCAGTTCACTAAGTTTATCTATTTAATTTTTTTTAATTTAATAGATTGTTTACTTACCCGCGCTGCTTGCCAATCAACAACTTACTGAAGATGTTGCCTGGATTGATGAGAAAGCTCCTGTAAGAAAACTGCACATCTCAGACGTACTACAATTCCTTTCAGTCTTCTAGAAAAAATGTTTTGAAGTCACACACAAGGGTAAACAAGGCCATTCCCATTGTTTGGGTTATCGTTACCCATCCTAATACTTCTTGAATCTTGGTTGCTACAGGGCAGTGCCGTAAAAAATTTTCTTCATCATTTTTAACCTACTTTAATTGTTAATGTTACAATAAGAGTCATCCGGTGCACATAACGGAAAAAATACTCCCACTGCACCTGTTTGTTTATATTCTTTCCACTTCAGTAACATGAATCGCATGAGCGTAGAAGACAAACTTTGAGGTAAGATAATCAACTTGGCTGTGCAGCTGGGTTTCACTTGGCTGGACTTATTGTTGTTCTTTTCGTGCATCCACATTAGATACTTGTTTTGTTTTGCATGGCGCTTTATTGTAGTGGTCAAAATGTAGTGCCTGGAAAACAATACGTGTTGCTCTAGTTGTTCATTGTCCTCAGCCTGGGAGAACGTTTTAGAACTGGTCACGCCTGCAAGGAGTTAACCAGAATTATTGAAGTACACGCAGGTGAATTGCTAGTCTGCAAATCGCTGATGCCGATTTCCACGAAAAAATGGTTTTCTATACACCAAAATTCATCCTTCAGTCAAGGGTTTACCTAAACTTCCGAACAGTTTGAAAAGAAGACGCATCAGTTTAACGCCAAAGTCCTTTTATAAGAAATTTCACTACCACAACTTGCTGTGAGTTTGTTTTTATGTGGGTCCATTAAACTGGTGGATCCCACGCGACCATCATCTTATGGGGATCCATGAACGTAATGAGTAGATATTGGAGCTTTATTACTGAATTTCAGTTCGTATGCTAATGCAGCCTCGGACGAAGTCTGAGAAGTACCATAAGGCTGTTTCCTCCTGTTAAAACTTAGCAAAAATGTAAAGCTCAAGAGTTAGAGTGTGCAGTCTGTCAGACATAGAAAATCTCAACTACGCACATGTAATAAAAACATGGCATGTTTCATTCAAAAGCGGCAAAGCGGACGTCACACGTCCACAATTAGTTAACTTTGGGCGGAGGACTTTCGCCTGTTTGAATAGTTTTAATTTTGAGCAGATTCTTTCTATCTAGTGTGTATTACAGGACAATTCTAACAGGCTCGCATTGAGATTACAGGAAAATACTCATCGGGATTGCAAGCTTTTTATTGTAACTTCTTCTAAATTGATCTCCTGTAACTCCGATGGTTGAAGAATGTCTTCCGTTTGGTCCACCACAAACGTACGAAAGGCGTGAGCTACCGTCCTGCAAATTGTATTCATAGACCGGCAGTCCAAATCAAGGGGTTTGTTGTCCCTGTCCAGGAAGTATCCTTGATTCTTAGCAGGTGTTCGCGCAAAGTAGTGACCACAATAAACTCTGGCGAGCGAAATATATTACAAAACCGATCCAACTAGCATTACCTGATGTATGTTCATCGGGACATGTTTTTAAGGTCCACAACATCGAGCGCAACTCGGTTCAGCGCTGAAATTATCTGCAAATTCTACGTCGATAACATAATTCTTGTCACTGTCCTCATTTCTGGTTTTCTGGTTTGGCGGACAAGCCTGACGGATCAGTCCGTTGTGTATATGCTCTATCCGTTCGATATTCTGTCTAAACTTTGCGCACCCGGTTCGCCTCTCACAGTTTCGGCAACCAGAGCGAGTGGCTTCTGTGTCAACAGGTTTTTAAACAATCTTCTACTGACACGATTTTGTAAGTAGCATTTAACAGGTTACTGCAATTCAAGGCTATCTAGTGTGGTCGCAATCCTAAAGTTGTACAAACAATCGCCAAAAGCAATACAGATGTACTAATCTCTCGCGTTTTGCCCGATCATAACGCGGTAATATCGTGGATGATTTCTGCATACCGAAAAATGTATGATGTCTACTTCAAAGAATGTTCGCCTTATATCTGAACCACTGCACTTATCTAACTGGCCGGGACCTTGAATACAGTCGCATTGTTCTTCGACTCTTTTGTATATGTAGCACTTCCGTTCGGCCTTCCATTCAGCAACGCGCGAAACGCGCATTTTCGACTAGGTTCGTGGTTTAACTAAATTCTGTTTCAAACCATTGTTTCGTAGGTGTTAAAAGAATATCTATTCAACACGCAGGCGACCCTCCATTTAGCTGACTTTCGCACACCGTGCACGCAGGCTACAAGTAATAAATGGCTTAAGAGTGTTGGAAAAATCCATTAAACATTCTTTCTAAGAAAACTAAAGAATTTTGGAGTCTGTTTACTTTCCGTTCGAAAGACTGATCCATTAGTTGAACGCAGCAGGCCGGTTGTTTTGCATCGAAACTCACTTAAGATTGTGCGCTTTCTTAAATAAACGTAAATTCTGCTCGGTTTATGATGGAGCCAGAGAATGGCAAAAATATTGTTGCAAGGCATTAGTTGTTTACGCTTTTTGAAAGCAGCCCCAATTCCTTACTGTACTACTCGCTTGCTATCAAGGCCGAAATTAGGAGAAAAAACCTGAAGCTGCTGAACCAAGCGCCTACCCGTTGATTTTACATCAACAATACACTGACCAACCGTGTTTGTACGCAATATAAGACCCTTATTCTCAAGAACTTATTATAGTTCATCGCACAGTACTATCCGTCTATTAGAACACTATTTTCTAGTCAAATCCCAAACAAGGAAACAGAATTAGAATTTTCTTATACTGCTTACCCTTAACGTAGTCTTCTACACATGCACAGGGTTGTGGTCATTTCAAGCTCAACCTCTCAGCATCTTCACGATGAATCACCGGTGTCTCGCGAAGATCATAAACTGTTTGGTCTCCCCATTCAACATGCGTCGGATCGGTCGAAAGTAGGTACAAAACAAATTCCACATCCAGCAGAATTTGAAGCAGTTTGGTCAGTCTACCTGTGTCTTCCGGTAAGTAATGGCCCAAAACTCCTGCTATATAGTGTGGAATCCGATCCACTAATTTCTACTTTGTCAGTCCAAACATCAAAGTAGACGTTCTTGACGGAGCCTCGCTTAACCTCAGATAGCAACCTCACTAAGAAATGCAGCATTATCCAAACTCTTCTGGCACTGTCATTGCCAAATAATCGATTCAGACTTTTCCGAGACAGTGCACATTTCTCAATAAAACCTCCAGCATCCAAGCTGCTACTAGATTTTCACTTTTTTCAAAAGTCACTAGTCTGAATAATAGAACAACAGTCCCTCTAATGTAATGCATTTATTTCAAAGGATGTTTAACTAGAGGATGGAGCATTTCGTTTTCTACTGGATTCAAACAGGTCAGACATTCAACGTTTTTCAGGCACGTATTATTTGCAATAAATTTGTGATAAATATGCCGAATTAGCAGAATAAGCTTGCATGACAATCATCAGCATCTGCCATTTAGTTTATGCTAGTCTTGTGTTACATAAAAAACCTCACACTTCAACCTTGGACAGATGAGCTAGAAATGATAATGAATCAAGAAGAGTTGTTTGTGTTTTCAAATATAGCTTTTTTCCAGCTTGTTAAACAGGACAATGAACCGGATTTCTTATTCTCAGTGCCAGGTAAAACTTCATTCAGCTTTACACCACTGCGTAGAAACGTTAGCCTTCGAACAAGGCACCGTGTACACTGCGACCATCCGGCTAGTGCCAACCTACGTCTGTAAAACCTGGCTTGGCTTATCAATCTTCGAAACATTCGACCAGCGAATAATATTGTACCCAGACCTCGATACGAATCACTGCGCCTGGGTAGCATTGGCCCGGGCTATTCGTGGAATAGACTCGTTATTTTCTGATAGAGGTCGCCCTAAACAAAAGTAAATTAAGTCTCATGAATGCTTTCATTTGCATGAAAATGTGGTCTTCACTCAAGACTCAATTAAGCCTCTTTTTTAATGGTTCTCTTTAAACGAATGGGCACCAAGGTGGGCGAAACCGATTGTGGGCTCTTGAATAGTTCCAGCAAACCTATGAGTAGTTTGTTAGGTTTGGACCAGTTAAATTCTAGTCCTAGGACGTCTAACCTCTAACTGAACTATGGCAGACTCCTAGGAATCCCTTCTGTGCAGCTCAGGTCAACTTATTTAACCACTCTGTTCAAATAGCGGGATTTCGCTGGAAGGGTGCAAGCTTGCCTCAACTGAGCAACTGACGCCATGACCCCATGACCACGAACCATAAATACACAACAAGATATTCCTTTGTAATATCTTCACCCGTTGAGTATATCCAGAATTTCGGAGAGTAAAATGCCCTAGGACTCAGTTTACTTGGGAGGAATGAAAAAATTAGCTGTCATGCGCCAGCTTATTTTTTCGAGGAGTTCCCACTAATGGACTTCTGCACCTCGTCAGAAAAACTAAAAAACATGTCACAAAATTGAAGGTGTCACTACGTGTTTATTTATTTGTCGACAGTAAATCAAGTGTTTAAGAAAAAGCCGGCAGCCTCATGGATGATCAAAATCTATGTTGGTAAATTTTTGTGGTGAAGCTATGAATTGATTTCTGGCTTAGTTCCACGATTCTACTAGCGCATAATAAGGATCACGGCTAACGTAAAGCAAAGTGGTTGTGTTGGAAAATTCATCGCAAACTTCTTGAATGTCATTATAAATTATGAAATTTAGTCAGTTTTAGAAGTCAGAAGTAGGATGTAGCAGAGCTTTGAATGAAAATTTCAAGTGCATGAAAGTGGATTTCAACCAGTAACCTCCCGCATACTGGATGTGCGCTCCACCGGCCAAGCTACCGAGAGCGGCTGCACTCAAGCCTTACGGATAATTTGTCAACCATCTGCCTAGCAGACCAAAATCTGATATCACTCATTGTCGTTAGTGAACCCCTTGCTTATTTTCAAGTAGCAATTTTTAGGGTTTTGTTTACGTTTATTGTGAAGTTCCCATCCCCGTGAAATAATGCTTGAGTGCCCGGGTAGTATATCAGCAACCGTGTTTTTCAATGCTACGTGCTGAGCAAAACTTCCGCCTTACTCTTTCCAACACGATGTCCACTCATCTTGTTCAACTCATCTTGCTTTAACTAAACAGACACCACATAACTATTATCCACATCACGTAATTAACCATTTTGACAGACACAATGCTGACTGATCACAGAGACATTACCGGTCAGATTTTTCCTTCATTCACCTCACCCTCCACCACCTCAGTCCTAGAGATGGGCGTCAGTCGTCAATCTCGTTTGTTTATGTACGGTTATTTCACATAGGGCGAAAAGGCAAACATTGTTAACGTTGACGAAATCAACTTGCCCATCACTCGAGTCACAGAAGCAGGAGCTGATGGTAAATGATAAATTATTCAGCCCGTTTGCGTGACCTTGTCTGTAGGGTGAACCTGTTTAAATGGTGACAGTGCTTCCCGATTGACAAGAAATTTCTGCTTGCTGACTCATCAATAATTTATAATCCATCTACTAAGGAAGACAGGGAGAATGGTTCTCCATGCTTGTCTAATAAGCAACACTGCACTGTTCGGTGTGCATAAGTCGTCGTGCATGAGTGCGTAGAAAACGTGAGAACCGGGGCTTTTCGTTTTCCTTCCACACACCTAGACACCAAGCTACATCTATTCTCGATTGCTGAAATGTGGTAGAACGTCGCTGCTTTTGAAGCATCATAGAGTAATAGAAAATTCTCAGGTTGAAAACTACATTGCTTGCCTCGTACATCAATGTACTGGGCTGTTTTCAAGGAAACCAGTCAACATTTCACAAAATAATTAGTAGAAATGTTGAATGGGATCAGTCAAAGAGAGATTTATCAGACCATATCAATCCGTCCAAAAAAAACTGTTGAAGTAGAATCCAGATGATATTTCTGTTGAGGCTACTATTGGATGCAGAGTTGGTAGTATGATGAGCTAATCATAAGATTTATTTGGTGGAATTGGCGGGAATTTTCGAAGGAAACTTTCCGCGATCAACCACTCATATCCAGTCAGGATAGGTTACGTGATAGACTTCGAGGTTCTACAATCCCACAACTCAAAATGCAAAGCCTGCAGCTTAGCAGACCCCCTCCGAAAATCATCGGAATTAGGAAAAGCGCGGAAATGGATGGCATTCCTGACAAAACTTTGCTAAGTGTANTAAGTGTACTGGAGGACTATTTCAACTATCTGGCCGTATTAGTGAATGTATGATCTTTAGTTCTGGAATCAAAATGCACGAAATTCTGTGAGTGATGTGGAATACGGACAGCGGATTCTCAAGTGCATTGGGTTTAATAATGAATTAAATCCCAGATAGTATCGCACCAGCTAGGCCCTCAAGGATGTGTCACAAGAAGAGTGTCTGTGGCCCTTTTTGATTCATCATAACTTTGTCTACTGAATGAACAGTCAACAATGACCAGGCCAACATTAGACCCAGTATAGTGTTTCTCTACTAGACAAGACGTTAAACGGTGTGGAATATCCAACTGGTCGGTTTTTGATCAAGTAGCTGATGATCTGTTCGCCGAGCCTGGCAATTGGCTTGCAAACTTTTCGTCAGTGCGCACTGACGATGTCTCCTCGAATGGTGACAAAACGTTTACAAGCCAATTGCCAAGCTCGGCGAACAGATCAACAGCCATCTGATCAAATAAACTCACCCACCAATATTTCACCACAAAACCAATATCCAACTGATACTAGCATGAAGCTGTACACTAATGATGAAGTATTTGCGTGGCGTTAGACCTAGTGTTCAAGCTCCACCCCCACATTTGATGAAAGGTGAACGTTACTGAGAAAATTGTGGAACCGCTTAGCAATGTGAAGATGAGATAGTTGCTTCTCTGTCTGCTTAGTTTGTGTTTTCTAAGTAATAACTTTGCACCAAAGAATACTACTCCTTCAGCAGTAGAACATTCACGGAATCTTTAAGATACAGCAAGGTCGGTCTGCGTTACCAACTTTTGTATTCCCGTTCAATCGGGTTTGCTGGAGTTTTGTTTTGCTTTTTTTCGTCGTCGCCACACCGCTTTTCCGACTCAGCTATTTTGATAGTAAATATGCACTACTTTCGGGAAATCTACATTCCTGTCTTCCATATCTTGGGCAACTAACAGGACAAGTAGAGAAATACACTACAAATCTCATCCAGTCCTATTTAAACTGCCTTCAGGATTCGTTGCCATAAAGGAGTTTGATCACATCTGTTTTGGTTCACTCGATCACCTGTTAATATGTCATTCTTTGGCAACCGGACCATCTATTGCCGCCTAACCAACTAACATACAAATGCAATTGCCCATTCATATATTTGCGGATGACTCACAAGCGACATATTCTCCCTGAACACGAAACTAACAGGGGCATCAGTTTTGAGTTTGTTTTATGACTTAGACCAATCACGGTTATTCCATTCTGTTCAGGCGAGTTCCTTATCATATTTAGAATGGCATGCCACTCTGAAGAAGTGGCATAAAGAACTATGTTAACTAATGGGCGTAAGAAAGTTCATTTACATTATTCGGCTGCCCTTGTTCAAGCGTTATACCAACTCGAGAACTACACCAAATTGAACTGTGTTGGTTGCTCATACTGAAGCCAGAAATTCCTTGACTTGTGTTTATTGCTGGAAATATGAAGCATTATATATATATATATATATATATATATATTCGCAAAATCCTAGTTAGAAGAGAACTGAAAGTTACTTCTCCCCTGTCTGCAACTTGCAGCCTTGGGAGCCTACCCATCATTTATCTTTTAGCGCAAAGCTCTTAACAGCAATCTATAATCGTTCTGCTAGAAACAAGTTTTGGTGTGAAATTCGCTCCACCAGCTTTATTTAATATCGGACTCTGCAGCTGCGTAATTCACTGCTGCATTGTACTACCACAGCTAAAGTTACTTTGCAACATGTAGGCATGGCACCTACAACGCAAGCCCATTTTTTAGAAGCTGAAAATTTGCCAATGACTATTTTTTATGTAATTTGCATGAGGCTACTAGACATTCGTTACATTTTGACCTTTTTATTTCATTCAACGTGAAAATGAAATTATTTTTGAAAATGTCAAATTAGACTGACTCAAGGAAATTGAAGCCCAACAATTAAACTTCCTGAACGCAAGATGTTCTCTTTGACAGCGTTTGAAAGCTGTAGTTCACTACGTAGTTTTTATTTTACATTTTTGGTTCATCACCGTGAGAGCGCTTGTGACCGCTGCTCTGTGAGAAAGAATAAGACATCCCCTGCATCATCCCCCAAAAATAGCTTAATTAGACAAATTACCGCATTTCAGTGAACCTTCTGAGCAAAAATTGTCATCTAAGTGATAATAAATAATTTATTCAATGAGTTTTAACTTTCACACCTAACTCACTAGCCCTACCTAAAACAGACACGTTAGATATGAAATACCGCCGTTTGAAAAAGCTGTTTTTTGTCATATATAATCACACCTGACGTGTCCGCCCGTCACATTACCAGACTGGATCCTTGACATTATACTCGGACAGCCTATAAAGTTGCAATCAACCCTGTTTTTTAAAAGGTGTGCCAAAGAACTGCAGTTTTTTATGAACATGCTATAACTCCAGTATAAAAATTAGGATATCAGATTTATTCATATGGTGATCGCAAAGCTCGCCAACCAAGAAACGCATCTGAGTAGCCATTTTTATGTATGTTTAAGAGCAAATGAATTGTCCGAAATAATGTCGCGTGTTAGTTGCCACCTTGAGCGTGGCAGTGTGGAATAACCCAAAAATCCCTTCAATAGAAACAGGTCAGTCTGTATTTATATGAAAATTCAAGCTTTAAATTTTTTTGAAACAGTGCATTGTGACATCATGTGTGATCATGACTTACTATTCATTAAGAATCATTTTGTGGAGATGGCAAGTTTGTAGCCCAACTTTGAGGACTAGATATTAATGGAGCATATGTTCTGCTATGATACATCATCTCACGGACATTCAAACCTCAAAGTTTCTTCTTTAAAAGAACTCATTGAAATTGTTCAGTTTTTCCTCCTCGTTAATTGCAATCTCCGCGAGTCCCTTGTTCACTTTGAAAGGTTTACAAATAATGGGTTTTAATAATCCAGGATTTTGTGCGTCACAATATTCAGACTTGTTTGTTTCACTCGAGAGTTGTCACAAAACCCATCTATGAAACCCCTATAGCAATCAACTTCCAGACAATTCGTCCACTTCCTGACGGCACTTGACTCCGTGATCCAAGAATCACTATGAAAGTTCGCGGCATCAGACGAATAACGAACGACATTGATCAGCCTTTCGAGGTACCTCAGGATGACCAAAAACGTATGTCTACATGTTTGTTGCAAAAAACGTGTTTAGGTAAAGAACCAAGCACCATCCATCCAGTGATGAACAGTCAAATTTTTTCGTTTGAATGTTTATTAAACGACCAAATAAGTTACAAGCCGTGGACCCTAATCTGGTTAAAATTTTGGGAAAATTGAATTGTTTTTCAAAAACCTTCAATCACACAGGTTCTCTCATACATATTTTGACACAAAAGATGGGTGGGTGCAAAGTCCTAATAATATCCTAAATGCGTTTCTAAAAACTAACCACTTAATAAAATGAAGGACAGAACTCAAGTCGACACGGATAGCATTAAGCCATACACTCAACTGATATACACCTGACCAATCGAGACACTGTTGGTGTACAGCTATGAAACGCTTTAGTGCCCCTGGGATGAATTCCGAAGATCTTATAACGATCAAAACTGCCATCCACTAATCGAGTGGCAATTTCACCTCAAGCGGCTGGTCGAATAACTTTTACTTTGATGGCTGTTAGAATGCTTACTACAACAAACATATCCAAAGTATTTTCCCCTCAAAACTATGCAGCTGTAGCTCCACGGGGGGCCTACAAATCCCCCTTTTCCCTAATAACTGTCTCCATTGAGATCACATCCTGCAATAAATTGACCAATAGCATGAAACTAAACGGGACTGAAAGGAAAAACATCAAAACTTCACGGATTTATCTTGTTTTACGAACGCAAGCATTCCTGAGCTCCTTTGCCTGGTTTTAAATTTTGAAATATCACATAACTGATCCAAAATGGGTTTCGATACACATCAAATAAACCTCTTGATGTTAATTTTAAAGAACTGCTTGGTAGCAGAGAACTGCTGAGTTACTTTCATGATTATGGGTATTTTTCTTGTCTCAAATCCGAAGGGATTGTGGTACATACTTATTCTTTTGAAGTTACCCTCCTTTCGTTTCCCACATCACTCGCGCGAGCAAAAAGGGAAGGATTAGAATGTTTTACGTCTCGGCTGTTTCCGCTTTGTTGCACTGTCACTGACCACCAGCCACATCACTTCTGTTCTGTTGACCATGCTGCTTTGTTAAAAATATCGTTGATGTATCATTTGCTTGTCAGGAAACCTCAAGTGTACATTGATTATCTTAGTTTTTCAGCCAAGTTAGGTCAAACGCGTAGTCAGAGTAAGAGAACAGTCGAGAAATACCATGTCTCTTGCAACTTTACAACAAGCCAATTCAGACGTGTCTGGCCTGTGATCGTTTGTGTAAAAACGTCATGATCTGACGTTTCAGCAAACAGATTGTAAGCTAAAATCTAGGTGACTTTGAAAACCAACTATGATCGAAGAAACTTGTGTTTTCAATAATATTCCATAAACAGGTCGTGGCGTGACACAAGTTATTTAGCACAATGGGTTTTTTAGGCCGCAGTAACCCAGAAATGCATTTTTTTTGTATTCTAAATTAACCACATTTCAAGATTACCGACCGTCCAAAATAATTGGATTTGATATTACTTGAAACTAGCTGACTCACTGTTTGGAATCCTGTGACTATTCGCAGTGACAAAGTACTTCTCAATTAAGAAGTGAACTGTTAACGCACAATACATGTGCATTTGACCTCGGGTCTCATACAACTCGGAAGAAAATGAAACAAATGCACGCACATTAGCGGGGACTTAGCGCCAACTGAACTAAATTTCAAAACCAACGAGGAATCTCTAATACTGTTTTATTGGTTCTCTCCCGCAAGGCAAAGCAATGTCTGCTAAGTGTATTCCCTGAATTTTGTATATATTTCTGGCTTCACCAGCTCGTGAATCCTGATGAGACTTAAATGATAAAGAATAAATTGTGCATTATGTTGCTTTTCTTCGGTCTACATTCATTTTGCTTGGCAAGATATCACCATATTTGAAAATTTACCACAAACCTTCGCTTATGGAGACGCCGACAAGATGCTTGGTGAGAAATACACAAAGGAGTTTCAGCGTTTACTTTCTAAAAGTTCGTCATAGAAGAACTGATTCAATACGCAACCCCTAAACTTCAGTGCGTTGGTGATGTAGGTTATCACATTGTTGAGTAGCAAATTTATGGCCAAAAGAACTCATTAGGAGTCTTTTCAAGACTGGTAAATTGCGAATTATCGGTAGATTCTATCGTACATTTGAAAAATTCAAAACAGTCCTCAACTATTTAGCACCAGGGGGCTTTTCATCACATGCTTGTTTCTACGGATGTTGATTTTCTGGAGGTTTTGGAGTAACAGAGACCTATTTTGAAAAGTCTTTTGTTCATAATGTTGAATTTTTATCATCAAACGTCATTACGCAGCAAAGCTTCAAAAGTTAAATTAGTTGCATTGAAAAAATAACAAACCGGTCGAATATTCGCGGACGTCGTTTTGAGTGCTTTAGCCAGTCTTTCTGTCACTCCTCGATTGGCTTGCTGATATGAAGCTGATAGTAGTTCTCGCACTGCAGTCTAACTTAGACAGATAGTTTCGCCATGTTGCTCGGCCGCTTTAAGTGTGTTTATTCAAAGTGATTTGTTTTGACTGCGAAGAATTCAACCTTTGGAAATACTGAATGTATTGACTATTTCCAGTACCAGTATTATGCTCATCACTGACGAATCTGGAACTTATCAACTATCCGGAGTGGTAGAACTTTGGAGTTTATTCCTGCAGATTGACTATATCTCTTTTTTAAATATCTGCATGATGAATGCAATATTTAGTGCTATGTAGGCAATCGGAAGTTCTGCTACATCTCGAATAGTTCAAGTACATTTCTCCTTTATTTCGGAAAGCCAAACGTAGTACAGGCTTGATTAATATCCTCCCTGCAGTATTGTATGCTTTACTGCTCATAGCAATAGAAAAAATCTGCTTTTGCATGTCACTTTGTATTCTTCACTTGCCCGTGAAACTTCTCAACATCACTTAACTTCCCTAACGAGTGTTTAACATCAATTTTTAGTATGAGGTTTCAGTACAAGAGAAGTTTCATGGAAACTGGGGTGCGCCGTTCAACAAGGGAGAAAGCCTCTATCGGGTATCCAAACGATGTAAGTGAGCGTCATTTTTAATAAATCCAGCAATGAAATCCTGGTGGTCTTTATCTTAGCCACGAGTATGATACAAAACAAAAAATAGCGAGAAAAACATAACAAGAACCAAATAGACTTTGTCAAGCCCAACTTGTTATCCACGAAAAAACAGCGCCTGCAGATGATTGACTGAAATGACAAAGTCATCCGTTTTACAGGCAACTCAGCTACACTATGGCTATTCGCTGAATAGTTGGGGATCAGCGGCTTGAAATACTGATCACAATGGCATGCTAAGTAAAAGATTGGGCATAATGAAACAGAACGGATAAACAATGGGAAAAAGCTGATTATTGTGAACAAAATTATTACATTTAATTTTTTTCAGTTTGAATGTCGAAAGGAGTTTCATAAATCCGGACGAAATGCTAAACCATAAAGTGCAGAAAACTCATAAGAAATCTGTTCTCCTTCTTTGTCAGGTGAAACTGCTGCATCAGGCTGTTTTATGTCTCAGTTGGTACGATGTTTGGGATATCGCGATACATTGTCTACCAGCAACACACGTTTCATAAGGTTGTTGGAAACTCTTGAACAGCCCATAATCGGCTATGCTGTGCTTGAGGCTTATCAGGTAAGCGCCACTGGGAAAATTTGGCGAATCTTGTCCAGTTTGGGTTGAATTAGGAAGTAAAGTTGACGATAACTCGTGGGCTGCTCCTATTTAGCGAACACCAAGAAGGACATAAGGATATCTCGAACATCATACCAATCAAGAAAGCGAGATGGCCCAATGCAACACATTCAGCTGCACATTCAGGCGAGATATCTGGTTCAGTTGATTCAGTTGAGTCTCCCTCCAGAACCAAATGCGTATGCAAATGGGAGTATTTGCGAATTCAATGTTTATTATTTTGTCTAAAGACATTACCGTTTGCGACTCCACATTCGAACGCCCACATAACCTTACGCGCGTTTCGTAAGGGCCTCTTTTTTAGTTTTGGCTTCGTATGGCTTTCAGAATGATTCTTCAGTTATTTGATCCTCTCAAGCAGTGGTTTTCTAAATTCGAGAACCTACATTACTGCCTGTTAATGGATTCCACTTGTCATATGAGGAGATCTGGGATATTAATGCCAGTCACCTAAACACACAAGACGAAGGTCCAAAGATCCGGACGATTATCGCTGTGCTGCGCAATCAGTGCAACACTCGGACTTCAGGCATCTTCAATGTCCATCCATCTGCTCTTGCCACTGAATATCCCGAACAAAATTATTGGTAAACTTTAGTAAACTAGATGAGCCAGTGAGTTGCAGTGTAGGTCACCTGTGTAGTAATCTAATGACAAAAACCGAAATAATAGTAGGATTATTGTCAACAGTTTGGAAGACAGTGCAGCTTTAGACTGTCCTCGTTGGATCATTGCACACATTAACCGAAGTTAACCTCCCCTCACGGGTGAAAAAAATCCACAATGTCTCCTTGAAAATACTCAAATGTCACACAGTCCCAACAACTACGTTTATAAACTGCTTGGTTGAAATCTCTCATTTTGAAGCACTTTAGATACCCCGAGTTGTAGGACTTTGCAAAATTTCTACGTACTTCAGTTTGGCAATCATTTATAAACAAAAGTTAACTGTTTCTCTACAACCATATACGCATCACATTAGGCAGCTGATGCACTTGCATACACAAGACTGATTGGAAGCCGGTTTTCGAGGAGCAACGCAACGGGCAATCATCCTGATGGCTGACAGATTTTGAATGGATGTGACACATGTGGTTCCTAAACAGTGGACCACTCGCAGCGGATCCGAGGTTTACTGTCGCCTCGCGCACTCACACACTATTGCGCATACGGTCACCATGGTGACGCTGGACATCACGGCAAACCCACCAGGACATGTGGATGCAAACTCGATTTGATGACTAAATGCGCGTTTAGAACAAAACACATCAAGTTGGATTTCCGTATTTTCAGTTTGCAACGAAGACATTTTGTCCTGTGTCCGCAACTGTGCTTTCAACTTTTTCAACGCCAGACTCATGCAAGGTGTGAGTGCTGCTTCATTTATCGGTACAAAGCGGTCCAAACACCACTGAGTTGAAAAAGCTACAAAAGATATATCTGTCAGACAGTTTACTACTTTTACTTTCATCTAGATAAGATTGGAACAGTTTCGATTTTGTTACAGACTGAACGGCAAGGCACGACAACTATTTCGATACCCCGTCGAAACTGCCTAAAATTTTGAAAAACACCGATTTCTAGTGGGTCGAAACGTTTCAAAGCAGGACATACGTCCATTCTTGAGGAAGTATTTGTTCTCAACTGAATAGTTCTTTCCAAACCCCCGTGATTCAGCTGTTGCTTGGTGTTTATATGAAACACATTCCTTCCTGTGAAGCCTTGGAGACAACCTTTCCACGCTTTATATCCACTGGGATGACAGCGTTGTGTGGATTTGGTTCAAACCACCAAGTTTCGTAAAAGCGATATGGTGAAAATTATTTTCTGTTGCTATCAGCCTGGCTTTGAGATAAATACGGTTAACACCGCTGTGTGTGTGGCCCTCGTTCTTTCATTCGGCTAAAAAGCTTCAGAAGATCTGGGTAGATTTTAAGGCTTCCACATCTTTTTAGTAAAATACTGCAGTGTGAAGTTCACTTTTACAGTTATCACTAACCCGTACCAACTTCTTTTTGCTGGTTCTATCAGATACTTGTCATCTGCATGGTCATTCCTTCAATCAAATACAATGCAGAGTTACCGGATTGACTGGCTTCATTTTGCGAATGATTTCGGTGTCTTTTTACGTCTGGAGGCAGTATTTGCCTCGGCAGTATTGCATTTCGGTTTGAATATGAATATTTCCAAAATATCTGATTTTCGTTCGCTCGTCCCAAGTGAACCACAACGGACTTCAACTGATTAAGTACACTTGGATTCACTCCCAGTTAAACTAGCTTATAACCGCGTTCCTTAAGAGTTCTTTTGTAACCATTTGAAGAATGGATTTTGAACTCGTGGACGGTCGAAATTGATCCCTTGCAGCATTTTTTGTGTAAGTTTGCGGAACAATAACCTTAAGTTTAGATCTTGCGAAAACCTGATACTTGACAAGGCAGCCTGGCGAATTACTGTATTTTGGTTCGGAGAAGTTTTAGGCACTGCACATCCCAGTGCTCACCGGCTAGCGGGTCAGTCAAGACAACCGCGATATGTCAAAACAACCATGGACAAAAGGAACTTTGGTTAAATGACGCACCTGCCCGACTAGCCGCCCACTGGTCGAACTCAGAACTAGCAGGAAAGCACCAGTGTGTTGCCCAGAGGTATTTGTTCCGATTTCTAATGACCCATTATTATGAGTAGCCATCAGACTATTGGTTAGTGACTCACTCCCGAAAAAGGCGCGGTAAGGGACATCCTCCAGGATACATTGTTACAGTAAATTACTGGTGGCAAATTGTGGTACCCCACCATAAGTTAAGTGAACCTTCTGATGCAAAAGGCTCGTGCTTGTTGCTATGCCGTCATGCTAAAGGCCGGTAGGTGGTCCTCAAAAGGCTTCAAGCTGTTCACCAAACAATTAACTGGTGAGGACAACCTTTGAGTAAAACGGCGCTGAGTGTCGCACAATGGAATCGAATTTTCGAAGACCACGACGTGTCCCCAATGTACCAAATCAGACAGGTAATTGAGTTCAGAGTACGAGTTCAAACGTTTGTAACCCATTTGGGCATCCCGGGGTCGCAGTGATGCTACCAAAGTAATCCACCAGACTTTTTTCCGCTAGGCGTATGATCGCTTCAGTGGACAATGAAATTTAGTGAGATGCGAAAATACGGTTATAGATTAAGATGATTGTTGGTTTTAGCGCATGCGCAACAAAATGCAATATTTCAGCGCAAAAAGCTCTATTTCACTCACAAAGATTTGGCAGCTAAGAACACTGTGCGGTCAGTGGGCCCTGAGTGTAACCGGAAAAACGCAAGCAAAACTGTTCTGTAGCTGAGCGCACAAACAGTTTTGTTTCGTGGAAGAACTTTACAGGAAAACTGGCATGAGCACACTGTTTGCTGAATTGGAGAACAGCGCACATTTAAAACTGTGAAAAGGTTTCACGTCTATCAGCATCAAATAAGCCGGAAGCTTAGGATGCACCCCGAAGAGAGAGACGTATTGGTATTCCATTCATATGTCGCACCAATGGGTTAGCACGTTATAACTCAATCACACAACTACAAAACGTGTTTGGTATGTTACCCAGGAAACGTATATGGAGTTTGCAGTGTGCATCCTTATGAAAACATGAACGAACGGTCGTGCTCCGGACAAGTGCTGGACAAACAAATGAACTTCTGGAGAGACAGCGGGAGATTTCAAAAAAATATGGTCGCTAGCTTGAGCTGATGAGTGGTTTTCCGAGGGTACAAAACCCACTGGACGCCTCAATAGTGGTCAACTCATCAAGCGATCACCCCAGGAGTGGATAGTTACACGTGGATACAAGCGGTGATAAAGGAATCACATTTAATGTTCTTTTAGGGAGCTTGGTGATAATATCAGCCGGAAGCAATCTTCTCGCCTCCTGCTATAAAAGTGGTATATCCCAGCCCCTTTTAATATTCACCCTCATTTTTACGAAATAAGAAGGAGCCATGTTAGTAACTAAGGTTGAAAAACTGCCAAAAAATTTCCTAAAATTGAAATTGTACGTTCCCAGCACTGCTTTGTCTAACAATCCCCGTCACGAGTTCTTTTTTGTTGATCAGGCAAACTTGTTGGCGTGAGTTCTTTTCAGCTTAGTGGCATCATAGGGACAATCTCCTACTGCAACAGGAGATATCTACTGACCACTCAACTGACGGCAGCACCCAAGGAGAAAGCGTAGTCATTCTGTCCCTCCCCCACTTCATCAATCAGGCTCAAATTGCAAATTATCCGTAGATGTTACAGTGCTTCCAATGGCTAGATTTGATTTAGCTGAAACTCAGTCAAAGACATGAGCAGAAGAGCCTTGAGGACGTTTAAACAAGAAAAATTAGCTTATACTATGCAAAACAGTATTTTTTATTGAGATCTTGCTTATTCCAATTGACTCTGTCCTCCTAGGGGGATACATAGAAGCGCGTTTTAATTTTTGCACTCTAGATCAAAACAGTAGCGAACAATTTGATTTATCGCAGTGATTAGGGTGATGACGGGTTGGACTGGCCTCCACACTTTTGCTCATAGACTTCACCACCAGAGTAACTGTTGTATCCTCATCACGCAAAATGGAACCCGAGGAAAATAATCGTTTCACAATTATATGCCGTCACTATGACGAATAAACTGCGTACCGCAATTTGTAATATACACCTTGCTCAGAGCAGAGCACCTCTGTAGATCAGTTTTTGCTCTTTCAAATAATGTCCTAGCAAAAAACGAGTGCTGCTTATATCGGCCAACGAATGTGCTCAAAAACTCTACCGACAATTTGTAGATTGGAAGTAAATCCTTGCGGCACACGGGAATACTACTGTGCTAAAAACAATAAAGTCTGGCAAAGAAAGAAAAAAGTCAACCCAACTGCACACCGATGTCCCCTCGAATAGTGGCGAAACGTTTGTGGATCAATTGCCAAGCTTCGCAAACAGATCAAAAGCCATCTGGTTAACCATCTATTAGGCGAAAACAATTGATATTTTCATCAAGGAATGTGGTATGGGTTCACTTCTGGATAAGGAGCTACCCAAGTATGTTTATACTTGTAATTTATACATTATATTGATGCTTTTTGTTGCTCGGCCATCTGACGGATTGTCAGACCATGTTACCCAGACATTGTACGTTTGTTCAAACAGCTTTCATGTCACAAATTTGAAGTCAGCTCAGTTTACACAGACAGCCAATAAGGCGTTGTTCATGTAATTCGGCACCTTTCGACATTTTGCATGTCTGACATGCTTAGCTGTCATTTCTGACAAATTGTATCACAAGCCCAAGATCACATTAAATCCCTTACAACTCCACTAGGATCCCAGATGCAGGCGACTTGAAGCGTTTCTTCTAGGTGAAATAAACTTTTCAAATAAAGTGGGAAGACATAACCGAGATTTTGTTGTCGTCCATCACGGCGATCTGGGTGGGCAGGTAAGGGAATTACCGGAAATGCGCAGTTAGATAATTGAAAAAATCGAAACTCCGTAGTTAGCCCCAACCTGAAAATGCGTATGTCATATAACGTCACAATATGCCACTGGCTTTTGCTTAAAAAACTTTTCATTAGCGCTTTAAACCACCCAACACCTGTGGTTGATATCATTACCCACGGCAGAGACACACCGGACATCGCAAAAGCAGCATTTGGTAGTTGGGAGTCCAAAAAACTAATAGAAACCGCATCGATGGGAATATCTAGACGGAACTGTTTGCTCCCACCAACCACGCGACACCAACAGGTAACACAAATTGTCTGGTCTCCACATTACTCGCTCACATCTAAAAGCTAGATTTATCCGGACCATAGTTCAGTTTAGCACTGCTCCACTGTTATGAACCCTTACAGCTCATCTTATCTGTGCGACTTTCATAGTCGGAATCCTTAAAATCAAAATGATATATCTTACACCGTATTGAAAGCATATAGATGGGGTGACAAAGAACATAGGTACAAGCTGTAAGATTTAAAGTTATACTGACTCGAGCCACCGCAACACTCTCTACACTTTAGTTGTGACAAAAGTGCATTTTCGATTAAATTTACTTCCGCAGACTTTGGGTAACCGTAACCACATTGAAAACAACGCGAGGCCGATCATCTTACACTCTGTCGAAAACTTCCAATGACGATGGAATACCTTTTTTGGACTTTTGAACCCCGACTGCATTTTTAGATTTAGTTCTGACTCAGTCGGTCAGCTAGCATCATAACGCAGCCTCTGCAGAAATGTCTACAATCCGTGAATTAGGGTAGCTTTAGATCATTACGTCTGTGACGTTGCATTGAAAAGGCAGTGAAACATCTGGATTCTACCAAATTTATTTTCATGCTCAGCTGTTTACTCAACACCTACCCATATCATTCAAAATGTGTAGTAAACAGATAACACTTATATTGTTTCTCCGAGTAAAAAATTCTCCTCAGAACGAAGAAATAATTGCTTAACAGTGGCCTACTTTCGTCAGGTTTGACGTGCATGGCAGTTTCATCTACAGCTTGAGTGCACCAGTCGTGACCATGCTAGACTAGGTCCAGTCTGATTAGAAAATAAAATACTTGGTAGCCACCATATGCTTTTATCTGGTAGGTTCTCGTTCAAAAAGGCAGTCAACGAAAATTCACATGAAATGTTTGATAGATTAGCTACACCATATCCCAAGCGCCGGTTAAAGACACTGCTGATAGATCATTCGTTGTTAAACTGCTTGAATTGTGTTCAAAAGATAGTGAACTGGACCATTCTAGTGATTCTTGAGGTTCAAAAACTTTCAGACGTTTTTACCATGGGTACAGTTATCTGCAGCGTATTTCCAGAAGCCAAGTTAACTTAGAAGACGAATTCCGGCCAGAAACAAAATTTTATCATGGTTCTTGGGATAGCACAAAACATTAAAGTTATTCTATTAGATTGTTTGGTGATAGGAGAAAACCTTATTTCTCAAACTGAAATTCAAGCCGAATTCGCCAAATAAAACGCACGTTTCTTGGCTAGCGTAAAAAAAAGGTTTAGCAGGGAGTTACATACTTTCAAACCTATTTACTGAGTCGCAAGAAAAGTGAAAATTATTCTGAAGGTAAGTTTATTCGGGATCGGTTTTGTCTCTTACAAATGAGCACCTAAAAAGAAAATTGCGCATGTAATTACTCCATAAAGAGATACATTTTAATTGTGTGCTTTGGGTAAGATGGCCAATCAAGTATCTCGGTTATACTCCACTTTTTTCAGTAACAGACTTTATTACTCTAAATGTTTTTCCCGAGAGGTTATCAACTCGTGAGCTTGTCTGGTAAATTCTGACGAGAGGGAGAATTGCTGCATTAAAAATAAAGGTCCCAACATTGTACATTTTTGCTGTTTATCTGTGAATATGAGGGCAAAGTGTAACAAGTTAGTGAACTTTTAACACAGTTTTCCTTCGGCGCTAGAACTCGGCTGGACCAAACGCCAGGAACTGTACTGCGAAGACATGTTATGTCTCTACCTGGTAGGTTTAATGTTCATTCCGCAGAACAGCAGTAGTCACCTGAGGTTCAGCTACGAATTTTGCTTTGAAGCAATGACCAAAAAAGGCTCTCACCGGTTTTTTTCTGAAACACGGGTTGGATACCTCACAAATTGTAACTATTCGCTCTTTTGGAGATAGATAGCAATCCTGAAAAACCCTGAATTGCGACCAATTAGTGCACCTAGAAGCAAAAAACAGCGATTCGAGTTCCCAAAATGACATCCTTCTCCCGACTAACCACTGATACATTAAGAGAAGGTGAGGTGATCCAGCAGCATTTATTTCCTAGACATATAGGGCTGGGGAAATTCACGTCAGGTTGACAGACAGACAACTAGTGTTTCTGTAAATAGACAGCAACCAGGTAGTAACAACAGTCTCATGCAAATCTCATTGTAATTCAGTTTCTGTTACGTTTACCAAATTCCAAACTCATACCGAGAACCGTTTTTCGTCACTTTTTTCGGATCTATCTTTTCCGACAGCACCTGACATTTTACATGGACGCTGGGGTGTATTATTCTCTTCTCAGGATCTAGATTTGTTCCTAGCTTTAATAATCGTGTTCCCGCCGGCCAAGCTATGCACCATTACAGGACCTCCTTGTCTTTGAACTAAGTTGAATGACTTTATCAAACCACAAAGCTGGATTGATCGAATGACCCACGGCTACATGAACATTACCTTTTGAGTCACCCCAGATAGGGCTTCAAAACATGTTAATTTTATACGCTATACATTAAGAGAGAGTAAAACAAAATAGCAACAAATTAGGGAAATGTTGGTTTATAGCAGAAGACACACAATACACGAGACAGAACACATTTTATGTGCACTTCAGAAATACCTCGAAAAATTATTTTAATTTACACTTACTTGCTTGTAGTTCTATCTACCGCTGTTTTGTCACAAAGGAGTACTCCGTGAGACAAATAAGGAAAATGAAGTTCTTAGCTTGTATCCATCATACTTAGCCCAGGTTCTGTACGTGTGACGAATCAACCAACTGTTTGGGAAAGTTGCCTCCAGATGCCTGTCAGCCAATCAAAACGCTGAATTCCCAAAAGGGTGTGAAATAGGGGATATCAGTCACATCGGTACTTCAATGTTACAGAGTGAGACTGACTAGAGTATCCTTTTTCACCAGTGAATCCAGTTTTCGTAATTGTGTTGGGCAGTTTCAGACAAAAATTCAGGTTTATTGTGATTTCAGCTCTATTAATCTGGTAGTATTTTTCCAAACGAAACTGATGAAGTTTGTGGACTTTCAGTATGGGAGTCAGTTTTGTTAACTAAAAGGCACTTTTATTGCGTATAGATACCCTCTCAGAGACAGTTTCTCCATGCATACTACCCGCTGTGACAAGTTCATTTCTTGACAGCGACATGTCAGAATACTTTGAGATACTTTGGAATACTTAGGATAAAAATGATGCTTAACCTAGGATGTTTATGTGTCAGCTGGTGATACCTCTAACGAAGACACTTCAAGTCAAGCTGCGTTGCTTTGGTTGGGTATTAAGTGCTCTAAAAGTTGTTTTTTCCGCATAAAATAACCTGAAATTTTGCAATCTGTCCAATGTGAGTGCTTGATGACAGCTGGAGTTCTGTCATCAAGGTTGGACAAATATTCATTTTAGTGTCCTTGGAATATCTTCAACTTGTCACGGAAAAAATTATGATTTATTGATTAGAAATCAGACTCATGAAAAGTTGCATATCAGTTATCTGTACTTCAGTAAGTGTTACGAAAATAAAGCTAGTGATTGTAACTTGAAGAAGCATTTAACATAGTTCACTGTTACAAAGAGAAAAAATCGATGTCTGTTTATGAAGTCCGTATTGCGCCTTTTGGGAACTTCGGTTGTATTCAAAGCTGATTTTCACTGATAGGCCTATAAGCTCTAGTATAGCTAGTACATTCTCACTGGCAACCATCATTAGTATGCTTCTTAAGAAAACTTTAGAGAGCTTTAAAAGTATCACGTCTAAAATGGTATTGTAAAACCTAACCGTTTGGCCAACAGAGGCTGAACAGCAGTCTTCCCGGTGTGCCATCCTAAAGGTGTTGACTTAGGGCAAAACTGAGCAGCAAAAATGACGATTTTTCTTCTTATCTGCCTTACAGCCTGCAAAGCGCAAAATATAATTGAGCCATATCTAACCTTTAATATCTGGATTCCTCCAATATATCTGTACCGTAACTAAGTTTAGTTTGTTGTGCTAAAATCCAAACTGTACACTACATCCCTAGTGCTGGGGACAATCAGCAACGTAAAAAAGATTATAGAAATTTGAATCCATGGCCTTCTGAATAAGATCTAAACACGTTACAGTATATGTGTGACCAGTAACGTGTTTATGTTACACTTGTTCTGGGTAAAGTACCACCTATCCTTCAACAGCGCATACCCATGGCAACTTCCCCGGGCAATCAGATCAAGTCTTGAGATATCTTGCAAAGTAATTACACATCTGATCAAACACTCAATAGAGGTTTTGAGTATAGGTCTCAATTCTTCTGGATATCTTAGAAATGCCATGTGATAGATTTGTAATGAGCTGAAACAAGTTCGCAGATGTTCGGCTCTTAACAACCGTTTACTTGTTTGAAGCCACGTTTCTGACTAACAAAGAGTCCATTGTTAAACTTGTAGAAAAAAGAACTTTTGCTGTTTGACCCACGTAAATCTTTCATAATTGCTTACATTTTTGGCTCAATTGAGTGTTTTACATAATTAACCACCACATGGCAAGCAAAACAAGATAATTTATGCATATAATAACAGTTGTTGACGACAATTTTGATGAGGCTGTCGTATTCGTTTTAGCAAAAGAAGCATTTTCCAGGGCTTGACAAAAACATACACTTTACTCTCGTATGTCATGCTCCTTTGGAAAGGCACCAGAACTGTTTAACTATCAAATTTATGCTTATCAGGCCTCAAATCTATCCAAAAACTGTTACTTTAGCATTTGTTCATATTATACTTGTTCATGAGGACAAGTTCTGTAAGTGGACACTACTGTACCTTTGGAAGACATAGCGGTACGCCAGGCTGCACACACTGTTCGTCTAGTTAGTTATAATGCCGATCAATCTCCCCCGGTTCCGAGATACAGTTCTTTCAAGCTGAGAACCTTTTCGCCCAAAAACAGATTCTTCAATTCCTTATTTGCTTGCATATTTCTTGATCCTGTTTCAATCTTTCGCTATTTCTGCCCTAGTTCGATAGGACGCATCTCTTTGACCACTTTGGCATGGACATTTTGATGGAGAATCCACCAATATAACCAGCCAGCTGCTATTTTACGTTGTCCCAAATCGTGTGAACCGCGCTCAAATACACCCTTACCGTTTTCGCATCCAGTCTTGCTTTGGAGCAATAGAACTCATTCCATTAGACTTGTTCTGACAAGCAAAATGAATCGAAGGTCACAGATGAAACCATCAACCCCTATTGCAGTGGTCATTGTAGCTGTCTCATTTAGTCTGCGTCGTGTTGTAGATCCGAAATGCTTCCTTCTACATTGCCTCAGAAAAAGTTACCGAGAGATGTTTGAGCCACACTACTGGTTTCGTAAGTTGCTTTTTTAGTTTGTGGTCACTTGTAAAGAACAAACGCTGTAAATTTAACGCGGAAATTTCGTACACTGATTCTAATTCCCGTGCAGGGTTTGTATTAAGCGACCTGACTGTATCAACAAACGCCGGATACTAGATTCGGAGGCCTTAGCAGTAGGAGTGAAAGATAGGTTAAAACAACATTTCGGGGAGGTTTCCGTTACAAAATATTTGGGTACAACGGATTCCATCACAGGAGACATTTTTATGACCCCCAAAAATTGTCTCTCTCAGATTGATCTGATTTTCTGAGTGATTGCATAGCCTCCTCTAAAATTGTGTTCGCTTTGGCCAATTCTGGAGATTAGTGGAGTGTAAATCAACCTATTGGTAGAAAATATTTCATCTGGTTAATCTTTGCTTTTACACTAGTTTGTCAATCGTTCTCAGTCTCCTTGCATCTTCCGGAAAATCGCAACATTTTCTTCTTTTTCTGATTACTTTTTCTTAATTCAGTGAAAACTTTCAGACTATTCAGCGGTTTACTACGAACATTCTACTAGTGTGTCCTCAAAGAATAGTGCATTCCAGTGGGGAAAACACTAATCATACTGGTTTAGCAAGGGATGTCAGTTAATCGGAAACTTGTGCTGGTTTTTCTTCCCTAGCTGAGTTCAGGAAACGCACGTCATTTTGAGCCATCAGTTTGCCTCCTTCTCCAGTCCAGTGCATAGCCGAGAAGTGAAAAACTTGACTCATGAGTCTGCATCAGTCCAATTAAAACAATCTCCGTTATACTTTGTTAAGGAGTGTGAACTGGGCCGGGATTTGTGATCCTGCCATCCGAAATTCAATTTGGTAGGTACCGAGATGCAACGTGGACGCTTGTTATTAAAATCTAATGAGAATAGTTTGGAATCTAGGACCACCGTCTCATCTGTGTAAGATCTTTGGCAAACTATGAGATTTAGCACATTTACCAACCCGAAGGCTGCTGGTAGCAAACAGCGCTTGCTGTAACATCCGTAGCTTTAGTGATGCTCAAGTCATCTTTGATAGTCTCCCTCTGTCACTTGCGATTCACTGGATTAACTCCGTTCGAAACTAGACACACTAGGGCACAATCAGCTGAGATCTTTATCCGAAATATGTCCAATAACTAGCACGAAAAGTACCGAAAACACGCACAACACAAACTACAGGTTATTCAACAGGACCTCACATGAGAAGGATTGTTCTGTAAAATATAAATTTTATAGGTTGGTTGAATGGCACTGGCAAAGTTATTTGATAGCTGATTTTCACATCATTGTTAGAATAAACAGGCCTTCACTACAGCACGATCAGATTCTGTCACATAATGCGCCAAAAAACGATCAATGGGTATCCTCTACTTTCATTTTGGAACCGAGTACATTGAACTGCATGTTGGTTTCATCTTGTGCTTGTTCATCACTTACTCTATCTCTCATGTTTATCGTTTCTCCAGCAGACTCCGTCACTAAATGATGGCAGGGTAACGACGGACAAGAAGATATCACAACTTTTTTAGCCCTCTTCGTCTCCTAATTTCCTGGGCCCCTACACATGTTCACACTGTGTAAGCACACGTATACATCCTTCAGACAAATGTGGTAATAACATGGCGAAGACGCTGGTTAAAAGTACACATGTTATACTGGGTTTCACGGCATATTTTGTCAGCTCCAGGGCAATGATCAAGCCTCTGCCATCAGTAACGGATGAGGTCAGGAAGATTAATGAAAAATCTAACAAAGAATCAACAGCGAATTATGAAGTTCCAGCGTCAAGCTGATTCGGTGTTCGGAGGACTGAAATCAGTGAAATTGATCTCCGCATCCTCGAGTTTTTTCCACAGCATTATCTAAGAATCATCGTAATGTGGAACCCATAACGACCCAAGACTGGACCAAGTTAACCAGTCTGTGGAATGAATATCACTATACAGGAACTTCGAGAATCACCTCTCGCATGTAACAGTGAAAAATGCCATCCATGGGACAGTCAAAACATGACAGGATGTAACAAGATAATAACTTCTAAGTCTACGCGAGCCTGCTTTATTTTGACAGTTTTACCTATCAGTAATCGCCATTATGATGCTGTCAGTTCGCTCCGGTTCATCACCCTGGTCAACGATTTACTAGTCGTTTACTAAACAACGCACCCTTGGGTTGCCACAACCTTCTAAGATAATAGTACACCTGAAAAGCTGGCTTCATAGAAATATAATGGACTCAGACTTCAAGCTCAAAAATATAAGCCATTTGCAATCAGGGCAACCGCAATTTAGTTTGCATGAAAAAGGAGATTTATAAACCGACTGAGTAACCAAACGGTAACCGAAAGATGACTTTCCATTCCCATACAAACTATAGGCATAAATGAATAAAAATCCCACAGTGATCACGCTTCTAATGTTTTTTTCCGGAGGCTGTGTTCCAAGAATTTACTGCCGCAATATAACTCTATTTTTTTACACTCTTATAGCACATTCTAGACGCACTCTGGCATTCAGGCGAAATATCTGCATGCTAGGATTTTGTGTGGAGTTAGTATAACACTTCGCAATCATTTGTATACGTAGAGTAACAAAACCTATTGTTGGTTCTCACAGGGTGCAAATAATGAATAAACAACAATGAGTGACATATTTAACCCGAATAGTGGATGCTTTTAAAAGGCGCCTTTTTATCAGGCACTTTCAAAGATAACTTTTGAATTTTACATCTATTGGTGCAACGATTGCCAATTTTGTTTGTAGGTTGCAAAACACTTTTATTGAGAAATTCTTGGGATTGATTATTTGTGGTGGTGAAAAGAGCTTTGTACGCAAGCGCGTGCTAAGGCTGGATTATTCCAACCATAAGATTGTGTCTCGTAATACGTTGCCATACGCTTGTGGCTCCTCGTACCACACAGAGTTTCTACTTAACGGCCACCATCATATCTCTTATTCTGTCGTCAGGTACTTTGCTTCTTTGATTCTTTGCTTCTTTGCTCCCCAATTGCGGGAGCTCATCCAGATTTCTATCCACCATTCGATCGGTATGCCACTCATGGATCCTTCATGTAGTTCTATGTCACTGGAGTCACTTTCTAATATTTCAATCAACCAACCCCCCTTATCAAATGTCGAATAATGACCAGCCTCTCACTTGAGAAGGCAATGTGCTTCCCTGTCATTTGTGTAAATATTGCATTTATTGTTCTACTGCGCACAAAAACTGTTTTTATCTGTTTTGCTTATCTCCGTTGGGCGGTAATGGAGTAGTGCTAAATCAGTATGCCGAGGTTTGTTGGTCGACGTTTCGGCCACGGCAAATGATTTTTTTAGGAACTGGATAACCACAATCATCCATCACCAATTTAGACCGAGAACCACACGAAAAGTCAGACGGTACTCCACAAACTTCCAGATTCATAAAACACTTGGCACTACACGATTTCTCATAACAATTGTGTATTGCCACTAATTTATCTAGCATTTACTGTGTATTGTGTATCGTAATGTCAGTGCATAATACCGGGCCATGTGGGCTTCTCTCTAAAACATCGTTGCTTGAGGAGCCAGCGTTTCGGCCCGGCAAATGATTTTTTTAGGAACTGGATAACCACAATCATCCATCACCAATTTAGACCGAGAACCACACGAAAAGTCAGACGGTACTCCACAAACTTCCAGATTCATAAAACACTTGGCACTACACGATTTCTCATAACAATTGTGTATTGCCACTAATTTATCTAGCATTTACTGTGTATTGTGTATCGTAATGTCAGTGCATAATACCGGGCCATGTGGGCTTCTCTCTAAAACATCGTTGCTTGAGGAGCCAGTCAAATTAGGTCCGAATTAGCGCGGTTAAAGCAGCCCTACATCCTGTCCAGAGGCAATCAAATGGGGGGTGACAAGTTACTCAATCAGATTTACTTGGATAATGATATTGTTCAAAAGATTGTACTGCACAGCGGGCATACTGAACTTTATTCACAACTAAATTCAAGCTACCGAAAAACTTTGACCAGCTCACTGCCTGCGACTCTCCAGGTATTCCTAGCCCCCTGAAATGTGCACCACGCCTTTCGTCTAAATAAGCACTAAATTGTACGTATGCTGCAGTACACATTCAGTCGAGGACTAATTTGAACCTGGTGCGAGATTCACCTGGAATTCATCTGAATTGCTTGTTCATCATATTACCATCTAGAGCTCTGTTGGAAGATACGGTAGATAGGTATTCAAAGACTAGACTTAACTGATAAACCCTATGGAGGACAAAATCAACAATGTGTTGTACACAGGTTTCATCTTTCTTGCGAGCACCACTGAAGCCGTGCAGGTAATTTGTCCGATTGATGCACCAAACGGGAGTACAGCATCGACCTTAAAATGAATTCCTTAACATGAAGCTTTGTTGTTCTACCCATCCTCAAGTAAACGAAGCTTAAAATCCAAAAAAATATCTTATTTCCTAACCAACAACAGATGTCGCAATAAAATGACTGGAATAGCCGATTTAGCTTTGTTAACTGGCTTTCACACCTAACTGCTCATGCATTACCTTGGGATATCGGAGGACAAGCCTTGACTTGACCTGATTTGGCTAATCACACAGTCAGATCGAGATAAACGATCGAATTCGACGGGCATACCTGACAACCATACGTTACTGTGTTGTAAATTCCTGATATGAGCAGGTTTACAGTTAGACCCAAGTAGTTGCATGGCCCTTTTGTGCCACATTTCGACATTTTTCACAGTTAGATCAATGAATTATGCGTTCACTTAATATCACTTAGTTAGACGATGGATCACCTGGACCGAAAAGCTGTTTGGGACAGAAGGTAAACCGTTCCGTGCAAGTCTACATGACAGAAACTAAACCGTCCGCCCTAACTGTCGTTAAAAGATCCAAACGACCAAGTAGCTAGAACAGCAAGCGAGACACGCAGGAGAAAGTTGCCCTAATTTCGTCAAACGTATAACCCACCTTCAGCTGTAAATCAAAGGTTGGGCAGTCTGTGTACATTTTTTGACGAATACTGCATTTTATGGGGACACTGAGAGAGTTCATGGTAGCTCGGGCACGAAGGACTGGTAGAACATTTCGTGAGTACATCTCAGTGCGCACCAAGTGCCACGTATCGAAACAGCACTTTATCTAATGTAACTGTCACTGGACCGGCTGTGCAGGTACCTTAACGCCCACTCCGTGTGCTCAAGTGGCTTTTGTATTCATGACGAACTGTGTGAGACACAGAAGCACAGGTGCATAGATGCATGTGAGTGAAGTTTTCTTTGGGAGGTATCCCGATGACACCCACCTGGTCGCATCAGGCGAAGAACACAGGATAGCAATCCATAACGAAGATGGACACAGTACTTTTAGGGAAGCCTTGTCATCCACAGCTGTGCACAATTTTCGAAAAAACTGCTGTTGAGTCCGCTTGCCCTACTTAAATGGACTGCTCACATGGTCGTTATTCTTTACCTGAACTCTGTCTACCACTGTATATACTCCGATATACTTCATCTGTTTAACCACGTGCTTGCTGAAAATCATTCGGCTGTAGCACCCATTTGGTGCCTAGCTGCCATGCCACACGAAGGAAGCACAACAGCTGGGATACTGTCAAGTTGCTCAAGCCTAGACAGGGGTAGTCGAGAGACAGAGGTCGGGTTCGAACCACGGACCTCCCGGTCAGTAAATTCGCGCTCTAAGCACTAGGTCCATCTCGCCCCACGCTTGCTGAAAGCGTGCTTGAATTAGCTCATTCAAGCTCATGCTTGAATTAGCTCATAGCTTGAATTAGCTCATAGCTCGTGCTTGAATTACCTCATACCTCATATTGCTGGGAACGTTTTTTCAGACATTTTCTCTGAAGTTCGAAAACGTTCTGGCACATCATGGCACGTTCTAAAGGGGACACTTATTCTTTTTACTTCGCACAATCAGGACCTTGTCAATATATCAGTGGTGTCACACTTACTGGATAAGTCTTGTCTTCTGAAGACTTCAGCCTTGGGATTTACAATTCACTCAGTTGGCAGTCAGTAATTAATCGACTGTTTAGCAATAATTATATGTCGGACTATGAGATAACACCTCGTCATCAAATGAACATACAGCACGGCAAAACCAGATAAGGACATGTGGAGACACCAGTAGATAGATGAACCTTTGTGAAGAGAAAGGAAGACCAAACCAAAGTCTTTAGCTACTTTAATAACTAATGAAAAGGAGAAAGGCAACTGTCGCGAAGTCTACAGCTGATGTTGGTAGAAAGCTGGTCTAGCCCAAAGCGGACTTTAAAAAACGGATATACCAGCTCTAGACATCAAAAAGCCAGAATGAAGAATGTCTACACTATGCATTTTACAGTTACTCTCTTCTCAGGTCCCTGCTAAAAAAATTTGAACGCGCTTGCTGTCGACCAAAGGCTATCGTTCGGAATTGTCGGTGTCGAATTTCAGTGTGCTGCCATTACTGTTACAGTATTTATAGTATTTATAGTATTTATAGTATTTATAGCGCATCGTAAGAACGCATCAGGTGAAGCATCACACCTATTCTTATTCATCCATTTCAGCTTTCATCATTAAAATGCAGATCTTCCAACTGTTTCTTAGAATACTGGTAA
This sequence comes from Opisthorchis viverrini, assembly GCF_000715545.1. Lineage (NCBI taxonomy): Eukaryota > Metazoa > Platyhelminthes > Trematoda > Opisthorchiida > Opisthorchiidae > Opisthorchis > Opisthorchis viverrini. The sequence continues at coordinate 477,379 of NW_008751779.1, forward strand.
CGGCACCTTCAGATTTCGTCCTAATTTCATCCTCAATGTTTCTGTTGTTTTCACTCATGTTAACGGGTTTTTTAAAGAGTTTCTTCGTCAGCTGGGACTGCATGTGACCTAAGGACATACTGCTTGACTAGAGTTGGTAGTACCCGAATATTTACAAAAGCTGAGAATATTTCGCTAAATTAGTTAGCTGGGGTTCTGTTATGGCCCTTTTCAATCACTTTGCAGCTTAATTTGATGTGTTCTTGGTTTAAACTTGTCGTGTTGAAACTGCTGCCGCTTTACTGCCATGCTGTGCATTCAATGTATTGTGATTTCTCAGTTAAACCTAAATTTCCGCTTGAGTAAAGGTTCGTTTGAATGCTATAACCGAAATTCCTGCCACCGCATCCAAGATCTGTGCAGTATCCCCAGCCTGATCAGTCTTGCTACCTCCATATTGCCAGCTCCACCTATATTTTCAACGATTATCATCCCGTCACTATTTGGAAAGCATGTGACCAGCTTCAATGCATCTTGTTCCCTTTCGCTTCCAGAGGCTTCGAAGTGTCACGTCTAACAACAATTTTCTAGACAGCATAAAGATAGCGTTTGATGTGCAGTGCTCAGGGATGGCTTACAGCAGGGCGTTACTTCCTAAATAGGTGAATCCTTTGAATAAGAGAAGCAAGCTACTTCTTAATAAGCAGTCAACCACCTCGGGACAATTTTCCCAGTAGGTCCCTTAATCCATTAAATGAGCTGCTGTGATGTGCTTCCCTTTGGGATCAGGAAGAAGCGAACAGATACCTCCCCACATCGGTTTCTTTCATTTACCTGAACCTAGGGATGAAGGCAATAGCGAGTCTCCATGATTACCCCTATCAGTTGCGTAGCTTCTGAAGTACGGTGAGGGGCTTGTAAAGCAATCTTCTCCTCCTGCGTATCATTTAACCCAAAAGAGATTTCTTATGAGGCGATCCGTGTATGCGTGAAAGAGTTTTGGCACTTGCGTCTCCTAGGAAAATTTGAAGTAAACCACTCCAGCATGGAAGTGGAAAGCGGCCACACTCGGAACTGGTTAAATGGGCAGATAAATACAACACAACTCCATTAAGGTAAGAAGCTTGGCTGATTCAACATGCATAATCAAGCGGTTGCCACATTGATTCACTGTTGCGGAAGTTTTTTTAGTGAGCAGGATGGAAACATTCAATTCACTGTGTTACTTCGTATTTTTGGTTCGGATTTTATTAACTAGCCGTGTGTGTTACTCAGCAGAAGTCAAGTGTGCAGTCGTCTGATTTTACACGGACATGTGTGGTTACGGTGGAACAACACTCAACATGTCACAGAGACAAACGTCAAAACGTTTGTGGAAGGGGATTTCTCACAAACCAACACAAGTACAATGATCGCGCCAATTTCCTTCGAACAAATAAAATGGACATCTACAGTCGGTAATAAACTGAAAGTAAACTTGCAACTCTTGTTCGGACCAGGACCGGAATATGACAATGAAGGCGTGCCTTTTGTCTGTGACTAGTTTAAGTGGTAAATGACTAAATTGTGCCTGAGCTAGGGTTCTTCTTATCACCATTCAGGACATGATCCTCCACTGCCCTCAATCGAATCAAGAATGTTTAAAACAAGTATTCGCGCAGAACGGATATCCAGAAAGCTCCACACTAAAAGCTACAAAGTCCACATAGCTGGTGATTAAAACATCACTCGTTTAATGAAGGACGTTTCCAAGTTAAACTGCTCCTGAAGGAAGGCACGGTTGCCGGACTAGTCGCCACAAGGTTCAGACATCATTTCAATATGAGTCTTACTATGGCTAACCTGTGTTCGGCTTTTAGTTTCAAACCAACCAGTCTGATTTTATTTGGTCGTTGGACTACGAAGCTCTATCACATGATTTCGTGTACTCTTTTGGATGTTCGTGATGGACATCTTACATTGATCGTGCCATGAGGAATGACTTAATAAAGCAAAAGAGGAAAAGCCGTCGTCTATGAATGATGGTTGAACAAAACCTAGCTTATGAGCCGCCCCATCACTCTTGGTCTAAGCCAAGTACGTGATGGTCGAATGGTTTTTACTCTCAGATCGCGAAACACCAGTCTGGAAACACGGTCGAACTCAGCATCATATTCACCACACATGGTGAGTTCAGGTGTACGAGCTTGAGTTTGGACTCTCTAAGCGATTATCTGAGTCTATTTGCCTTCAATTTTCTCGCTTGTGTACTTATTGCAACTATCTCACATTCAGTGCCACCGATAAACTGGTCAGTTTAATAGTAAATTATGTTTTCTTATTGCTCATAATTCCTGTAGTGCACCATCAACCAGTAGTTTAGTGGAGTCCAGTTGGTCGGCTAGAAAACACGTGCCGAGAGTAGTTTGGTTTCCGCCACAACATCCTCGGTCATTATCGGTTAATTCGCGTCATACGTTTTTCATCGTCTGTGTCTCCAGCTTTTGCCTTTGAACGCCCAGGAAGTATTTATGCCCCGAGTTTTCAAGGACGGGCGGAGGCATTTAAATTAGCGTATCGATAAGAAAATTAAAGAGACTTGGCTGAAGACTGGAGCCCAATCTTAGGTTAATAAACGTGGTTGACTTGGACAAATGCATGCCGTATACTTTTAGGTTCCCTTAGAGGTTGTACAGTTAATTCATGGAAAACTTAGAGGACCTCCATTTCTAGACTCTTCCATATTTTAGCCAGTCGAAGATTCAAACGCAAGGTCAAGATCAGGAAAAGGGAATACTGTTGAGCATTCGAAAGAGTGGTGCTGTTCAAATTTTTTTCAGGAGTGTGCGTCCGACCACTGGTTACTGGCTACCAGAGTATAGTTCCCCTCGAGTATCACACCAGGTATTACACCAGGTTTTTGATAAACTCGCGCCACTTTGAAAATAATAAACGGGAGATTCGGGTGCATTCCAGGTAAGCCTCTTCTCAAGACCAGTCTGTTATGCGAATGAGTGTATTTGTCGGAATAATGTTTATTCCAACCTGGTGCGTGGTATGCCGTCAGGCATGGTTAATCTGTGGGGATGGTCAGGTGTAAAAGCCCTTTGGAAGGGTGAGGTAATGCTGACGGACAAAATGTACAAAATAAGAATTTGTAGGGACAGCAAGCTAAATTTCACCCCAGTGGCTGAATCCGAGGGAAGGGTTGTGTGGAATAGCATGAGCTTATCCTGGAACTGGCTGGGGGCAGGTAAGCGTATCGTTCTCATTTGCAGCCAGGGTTCCGGGAGAGCACCAGATGATAGTACAGAGTATGGAGGCAATAGTGGCAGACGTAATCGAAAACGCCCTGGATTCTGCGGCTTTTATAGCGATGTGAAGTTCTTTTTGCGTGACATTCTCCTCCTTTATTTGGAGTTTACAAGCACCGTCGCTGCGTCTTGTTCACCGGCATTACTTTTGTCGAACTATTCTTCACCTCTTTACCGTCTCTGAAAAGTGCGAGGTTCATCCAGGCTGGGTACATTTTGCTTCAAAAGAACGATATCTTGTGCTGTACTCTTAACTCTGGTGGAGTCATCTGGTGTCAGTTTTTCAACGCATTCACTAGGGAGGATCAGCTGATCCTCCTCTATAGTGTTTTGTTTGATGGCCAAAATAATTCCGTGGTTCCTTTGGGTGGTTAAAGGTCAGTGTGTGATTCAATCGCTTCCCCATTCTTTTTCATATCTTTCACCGGCGCTCTTCATTAATTGGCTATTCGTTTTAACCAGCTGAAACAAGGTGCGTCTATCTCCAGAAGTGAAAGGTTGGTCCGCCTCCTGGGAGCTCCTTGGCTTCATGACATCCGATTTTTTAGGCAACCCAAGTGGCATAGCTGGACAGTTCCGAGGCTCCGAAATATAAAGTCCTTTAATGTTCCCATCCATCAATACAGTAAATATTGTCGCTGTGACTGAGCATTACCCGGAGCTTAAAAGCGAAGTCTTCCTGATTCCTTTAAGCTCCACAAACCTGAGCTCGATAAAGTCCAGTGGTTGTTGGGCGAAACTACGCAAAAAATGACTTTACCCTCATACTTGGGCACCACTACGACCGAGGAGACTAATCATATGCCACTGGGAACCGGTTGCCAAAGGCACGTTCAGAAGGTGTCCGAATCTCTTGAAAGTTAACGTTACATTTTAAATAAGGCAATCTGAACGCGTGTATCTGACAGTTTCGAACATTTACTGCACACTGTATCCCCTTGATGCTCCTTGGCCGAACAAGCTATCTTAGAGGATCGAGCTAATGCTGATTGGGTCGATGCACTGCCAGCAATACGGTGGGTACGGCGGACTAAGATGTGCCTTATGTTACGTGCCGCAGAATCTCTACTGCCAACTTCTGTATCACCCAGGGATCCCAGCCTTTTTGCTGTCTTCAGGTCTCACGGTAGCCTTACACCGGAACGACGTTATTCGGTTACATGCCGCATAGTGAAATGCAGCGTTCATCAGGAAGAAAGAGGATGGGAGAAGAGAATTACGCCTTGGATGCGTTGGGTAATCCCTGCATTTATGTGAGATTTAAGTTCCGCACGACGAACTGGAAATCCAGAATTTAGTGCAGAGCAACAGGAAGCACGTATGTATTCGAATTGGCGTATATGTACAGCATATTTAATAGTAAAACAAGATAATAATGAATAGAGCAATGGATAGAGTATCAATCATGTTCATCACAATTTACAACAAATAGATCCGTTTTTCGGTAGTTGATCAGGTGACTGTTGATCACTTCGCCAAGCTTGGCAGTTGATTTTCAAACGTCTCGCTACCATCTTCAGCGCGCTGTTGGTTGCGCACTGTTGCTGACCTACGAAAGCTATTCTCTTAACAGCGAAGTGCCCCGTTATGGCTTGCAAAGCATGTCGGGACGACCATGTCTTCAAGCAAAGTGTATAGGGTGCCATCGATACACCGGAAGCTAATCGTATAAAAAATTAGAAACCTTATGGTTTTGTTCTAGATAACAAGAGCTAAATCCGAGGAAGTTCTCGTGCCTCCCTGAACAAAAACGCACTAAACAGCTGGTGCCTCACTCACAGTTTGTTAATGGCAACTACTCCCAGCTAACGAGCTTCTCCGGATTCCTCGATTTTCCGTTTATAGAAATAATGTTTATTCCCGACTAGTGTATGGCATACCGTAAGGCATTACGACGTGGTTACAGCCAGAATAAAGCATGCACGCTTTCTACTGCATTTGTAGTACACCCATTCTTAGCGCAAAACAGGGTCTGTGCTTCATTTGCTAGACGAGCGCAAAATTACCACGTGACTATCCTTCCAGCACTCACCTGATGCCTTCTGAAAATCCGTTAAGCCACTTCCGTACCCATGGCTCAACAGGTTTGAAGTGCGTCAAAATTTAGAGGAATGATTAATTAAAATGGATTACAAGTTTGGTTTTTTATTTGCGTACATATGCAACAAAATGAAACAACTTGGCGAAATTTTTTCACCCGCAAAGACCTTGCGGATAGAAGCACTGTGCGTCTAGGGTGCTGCGGCCTACATAGGAGGACAGGCAGACCACGGCATTGTACACGCTGACCATGACAGCTAAGTTGATGCCGCGTTGAGGCCATAAGCGTCGGAGACTGGCAAATGCCATCCTTGCCTTTCCAATTCTGGAAACGATTCCATCTACACCAACTCGCCGGCGGTCATGCAAAGGAAATTATATATCACATCAGTCAGTGCGACTGCAGGCATCAGATTTGTGTTCGGTCCTACAAAATCTTCTGGCGGCTTGTACACTTTACAGATGCGGATTGCTTACTGGCTTCTGCAGAAAACTGGTTTGGATCATCTAACTATTTGGCATTTTAAAGGGGTCCCAGTCAGGGAAGGGAATATCGTAGCATAGTCAATGTCCGTGAGTGAACGCCCCAACGGAATTCCGGTCCTCAAGGCAGGCAAAGAAGAGTTGAGCGACATATCGGCTACGAAAGTGAAGATTGTAGAGAAATAAGTGTTGACAGTTCCAGCAATCGTCGCGAATTGGAGGAAGGAAAAATTCGACCTCGGCTAAAATAATACTCAGCCTGATTCCCTAGAATCTGACTCTTACGATGGCGGACCAACCTTTGTAGGATAATATCAGGGAGTACCTAAAAAATTTTGGCCCCGGAAGTGATTTCCCGATCGTGTCAAAGTAATGTTTCTCCATCCTTTTGTAGTGTATGAATCACCACCCTGGCGCTCCATTGTGTCGTCACTCCAGCTTCCTTCTCAATTATAATCACGTAAGCCTAAACAACCTTTTGAAGGATGTAAGCCCTCTAAGCCAGATGATTTGTCCCACTAAAGCAATGAAATTGACGGCCGAACATCCGTTGCCTGTGACGGGCGGACATCAACGTTCAACTCACGTTCCTTTGGTCTTTTCAGAGGTCGAGTTGATGGTTGCCAGCTCAACTGTTCCTCAGGAAGTCCAACCCTTCATTCAAGTCGATGTTGTGAATCAGTACCGTATCATCCTGCTCAGAGGTCGTCCGGAAACATCTTCCTTCGGATAGTTTGGTCGGATAAGCTGGAAGAGGGAATGGCTGTCCAAGACGCTCTCAACTACTCGGGATCTCATGGTCCGCCAGATCCCTCCGCCAATCCCCAAGCCCTTCGCTATTCGGCGTTTTGGCGATCCGCGCACGCAATCACAGTAGCTTGTTGCTGATGTGGTTTTCCTGAAGTTAATCACAGTCACTCATCCTATCGCAGTCCAATGTTCGTTGTGGTGCGCGAGCTACCCCACACAAAACGCCAAAGGCTGTGAGCGTGGCTTTTCCCACCTCGCCCAAATCACCTTCGCTCCTGTTGGGTCGGTAGATACCCGGTCAAAACTATCTACCTGTTCCAGAGGTAAGCAGAGTAGATACGCGTGCCCATACAATACCGTGATTAGATACCGGTCGCATTCTCCACAATGAACGCAAATCTCTTATCGAACCTCTGCCAATAGCTAAATGCGACATAGCTGGTCTGCATTTTGGGCCCCAATTTATACGGTGTGAGGACTTGTGCTAAAAGTTCGTGTTGGTTAGAAACAATCGACATTGACGCAACTGATGGGGAAAACCCCCGTGCGTACAGAGTCAGCCTTCGGATAGGTTAGCAAGTTGTGCCCCATCAGGGCTTAATTGGCCAGTCTACATATTCATACCTCTCACCGGATTCACTAGATAAGTATTTCTTGCTGACCAAACTAATCGTGACGAAATCCGACGGAAGCTGTTTTCTCGGGCTCAAATCTGTTGTCTGTCGGATAGCATCACGATACGACAAACCAACACAGTTCACCATATCGATGTCCACTGAGGTTGACTGAGGCAGCAAATCAAACTCTCCCCGGTGAGTCGCTTTCGTGCCTAAGGCTAAGCGCAACTCCTACCTCATCCACACCACAAGCCACTGCCTCACTACCCCTAGAAGGCCAAAGAGGAAAGTACAAGAAATCTAGGCCCATCAGTGGCTGGTTGTGGGTGCAAATGAACTGGGGCTTCGCGTGTGTCTCAGAGGCTGCTCGGTATTCGCACAATGGAATTGACTTCTCGAAATCTACGGCATTTTCGGCCTTGCCAATTCGTAGTAAAGGATGTTTATGTATAATGTATATGTTCCTGTACTATTGCAAATTATCTGCTATGGTGATTTGTTTAAGTGAGCGAATCTTCCAGTTCAATAAACATCAACTACTGTGAATCCGTTACCTAATGTATTGAAGAATCGCCAATTGTGCAAAAAGGTGACTCACTCACAACGGATGGAACTTTCGGATGGTTTCCTAGCTGAACATTCTGAAATCTACATGGATTTGTGGGTGCAAAATATGTGGAGGTATATTTCTGTATACAGCCTTTGCACGATAATGGCTCTTACCAGTTCAAATTCCGTAGTCTAGGAAAAGTCGTGCAATTTTGCTGGTAAACAGCAGTGTTGCAAATATCCTGTGAATTATGCTGGGATAAAATTGATGTTGATCGATTAGCAACACGGAATCTACGTTGGTCACAGCGGACAGATGAACGAACCCAGCGGACGCGCACAACTAACATGCGACTAGGGGTCCACAGTGCCTAATCGGCTGGCTGGAGCGCGCCCACTCACCTCCATCGGAGAAAAGGACATAAATAGTTAAGTTGTCTTGATGGTCGTCCTGATGATTACGTATCCACTTCCGGAATGCGCGCAATTTTCTTCCTGAGGAGTGTTCATTTGGCCGTTGACGCCCTGAAATGAGAGGAAGTTATGTTAAGCTATCGAAATATCAACATACGACTGGTGGCCGACTAACTGGAGAGAATACCTACGCTAAAATGTGAGCACTACAGCTGCTATGATGTCGTAGATGGTTGTTCACACAATGCCATCTTCAATTGCCATTTTGCATGCCTACTTACTTCATCCCCCATGAAATACGAGGTGTACGTAATATGCATGAAGTCTCATTAACAGGCAAAGTGTCTAAAACCGATGGATTGCATGAATTCATCTTCGTATCTTCCAACTACCTGGCGCTCTCCAGCGTTAATCTTAGTTGTCGGACATTTACCCGCAGCTGTTTAGTATTTCCTCGTTGGATCCGAAAACACGGAAACACTCAGATTCCACGACACACAGTGCTGGGATTCTGTGCTTCGGTCCAGGTCAAATCATAATGATAATAATCCGCTGCACAAGTCTGCGTCCTTAGACCGCCATCTGGGTTGAGGTGCAGTATCCTCGACCGCTGACAACAAACCCTCAGTTGCAGACTTTGAGCCTTGACGCAACAGGATTTGTCCCCGAGGAATCAATCGCTTAAAGATAGCTCTGGTCCTCCTGGGTGACAGCCTCTAAGCTTATACATCACTCGGTTAAACTTTTCACGAAGGTCGTCAAAATCTGCCTGCGGCAGCTTGGTAACAAATATAAGGGGTAGGCTGTAATCCAACAGCCATCGTTGGTGGGTTGGGAAGCAAATTAAGAAAAAATCTATGAAGAATAGTCCTTACTGCCTGGAGCGGTTTGATTTCTAAATGCAGAGAACGGGTGCAGGCAGGGGAGCCACATTGCCTGGCAGAAAAGGCATGTACATTCTCCGGCATAGGTGTCAACCCCCGGGGGAGCATTTGGGTGTTTGCGCCACAAACTGTAAATTAATTTACGTAGCTTGACCTCACCTTGTTTGTTCCAGCACTATCATAGGGCAGCCTTGGTAGTCGCGGCTCCAAGTACCTCAAAACGATAGAGCATGCATTCGCAGTCATTCGACAGACGACGTTCGGAACGTAGCCGTTACCCTACGGGATTTGCTGTCTGCCGCAGTGGTATGATTATGCATCTCATGAGTCACGAGTCACTCGGCGTGCCAGGACGTCTTCTGTATTGCGAGTTCCAGCGTGTCGGAGCGATGCACCCAATTTTTAAGGCGGCCGCTCGCACTCTCCACGCGGTTGCCGGTCACAGTACCGAAGTGAACTATTCGGGACTGTGCGCGTATGGCCCATTTTCGGATGATGTGCAATCAGCGGGCCATGAGAAAAGAAGAAAATCGAGGGTCAGTGCGGCGCAGAGGCTGTAAGTTCGTGAGCCTGTAATACGATAAACAAAGGAACTACTGTACATTGGAGTCAAGGCGAGCCATGCGGTGGAATGTGTGTCGGCTGCTCGCAGAATGTGCCTATGACCAAAAATACATGGATATTGAATGATGCATACGTGCATCCTGATGGTTTTTCGGCTATGAAGGTGGCAAAGCATTACGTCACAGCCGAACACAACACTTGCGGCACACATTTGCGCCGCCAACTTGCCCACAACAAAATTCCTAGGTGGACAATTTTCGTTCATCATTTCCTTGAATAAGTCGAACAGTTTACGCATGAGAGCAAGCTGTCTGCTCTCTACGAATGTATAGATAACCGGACGACCGGTTCCGGTGCCGTTTTTTATCAAGGCGGTGCAAAGCCTGTATCTACAGGTCAAATGTTAGCTACTTTAAAAAACTTACTCAAAGTGGTTTATTGCATGTGTTGGGTCTACATTCACTGCATCTGGAAAGCATCGGAACAACACTATCTGCTGCCATCGGGAGAAGCGTGAGTGGCTATGGTGACCTCCCTCTGACTGCCACACAAGCACGCGCTCCGCCTCTCGAAGTTCTACTAGCAACGGAAGCATATCGTCTACCACAGTAAAACCTAACTGCTCAACGGAGCCAGTCGACGCTTCCGGCGATCAATCCTGAATCGTAAGTATCAAGACGAACTCCTCGATTACAAACTGCCGCAACTCACACGACGGCGGCACATATTTCAGAAGGGCCTTGCAGATGCTCAACTCGTCTCCGGTTAGCCGTCGATTAACCGGAAGCCGATAGTACAAAAACTTTGACAACTTATGGTTGTGTCCGAGAAAATGAGAGGTGATTGCCAGTTGGCTATTTCGCCTCCATAGACAAAACCTCTGGACTGGCGCTTCGCGTACTGTATTTTATTACCAAATACCCTCAGCCGACTGGCTTCTTCGGATTCCCTGATTTTATGCCGGTCCTGGAGGTCGTCTCCTACATTTGTAGTGCACCCATTTGTAAGGCATAAACAGCGTTCGTGTTTCGATTGCTTGATGAAAGCACAAATGCCACTTAGTTGTCCTTCATATATTTATTCAGGGCCATCTCAAATGTCGTAAAGGATGAAAAGGATACAGCCCCAAATCTCTCAACAAAAGCTTGGGGAGCCACGTACACAGCCATGGCAAGCAAGTTCAAGGTCAAATATGCGACAAACATTTTCAAGAACGTCAACGAAAACAAATTGCAAAACAGTTCAAGCAGGTGATAGTGAGTTGTGGAGTGAGATTATATGCAAAGAAACGCAACTTTTTAGCTCAAACGTTTTGCTTCAATCACAAGGCTTTTGCAGAAAAATGCATTGTGCGTCCGAGCCACAGCGTTTCGGACACAAAACACACCGACCGAAAGAGGACAAAAGTTTGAGCATGTAGTGGTCTGGCAACCTAATAACTTAGTGCACCAGGAGTGTGCGGTAAAGAAATGAAAATAATTACGCTAGGTGGGTATACAAAAATAAAGTGGTCAGATGGAACAGACTCACTAACAATTGTTCTCTTTAAAATAGTTCGTCGTTGGTCCAGGTCAGCGAATAAACAATAATCCAATTATGTTGGTCCAGGGGTCTTCTTCTGAACAGTTCCCACGTATAATAGATCCCGAAGATGTCTGAAATGTTTCGGTACCAGAGTTAGTACATGAGACTCGCGAATGACCGCTGCAAGCGCGAGCGAAATCAGAAGAGTGGGTCGAAGCACGTGACCACGCTTGTATTATGTTAAATTGTACAAGTGCGCGTTTTTCGTAGTCAAGCAAAAAACGATTATGCAGTTGATGAAATACGTAGTGTTATAATGAAAGTAAAATAAAGGTACAAAACGCCACACTACTCCCCCACTAGAGCGTTGACCATGAAAGGGGAAAACGCCCGAACAACTAAAGTAACAAATCAAAAGTTGCTCGCTTCAAGCTTTGTAATCAGCCAGGTGCTGAGGGAAACGGACGCGTCGTCCGGAAATACTAGTTGAAGGAGTGAGGTTGGCGGGATGGATATCTTGAGTAGGTGTGTGTTGTTGGGATAGCAGGATTGCTGGATACGGTCGTGGGTGCTTGAATGTGGGTAGGTTTCAGACGATCAATGGAGACGGTATCATGCTTTCCGCTTCTCTCTAAAACAACGTACATAGAGTGACATTCGATAACATTTAAGGGGCCATCATAACAGGGTTGGAGGGGTTTCCTTGTTGCGTCATGTCGGACAAACACAAAAGACTTAGGAGAGAGATCGGCTGAGATGTGTTCTGTCCGGGTTGATCGTCTTGTCGGTGTCGAACGCAGTTTGGACCTATGCCGTTTCACACGAGTAACGAATGTGGCGGGGGATTTGGGCTGTGCGCCAGAAGGGGGAATCAGTTCAACCGGTAAACGTAAAGTTGTACCGTACACTAGTTCGGATGGTGAACAGTGAAGATCCTTCTTAATAGTGGAGCGAATAGCAAGCAAAATGAGAGGTAAGGAAGAGGACCATGAAGATGGGTTCATTTGGGCGGTCAATGCAGCTTTGAGATATCGATGGAAACGCTCAACCAGACCGTTGGAACAAGGATGATACGCGGTAGTCGATATGTGATGGAAACCGAATAGTGTAGAAAACTCACGGAAGAGATTACACTTAAATCGTGAACCGCGATCCGTAGTAACGGTGGAAGGTATACCAAAATTGTTCACTCAGTGCTTCAAAAATGAAAGGGCAACCGTTTCAGCCGAAATGGGCATAGCTACTGGCCAACGGATAAAATGATCGATCATGATAAGAATATGCGTGAAACCTTAGATGGGGAAAACGGGCCAACAATGTCGAGATGGACGTGTGTGAATCGAGCATCAGGAACGGCAAATGAACCGATAAGTGAGTTTGTATGCCGAGTTACTTTACTGCGTTGACAGGCGATGCACTGTTTGGTCCAGGATGTTAGGTCCTTATTCCTGAAGGGCCATACAAAGCGTGCACTGATCAACTTCCTGGTTACTCTGATTCTTGGAGGAGAAAATCCATGAAAGTGGTCAAAAACAACCCGTCGAAAGGCTTCGGGGACGGTTGGACGAGATGAGCCTGTAGACATATCACAATAAATGGTTCCGGATTGGAGGGGTAGGGGAATTGAAGAAAATTGAAATGAAGGGAAGGATAGAATGGGCAAAAATTGGGATCACTATTTTGAAGGTTAGCCAGCTTGGCTAGGTCCAGCTGCGCGGAAGGGTGAAGAGCGTTGAATTCAGGACGGGATAGGGCATCTGCGACGACAATGTCCGAACCTGGAGTGTACCGAATTTCGGTAGTGAACTTTTAAATGTAGTCGAGATGGCGTATCGCGTGGTGAATATCGATCAGGGTTGGCGTTGAAGGCATAGGTGAGTGGCTTATGCTCCGTTTGAATGGTAAACGATCTACCATCTAACAAGTGCTGGAAATGGCGAATAGCAAGGTAAATTGCGAGTAATTCACGACCAAAAGTACTGTAACGCGTTTGGGCAACCTGCATCTTCTGCAAGGAAAACGCTAGTGGTTGAGATGTGTTGTTAACAACTTGATGAAGCACGGCACCGACGGCAGCGTTCAAAACATCAGTTGTCAAAATCAGCTTTGTGCTTTCGTGAGTATTGAGGACAGGTAACTTTGTGGCCTGAGCAATGTTTTGCTTGTCTCTTTCGAAAGCGGCAATGGCGGCGGAGTGGGGCAAAGTAACAGATTCTTCTTTGGAGCCACGAAAATCGGTCAGTGGCTTCAAAAGATGTGGCGTCAACGTGGTGGCCAAGAAAATCCAGGCTAATAACACCGAATAAGCATTCGTCAATGTTCAAACGTATGTTGTAAGTGGAAAAACGTTCAAACACTGCTCTGTGATGATCTGTAGGTTCAGTTGGGGAGGTGTTAGCGACCAGAACATCGTCAAGGTGGCATACACAAACGGTATGCCACGTACAACCTCGTCCATGAAACGTTGAGACGTTTGGGCTGCATTTCGAAGACCAGGGGGCATACACATGAATTCGAAAAGGTCAAACGGTGTTGTGCTGGCTGTTTTATGAATGTCCTCCGAGGCTACGGGTATGTAATAGTATGCTCGTACAAGATCGAGTTTGGAGGTGTTTGTGTGGCACAGGGTACTCGCGAAATCGTGGATATTTTTGATGAGATACCTGTCTGGGATAGTAGCGTTTTTGGGAGAACGGTAATCTCCACAGGGTCTCTAATCACCTTTGGATTTCTTGGGTACCTTATGTAGGAGTGATGACCAATGACTCGAGGAAGAGCCTGCCGCAGTGGTATGATTATGCATCTCATGAGTCACGAGTCACTCGGCGTGCCAGGACGTCTTCTGTATTGCGAGTTCCAGCGTGTCGGAGCGATGCACCCAATTTTTAAGGCGGCCGCTCGCACTCTCCACGCGGTTGCCGGTCACAGTACCGAAGTGAACTATTCGGGACTGTGCGCGTATGGCCCATTTTCGGATGATGTGCAATCAGCGGGCCATGAGAAAAGAAGAAAATCGAGGGTCAGTGCGGCGCAGAGGCTGTAAGTTCGTGAGCCTGTAATACGATAAACAAAGGAACTACTGTACATTGGAGTCAAGGCGAGCCATGCGGTGGAATGTGTGTCGGCTGCTCGCAGAATGTGCCTATGACCAAAAATACATGGATATTGAATGATGCATACGTGCATCCTGATGGTTTTTCGGCTATGAAGGTGGCAAAGCATTACGTCACAGCCGAACACAACACTTGCGGCACACATTTGCGCCGCCAACTTGCCCACAACAAAATTCCTAGGTGGACAATTTTCGTTCATCATTTTCTTGAATAAGCAGAACAGTTTACGCATGAGAGCAAGCTGTCTGCTCTCTACGAATGTATAGATAACCGGACGACCGGTTCCGGTGCCGTTTTTTATCAAGGCGGTGCAAAGCCTGTATCTACAGGTCAAATGTTAGCTACTTTAAAAAACTTACTCAAAGTGGTTTATTGCATGTGTTGGGTCTACATTCACTGCATCTGGAAAGCATCGGAACAACACTATCTGCTGCCATCGGGAGAAGCGTGAGTGGCTATGGTGACCTCCCTCTGACTGCCACACAAGCACGCGCTCCGCCTCTCGAAGTTCTACCAGCACCAAAAGCATATCATCTGCCACAATAAAACCCAGCTGCTCAACGCAGCCGGTCGACGCTCCCGGCGATGGCTGTATATATCCTGATTCGTAAGGATCTTGCCGAGTTCCTCGACCACAAACTGTCGCAACTCACACGACGGCGGTCCATATTTCAGGAGAGCCTTGCAGATGCTCAACTCGCCTTTGGTTAGCCGTCGATTAACCGGAAGCCGGTCGTACAAAAACTTTGACGACTTATGGTTGTGCTCGAGAAAATGAGAGGTGATTGCCAGTTGGTTATTTCGCCTCCATAGACAAAACCTCACTGAACAGCCGGCGCTTCGCCTACTGTTTTTTTATTACCAAATGCGCTCAGCCTACTAGCTTCTTCGGATTCCCTGACTTTATGCCGGTCCTGGAGGTCGTCTCCAACATTTGTAGTACATCCATTTGTAAGGCATAAACAGAGTTTGTGTTTCGATTGCTGGATAAAAGCACAAATACCACTTAGTTGTCCTTCATATATTTATGCAAGGCCTTCTCAAATGCCGTGAAGGATGAAAAGGATACAGCCCCAAATCCCCCAACAAACGCTTGTGAAGCCACTTCCACAGCCATTGCGAGCAAGTTCAAGGTCGAATATGCGACAAAAATTTTGAAAAAGGTTAATTAAAACAAATTGCAAAACAGTTGGAGAAGGTGATAGTGAGTTCAGGACTGAGCTCATATGCAAAGTAACGCAACTTTTTGGCGTAAAAAATTTTGTTTCACCCACCAGAGTTTTGCAGAAAAATAAGCACGTGACCACGCTTGTATTATGTTAAATTGTACAAGTGCGCGTTTTTCGTAGTCAAGCAAAAAACGATTATGCAATTGATGAAATACGTGGTGTTATAATGAAGATAAAATAAATGTACAAAACACCAAATTCAACAGCCACGTCTTGCCTTATTCAAAACTGTACGCGGGCGTTGAATGCCGCGATATGGAACAGGTTCTTTGAAATTTAAACAGTTTAAATATTATTATAAAACAACAGTCCTCAGAGTATTGATAGGTGTGTTCAGGTATAAATCCGAGCGCCCGAGTTAGCTCACTGGAACCCTAATGTGTATGCTCAGCCCCGGTCGACTTGGAACTACATAGTTCAACTAGATCCACACCTGTTTTCCGGTCGCTCCCAATTAATAGTGTGTGAACACTTTTGCTAAAAAGACGCACTGGATTAAAAAATGGGGATCAGCATTATTTCTAGAATTGCAATTGATTCCGAATCTACGCTTAGCTGTGCTCCCTCTGGGCTCAGTCTTACTCAGGGGTTCAAGTCGCCCCGAAAATTTTGCCATCTGTATTTCTCCAAAGACAGTCCTGGAGGGTATCTATTAAACCCATTTCCTCAGCTTTGGAACTACCGGCCCTAAGCACGTCGAACAGGACTAATACTAATTAGACGAAACAATAGTACAGAGTTCAAAAGATCATCTGTTGAAATCTGGCCCAGGGGAGCGCTTTAGACCTGAGTGAGAATTCCGCAGCATAGGTAGAAGTGGGAACTGCACCACAAAAACTAGAGACGCATATAGAGTAATGCAGCATACCTGAGCTCGTTCAAAAGAGCCGCAGGTGAATCACCAAGGATAGTCCCACTTGCTTTTCTCGAGCGCGAGATAAGTCGACAGATTGAGAAACCACAGTGGCAACTCAACAGGGAGTATCGTCGTCAAAAGCAGTGACGTGAACCAGATCTTTTGATTCTAGCAAATGATTACTTCGGTTTACTCTACCAGACTTTAGCTTCAATACCTTAATGACGGTTATGCTTTAGTCCAGTTCTCGAGTTGATCCTCTCAAGATGGCACATACTTCCAAAGATCCCACTAGGGTGTGTGAAGTGTACTAAAAGCCAAAAACCATGCCAACAACCACACGTAGTGCGTAGATGGAGGCAACTTTCTGGAAGTTCGGACACCAGGACGCGGCATTCGCAACTGCCACTCAGTGGCCAGCGAATCACTTGTCGATTGGGTCCACACCTTTAGGCCAATCAGAGCTCAGCTAGATGCTGGACCTCCAGCGGTTTAATCTTCTGGCCAATCATCTGCGTCTTAGAACTCTTGTCCGTGGTGTCGCTTAACTGCGACCGTCAATGCCGTCCGGGTGTGAAGTATACGGCGTCTGTCATTTTGGTTGACTCATATGTGAGTATTGGTGATGTAAAACCTTGCTTACTGGGCTTTGGCTCATGAGCTTTGTTTCTGTCTTCCATCGACAGAAATTGTCGTAAACACATGCCTTCGGAGAATCACTGCCCCCTGGTGCTTCCATAGCGTGCATACTACAGGTGCGTTATTGTGCCTAACAATACGGATCAATAGTTAAGGGTGTCACATCAGCGGATTCATAGAATGGTTGGAAGGGTCCGATTAACAAAGCGTGGCTTTGGCCTGAGGGTATGTTCGGGATATCTGGCTTTCGAATTGAAGGTCTAATTGACAATGTTGCAGGCTTTACCCGAGGGGACTTTGCCTGAGACCGATGGCTCAATGTTCTGTCCCGCGTGGCTTCGGGAGTGACCAAGCCTTCTCGGCGATCACGGCCAACACCTGGGCAGCTGGATTGTGCGGGTCCCTTTTAAATAATCCACTTTTGACTCTTCTCTTGAGAGCACGAGGCCTGGTATTTTGCCTGGTTGCCCAAGCTCCCGTCTAGGCTTGGGCTGTGTAGCCTGTTTGTATTCTGCACCTTGTGGGTGGTAATTGTGATACGGGGGTATGCAAAAACGAGATATCTTTTCATGGGGTCATATCTGAAAGGGGATGGCTCAATCTTGTTTTGGATGCGGTTTCCATCGATGCACTCAGCACCACTGTCATAATATATCAAAACTGGTCACAAGAAACGACGGCTGCAGTGATCCGGACACATACTCTTAGTCGAAGGTGAACTTGCGCAGAAAATGTTATGTGCAGGCCCGTGCCATGGTTGGTGCTGTCGCCGAGTGGGGACTTGGTTGCTTAAGGTCATGTCGCGTGCAGATGATCCTAATATTCGTTTTTTGTTTGCAGCTTTCGAAGTTGGAGACAAGACTATATGGCTATCTGTGCAGATAATTTGCCGATCTCCGATCATTCGCTGCTCTTGCACATGATTTTATGGAGCCGCTTTATCATCCAATTGGAGCCAGCTATTAAAGTTACCGGCAGAGTATTCTGAGTCTTGACATGATTTATATCTAACAGCAAAACTGCAACCAAGTGCTCCGTTAGTGACCCTTTTCCTACTTGACTTTCTAAGCAATCGTTCCATGATATCAATCACGAACATTAGCAAGAGGAATAAGCTGTCGATCAATACACCCGCCTTTCTAACAATCGTTCCATGATATCAATCACGAACATTAGCAAGAGGAATAAGCTGTCGATCAATACACCCGGTGTTGAAGCCAAGGGAAGCTTCCTCACAGACGTTTATGTATCCATCAGTACTGCAGTACATTAAAAGTAAAACGCGCATGCTCTCAGCGCAGAAAAACAGTAATGTTACTCCAAAAAAGGATCTTCATTCTTGGCTCGTGGCTGTGACCAGATTCCTGGTTGCATCATGAATCTCGCAGAAAATGTTTATCCCTCACCTGTTGCAGACAAGTTGATGTCACATCGATGCCCTTCATATCGCAGATTAGCGAACCGTCATCATCTACAGCATGATGTCAGTGTCCAACACCGACTCTTCGCTGCCGTAGAACCATGATTAAATTGAAATCCTTATTGCGAAGAAAAGAATAAAGGTGAACGGATAAGGGACTTACTGCTGGTTTACTACAATCATTCCGAGGCGTGTACACCTCCAACCAGACGCAGTGAGGACCACGCGGTCCCCATTCTGTAGGGCGAGTAGCACCGGTAGCACCTAGACTTTTCGTGATTTCTTTCATACCCCTCTGCCAGGTCAAGAGTTGGTCACCTCTCTGCTTCCGCCACTCTCAATTAGGCATCGAAAACAACACAACACACAAAAACAACAATACGAAACACATGTTCCAACCAACGCGACTTATGGTGCCGGACGTATTCTTCAGTGGAAGTACCCGTTGCATAATCGAGAACTCGCTCTCTAACTGCCTCGTTACGGATACGCCGACTCCAACCCACGCGAGCTATGGTTCTTAGACAACACTCGTCGAACACCTGAAGATGTCTCAGTTCCGCTGCCCGAGCAGGCCAAGTCTCAGTCATACAACAAAATAGCCCGTACTGTAGCTTGATATACACGTCCCTTGATATTCAGGAATATACAACTTGACGCCATAGATGTCTCAAATTAGCAAACGCGACCCCGGCCTTGCAGATTCGTGGATTGATCTCATCCGTCACGCTGCAGTTGGAACTAATACAACTTCCAAGATACGTAAAACGCTCCACAACCTCGAGTGCTTCCCTCTGGAATATAAGTGGCATGTTCAGCGACTGAATGTCCAAGAGCATGACCTTACACTTTGTGGGTGAGAAGTGCATACCAAATGGTGGGATGAATTTGGTCAGTTCATCCAAGAATACTTGCGCCTTTTCCTCCTCTTCGAAGATGAGAACGATGTCGTCTGCATATTCTAGATCGAGAAGGCTTTCGCCACAGGCTATTTAAACACGGGGGTTTCGGAGACTTCCCGGTGTTCATCTCATGGTTTCATCAATCACGAAGTTAAACAGCAATGGGGCATCCTTGACGGACACCACTTTGTGTACGGAAGCTTTTGGAGAGCTCGCCGTATACTCTCACGTCCGGAAGTCTGGGAATACAAAGAACTTATTAAGGTCACGAACTTCCGGGGCATTCCTTGGTAGGCAAGCGTGTCAAGCACAACAGACCGGTCAGCCGAGTCAAAAGCTCCTTGAAATTCCAGGATCTTTAGAATTATGGGTCGTCTGTACGTATGGTGTTGTTCTAGCACCTGATGAATTGTGGAGATTTGGTCAACGCAGTCCCTGCCAGGCCGGAATCCCGCTTGCTGCTCTTAAGTCAGTGTCTCACAAGCCACCGTAAGGCGACGAAGCACAATTGACGCCAACAGTCTTGTTACGACCGGGATCAAGCTGATCCCTTTATGGTTACTACACTCACTTGCGAGCCCTTTTTGAAAGTGGGCACTATCACCGAATTTCCTCAGTTGTCTGGGACAAATTCCTTTTCCTAGATGCAAGCAAACAGATCAGGCAAGCGCTGACTGAGGACCTCACCCCCATCTTTGAACAATGTGGTCGGGATGTCATCCGGACTAGAGGCTCGGTGGCGCCTAAGAAACATATGCAATCATAAACCTCCAAGGCCTTAGGCGGTTCCACCTTCATCGTCCAGGGTTCTACGTCACCTGTGGGTTCCAGATGGTTGTCAACCTGTGGCCATGACAGTTGTTGTTCGAAGTATTTGGCCCAACGGTTGAAGCGCTCTTGTTTATTCGAGGGGTCACTCCCTTCCGATCTTTGATGGTTTCACTCACAGGTGGTTTCCGGGGCCCGGTCGCACGGATCAATTGAAATAATTTTCGGGCACTACCGGCTTTCTGGGCCTCTTCCATTTCCTTGGCTTTCTGTGTCCACCAAACTTCGCGGTCGGCTTGCGCCCCCAATTTCACTTGACGTCTGATAATTCGTCGTATCAGGTTGTTTTCCCGGCCGGCTGGAATATTTATCCGAGATTTAAGCGGTGCCACCGTTTGGTTTGATATTTACTGCTTGAGTGCGCCTGGTGGTACCGTGTCACAGGCGAAATTCCCAGCTCTATTCAAAGAGGTGGCAGTCTTACCCCAGTATGAGTTCGCATCTGATGATGGAGCACTTGGAAGAGACTCTAGAAGACGATTCTGGTAAGTTCGTCTAACATCCGGATCTGCCAGTCTCTCAGTTGCCAAGCGATTTGTCCGCACCTTATGCGGCCCCGGAAAACGTAGGGAGAAGCGACCCTGGACCCTGGTTGGAATCCACAAATGTGTTCCAAGACGACCGGCAGTCAGTTATTGATTCGTGCCATCTGCAAATGATGGCAATGTGGTCGATTTGGGTTAGCGGTCGGTCTGCCGTTGGAAGACACCATGTGGCCAGACGACTTTGACTGTTTCGGAAGTTAGTACTATATAAAAATAGACTGCGAGCAGCACAGCTGAAGCAATCGTTCGCCAGTGTTCGTACGTACCGAGTCCAATCCATGTCGACCTCCTAATTGAGTCCCAGATACGCTAAGTCTGCCCACTTGTGCATTCAGATCTCCACCATTCAAGTCCACCACAATGTCTGAGCGTTTAGCTCGCCGCAGCAGAGCATTCAGGGCGTCGTAAAATCTGTCTCTGACGGCGTTGGGGCTACAGTCGGTTGGGGCGTAGGCAGACACGATAAACAGACATCTATCAACTTCCCGCTTGTAAGACTCCTCCACAAACGTTGCCGGGCTGTTCGAATAGAATATCGATTCTGACTGAGCGCGAGAACACGAATGAATAGCGCTTTACTTGTCTAAGAAATAAAAGGAAGGCGAAAGCATGGTTAATACAAAACGATAATGTGAGCACAAAGAATATTCATGACATTCACCCTGACCGTTGGATTGTGTGTAGAGGGATAAATTGGGGAGAGGTATTGGATGCATGTAAAAATCTAATGAGTAATAATGAATTTGGTTAGGCTTCTCGATTTCTTAAAATGTAATTCACCCTGTGGATTGTGTGTAGAGGGATAAATTGGGGAGAGGTATTGGATGCATGTAAAAATCTAATGAGTAATAATGAATTTGGTTAGGTTAGTCGATTTCTTAAAATGTAGGGCCGTGTACGCTGCTGGAGCCTGGCTAAATCAGAGATGCGAGGGTCATATGTATCTGGAGATGCAGGTGCATTGCCCGGGCACGGGGGTGAGACTGAAGTATGATCGATATTATCTCCAATATTATTGGGCGGAGGCGTGTGCAAGTCAGATAGAGGGGGTGCATGAACACCATTGTCTTCACTGGATGAGGTACGCGTGAAATCGTTGACATGTGTGCGATCAACACAAGGAGCGAGATGGCGGACGGATACAGTGCTTTCTTTCCCGCCGGGAAAACGAACATGGGCGTAATGTTGATTGCAATTTATAAGTTGGACTTCCTCAACGACGGGCTCATACTTTGAGGCACAGTGAGCCAAGTTGGTGTAGATAAACCGCAGGATGACCGACATTCAAACCGGAACATCCGTTCATGTGGAGTGGCATTCGTGGAGACGCAGAGAAGGGACCGTATAGAGTGGAGGGCATCTGATAGAGCCGACTCCCAGTGACAGATTTGAAGGCCTTTCGTCTTGAGTCTAAGCTGGATTGCGTTCCAGAGTGTCCCGTTGAGGCGTTCGACTTGCCCGTTCCCCTGGGGATTATAAGAAGTTGTTCGGCTGGTGCAAACTCCCCTGTCATGTAGGAATGTGGACAGTTCGTCAGATATGAATGAGGAGCCACGATCCGAATGTACATATGCAGGCATGCCAAACAAAGAGAATAACTCACACAGACATTTAATAACTGTAGACGCACATGTATCTGCGCAGGGAAAGGCAAACGGAAAACGAGAAAACTCGTCAACGATGGTAAGGAGATACCGGTTTCGAGTAACAGAAGGTAGAGGTCCTTTAAAATCGATGCTAATTCGTTCAAATGGTTGGGTCGCTTTGATGAGCGTAGCGGGGGGTGGTTTGTAAAACTGCGGTTTGATGGCGGCGCAAACCGTACACTTTGTGGTGATGTCCTTGACATCTTGGAGAGAGAACGGCAGGTTTTTGGAAAGAACAAAGTGGTGCATTCGAGTGATTCCAGGATGGCACAAGGAATCGTGAATTTCTTTTAATTTATCATTGCCGATCACATTGGCGCATAGGTTACGCGATAAGGTGTCAGCAACCAGATTGTCTTTTCCAGGTCTGTAGCTCACATCGTAGCTAAAAGCGGAAAGTTCCATTTTCCATCGCTGAATTTTATCATTTTTTATCTTACTTTTTTGCGAGGAACCATACATAAAGGAAACTGACCGCTGGTCAGTGATAAGCTTGAAGTGCTTCCCGAAGAGATAATGCTTCCATTTACGGATAGATTCAACGATGGCGTATGCCTCCTTCTCAATAGCAGAGTGATTCTTTTCGCTCGGTGTCAGTGTTCTAGAAAAGAAGGCCACCGGTTGGCCGTTCTGAGTCAGAGATGCAGCAATGGCTATGTCTGAGGCGTCAGTCTCGACAACCAATGGTGCGTTGTAGTCGACTGTCACAACCATGGCGTTCTCTAACTCCTTCTTTAAATTTTTGAAAGACTGTTGCACACGCTCCGGTAAGGGGAAAGTCTTATTTCTGACAAGCACACTGATTTTGTCAGAGAAGCATGGTATCCATTGCGAATAATAAGCAAACATACCAACAACACGTTGTTGGGATTTAGCGTCATGTGGATGAGGGAGTTCACGAATAGGTTTCATTCGTTCAGGATCTGGTTTGATAATTCCTTTAGAGACTTCGTAGCCCAGAAGGCGTATTTGTTTGGCTGCTATGATGCTTTTCTTACAGTTAAGGGTAATTCCATATTTTCTTATTACTTCAAAGAAAGATTTGAGGTTCTGGTCATGCTCACTTTGGGTAGTCCCACAAATAGTGACGTTGTCGATGTAAGCGTAGGTGCTACTTAGGTTCTCAGACTTGATTATTTGGTCAATAGTACGTTGAAAACATGCTACTCCGTTGGTTACACCGAAAGGAATACGACGGAACTGAAACAGCTCTCCGCATGCTTCAAAAGCCGTATACGGTTTATCTTGCTCACTGATTGGAACTTGATGGTAAGCACTCAATAGGTCTAAGGTGCTAAAGACAGTATGACGGGAAATTTCTTCGATCATTTTATCCAGTCGCGGTAACGGATACGCGTCTAGGTATGTGAACCGATTAATGGTTTGACTGTAGTCCACTACCATGCGTCTTTTGTGGTTTGAATTTTTCGTGACCAGTACTTGAGCCCTCCATGGAGAACTCGAAGGTTCGATTATACCTTCATCCAATAGTCGATTAACTTCACAGCGGATAAATTGTTCATCGTCCGGATTATAACGTCGCGATTTTGTAGCAACAGGCTTGCAGTCGGGTGAGAGGTTAGCAAAAAGAGGAGGTGACTCGACCGCAGCAGCAGGTAGACCGCAGAGGGTGAATGGACCTCGGTCCCCACCGAATGTGATTTCAACTTTGTTATGTAGACCAAGGAAGTCATGGCCTAGCAGCAGGTCAGCACATAGATTGGGTAATACCAATAGTTTGATCTTTTTGTAAACGGTGCCCCTGTAATCGATGGATGCGTAGCAGTAGCCTCTAGTTGAACACGTCAGAGAGGTAGATGCCATGGTAATCACAGAATTGTTAGCATATACCTTCCAGCCATGTTTACCAACCACCAAAGGAGATATGTAACTGCTCGAACTTCCTGTGTCTATGAGGGCCTGAAGCGATATCCCGTTCACCTTTATGCTGGTCACCGTGCGAGACAAGCAGTTCGGGGCCGCAGCAGTCAACAGGGAAGATAAGGCCGAATCCGTTGTGCAATTTGAGTGACACTTTACAGATTTGGATCGACAAACACGCTGAAAATGGCCTGTTTTGCCACATGATTTACAAACTGCTTCTCTTGCGGGGCACTTTGACCGTGGATGTCTGGAACGACCACAAAAGTAACATATCTGAGAACTGATTGACGAGAGATAGGGTGTAGAATCAGGGGAGTTTGAGTGTGAAGGGATAACTGTAGATGTCTGTAAAGGTGCTGCAGCCGCAGAAAATGATATCGCCTGGTTATGTGAGTATGACTGAGCTTGTTTGTGGGCCAATTCTAATGACCTGGCCAATTCATGAGCTTCATCGAGAGTGAGTTCGTTTTGAGCTAGAAGTCGTTCTCTGATGGTAGTAGACTGAAGTCCGTTGATTAGAGCATCGCGTACACTTTCGTTTTGATGGTCAATGGCGGACACCGCCTTGAAATCACAATTTTTGGCCAAGGATTTAAGCCTCTGAACAAACTGATCAACATCTTGACTGGTGTCTTGTTTGCAAGTTTGTAGAAGATGGCGAGCATAAATTATATTCTTAGGACGAACGTACAACTTTTCAAGTGTACTGATAGCTGATTTGTAATCTGGACAGTCAGCGATATAAACGTATACAGGTGCATCCACAAAATGGATCAGAGTTTCGAGTTTATTTAGATTGGGCGATTCGACAGTGCCCAGAAACGTTAGGAAGGTTCGGAACCAATGATTCCAACGCGTTGTTGCGTCTGGAAAATTAGGACTGCGTCGAAACACTTGGGTCGCAGCAACGGTTCCATTGTATTCTTGAACAAGTAAATTGTTACGAATAGAATATCGATTCTGATTGAGCGCGAGAACAAGAATGAATAGCGCTTTACTTATCTAAGAATAGACGTACATAAGCTGATAATGAAGGCGAAAGCATGGTTAATACAAAACGATAATGTGAGCACAAAGAATATTCATGACACGGGCGAACCGCGCAGAGGCGACTATCATTAGGTATGCAGCCAAGCAAGGGTACTTCCGCACGGTGACTTAGGATGATAGCAACCCCTGCACAACCCGCTGCAGCAGCTTCTAGATCACCAGGGGGCGTAGCCGGAAGCGAGTGGAGACTGATGGGACAATTAGCCCAATCACTGTGCTTGCATCTTGAATTCTCGTTTCCGAGACGCAGCACATATCAATGCCAAGCGAGTCCAGTTTAAGAGCAAGAGCAGCTTGTCCTGCGTGCTTTAGGGTGCGCACATCGAAGGCGGTCAAATAGGCAGGGTGTCGACGCTTGAAGATTGGTTTGAAGGTATCTGACGATGTCGGGGCCATGTGACGAGCAGATGTTGTACGCAAAACCGATGCAAGACGAACGGAGTCATCAGTCTTACATGCTGGGCCTTCAAAGAGAGGGGAGAAAAAGAAAGAAGATAAAGAAAGAGAAAAGGAAGGAGGCGTCAGCAGCAGCCTGGTTTCGTTTACCGCCCTGCTGTATGCAGTAAGTAAGACGACCCGGCTGATGGTACTACGCCTTGGCCAATGCCGCATGAGTTTATTTGTTCATGGTTGTATTTTACGGCAGTGAAGCATCAGTGCCAGCACTGATGTTGCTGTCTTTGATGATGATGGTGAGTTTATTTGTATGTGTGCAGTGGGCTGGGATACTGCCATGACGCCCACACCTAGACAGGAAGACGATTGGAGTCCTCAACCAAAGTCTTTGGCTCAAAAGCCTAACCGCAAGACAGCGGTGTTTGGCGGGAAATGCATTATCATTTTTACTGAACAAGTCGCCACATGTTCCAACCCCAACCTGGAGGACCAGGAGACTGTTCGTCAGACCTCTACCCATGGACCAACCTTGTCTGAGAGACTGAGTGTCGCGGGGACGTCCCCAGTATTACTCAAATTGTCGATTAGGTGCGCACACCACGGTAAGGCCCAGTCTCGTGACGGCAGATTAGCAAGGCTGCCATTAAACTCCATATTCCGGAATTGGTTTGCTTTTACATTCGTCACGGTCCGTATACTTGTCCCGCCTTTACCTTGGAGTTCACAGATGATCAACTCATGGGCAGGATATCGCGTGGTCTTTCTTACCATTTATTTGCTTCGGGCACTATACGGCACCTTCGTCTCGTTATCCCCTCACAAACATTCCGTTCACTAATTTTTATCCTGTCTACCTTCTTGCACTGAATACACCGTGTTTCTATGTACTGCAGGTTCCTTGAAACGGACGTCTTTCAAAGGACTCCGAATGTTTGGTTTGGATAATCAAACTGAACACAATCTCTTTGCCGGTATCAAATCGACCTCGAATGCTGGCCTGTTTCGTGCGACTGATACAGTGTCATCTGACAAAACTGGGGTACTGTTTTCCGGCTCCACCTCCCAATCTACCGGATTGTTTGGATTAACTGTCGGCCCCAGTCCCAAGCAGACTTCCATTCTCACCAGTGAAAGTGAGTTTATGCTTCAGTGGAATTCCTCTTCGTCGTTTGTTTTTTGGGGTTTTGTTTTCTTTGGGTTAGCCGGCCCTTCACACAATTCCTGAAGGAGGACCTCAGCCAGACTGTTTCAACCCGCGTATAGAGCCACATGTTTGCATAGTACCAGCATGTAGTGCGTATCTCATGCTGTCGTCCAGAATCCAACCGCCCTTTATTTGGTTCACCATTCCTAGTTCCTGTGTTTTTGCCCGAACATGACACAATGAAGTTTGTTTCAGTGAAGTTAACTTGTCGACGTCATAGTGACCCTTTGTTGCTCTGATATTTTGCACCATGCAAAGGTAGTCTTCCTTCGAATATACACCACTTTTGTGTATCGTAGAACATTCAGATTGATTTCAGTGTACTTTTTATGCTATTTTCGCCGGTGGTAATAGCAGTTCATACTATGAGAACTTGGCTGCCGAGCTCGTTTGGCTCGCCTTTGTTGCTTCTTTTTAAAAACCATTGCTGTTATTCCATTTATTTAGCTCCTCCTGGTCACCCACTCGATATTGATGCTCCATCTTCGGAGACATTGTCCCCCCAACCGTCCAATCGGTCTCCAACCCACTGGCCAGCGATTAAGTTATCCCGACTTCCTATTGGTTTCAATCGAAAGAGTTGGCTACAACAGTATTTTGAAAGATTCGGCACAGTGACCCGGGTGTTGTGTCAGCCAACGCTTGATGCGGCCTACGTCGCTTTTGAAACCGTCGTAAGTCCTGCCTCCAAATTTGCTTTTATCACCAATTCGAAACCAAGGTCCAGAATACTAGTGTCTTCTGTTGGTTGTCCCCCCCCCTCTTTAAAATGATGAGGATATGCTTCTTATGTTAACTACCTTTTGAAATTTGGACTGTCCGAATAAAGATCGATTTTGGGTTATTTTCTTTTGGAAAGCAACTTGTGACCATCCCACTGGATCTTGCTATATATATATATATATATATATATATATATAGGTCTGTGGTTCGAACTCAACTGCAGCATCTGAGTAGCTTCTTTCTAGGTTTGGGCAACTTGGCAGTATCCAAGCCCTTGTGCCTCTTTCCATTATCGTGGCAACTAGATACCTAATGAGTGCTACTGCAGAATGAATGTAGTTTTACACGAAAAGCATGTCTCTTGGGAGGTCGGTGGTTAAAGTTGACAGGCACCTGGTCGGTTACTGTCACTTAGCTTCCGTTTACTTCAGATTGTCACTGTTTGTCGAGGCAATAGGATTCAGTTGAAAACCGAAGTTCACTTCCACTCCTTAAACAACAAGAACACCTTAAAGTCGCTCACAGTAGTCGCAGACTGACTGATGAAGAGACAGTTTACTTTGGCTTTGAGTCGATACCTCTGTTCAGCCAACCATCGAAGTTGAATGANATATATATATACATAGATTCGGAAGGCGTACTAGTGAATGGAATTTAGAACATCTGGCCGCCGGAGATTACCGACTTTGGAGAGTTTGCTGTATCAACTCCAGTAGAAGAACGTACAAGGCATTGAATTTCAGACGTTGGCAGTTAGAGAGGTTCTTTTATATGTTAAGTTATACATACACATACATATATACACTGGCCTCTGGTGATGGATTTGACTCCACCATCTCGTTTAGTGAGCTGATCAGATGCACGGTCAGTAGCACACATAACTTAAGACTAGTCTGAGCTGTTGACATCTCAGTGTCCTTCTATATTTGAATCGTTTGGATACTCACATTGATAAAGACGATTCGACAGGCGTAAAGCGCACCCGATTACAAGTTTGAGCATGCATTAAGCATGATCTGCCTGAGCTGAACTTCTTAATTCCGTTCGTCACTGTTTCGATGTGATCTTTGGTGAAAGGATTATCTGCTCTATATTAGTCGTTACGGTTCCAAAATTTTATAGTTACTCGGAACCACCGTACGTTTTGCTCTGAAATAACTGTCAATTATTTGACTACTACAGTCGTCTCCCAATTCACCTGCACTCTGAACAGTGCTGACGAAACTGCATGTCTTTACCAATGACTGATAGGTTTAACTTTTCGTCCGGCAGACTGAATAAGAACGCTGCTGGCGTTTTTGGAACATTCGTCCTGTTTCTCCGTATAACCTCAGTTTGATAGTACCGACTGTGGAAGAAATATTCTGAAGAAACGAAAGCCGACCATTGTTATCAGCAACATTCATTCCACGCGGTCGATCACGAAATTTTGCGCCGTCTTTTTAATCCAACAGCCAATTCTTATTCGCACCAAACTTTTTGACTCAAATCACGGTTAGTTCGTGGGGCCATTTTTCTGCACTCACCCTTTTGAATGAGCTCATAGAATACGTTAAATTTTCTTGCTCTTTTCATAGGCATGTTGCAATGTGCAGTGAGCTAACTAACATAGCCGTATGCTTCTCTTTAACGTCCGTAGTTGTATTCGGTTGTCAACAGTCTGCTGTGTAATCCCAAGTCCTAAAAAACTATATAGCCGCTTCTTTTCGAAAAATGCCTTCTCTGCATCATTTTGTCAAATCCTTAGTAACGGCTTCTGCCGCAGCGCATATATTACATGTTTATGGTTAATGTAACTGCTTGAAATTGGTTGATCCGGGGTGTGCTTAAGCGTCCATTGTTAAACGCTGTATCGTTCCAACTTCTGCATCGACCATAACTTCAACTGCATTCTGGATTTCTTGCACATCACCTGATCACATCAACTTCACAGGTCATAGGAGGAATAAATATCCACTCATTGCCATTTCTTTTTGCGGGAAAATGAGTTCCAAAGACTGCCGTTGGTCTTTTGTTACTTTCTTTGTTTTTGGAAGACCGCTGCGCAGCGTGCCAAACGTCATGGTCATGACACTGTTGCCAACGGGGAAACATTGCCCACGTCTGTTCTTCTAACCATGGCCCAGTGTCGTTCGCGGAGCAACACTGGCCCCAGTACCGGCGCAGGGCAACCTTTGCAGTCAGCATCGAAACGCAAACGCAGTCCGATACAGCCAAATTTTCCCAGAGAAGAGGTTTGTTCCAACATGTGTTGTATTGTATAGTGTATTAGTTTTATTTACTTGTGCATCGCATGTAATTTATTGATGCCTGGGATGACATAAGCACCAAAATGAACCCGTGTACAAGCCACATGACCCTGACCTCATTGATAAATTCGTCAACCACAATGCTGGTTTTATATTAAAATGCCCATTGCTGGAAACGAGCAATTATAGCAAAGATACCAAGCCTCTCAGCAACTTACCTTTACGAGTGGGGAATTTAGGCTTAAGAAGACAGGAGAATTAATCCGTTGTTAGTGATAAACTTGCTATGCTCCTTCCAGAATTACTCCTATCTTCGATCTGCTGTTGAGAATGGGGCGACTGCTCTTATGGCTGGTCTCCTGTACAATGACTGCTATGGGGCCGATTGTAAATGTTCCTTCTAGAACGACGGATGCTATAGGAAGCGTCGAAAACCGTGAGTTACAGCCTATCCCAATAAACCCTCTACCTTCATCGTTTGGTTCGAGGGTAGGTACACTGCACTTGGTAGTTGGGGATACATTTTTGTAGCTGTGGAAAGCTGAAAGTGGGAAGGGGCTGCTACCGTTGGATTTTCATCCTCCTGCAACAAATAGTGTTATCGAGGCTGTTTCCATCATAAAATCTGGTCAGAATTTGAGTTGACAAGCTGAAAATGAGGAACTTGGTATGAAAAAGTTATATCAAAGCGAGCATACCTCGCGAGACCTCGTTTCAGTCTCCTTAGACTTGAAACGTAATACACAAGAATATGCCAAAAGGTGGGTTGACAGCAGATGTGAACAGACAATACATACGCGTATAACCTGGCATCAAGTGTTCAAGCCCATGGAAACGAGGTGAATCATTTTAAAAGCTTTTATGCACTGGCGAGTGAAGGCTGATCACCCCAACTCACTGATACTTCTCAGCTTCCATTGAGTCGTATGGAAATCATGAGATACACGTTTTATTTATTAACTATCCATTAGTCTATAACCCTGTAATGCGATGGAGAGGAATCGCTGTCAGCACAATCCTTGTCACTGTGTACGGGCTATGAGGACTGTACTAATTGAACGCTCATTCCACAGAGGTCTATTCGGTTAACTAGTAGGTGCTAGGTCGCTAGCTAGAGAATCACAAGTTGAATTCGGTTAATTTTCCATAACTGATGTTTGTTACTCTGGTTTTAGTTTCTGAAGACCATCGAAAGTTCCGGGAAAACGGGAAGTACTGCTGTCCGTCTCGACTCTTCTAGAGAGCGCGAAGTAGTTCCCCCGCCTGCAATCGGTCCTCTGAAAAGTCTGTTCGGTTCCACTGTGGAAGAGCGTCTGTCCATATTACAAGCCCATTATCAGATGCAGCGCCAACAAAGACCATCCCAGGTTGCATTTCAACCTTTCGAACTTGGTCCTCTAGATTCAAGCATGTCAGAGGATGCCCTAGATCCACGTGCAGCAACCATTCGTGGAACTTGCATGGATATGTGCCCGGAGTTGGAGCGCTATTTCCGCGAGAT